>NW_026056213.1:0-583251 GCF_023757985.1 Alternaria ethzedia | reverse complement strand
TTCTAGTAGTTCTAGTAGCTCTAGTAGCTCTAGTAGCTCTAGTAGCGCTAGAAGCTCTAGAAGACATAACTTATAAGCTACCTTGCCTAGTTATTCTAGCTATTCTACTTATTCTAGAATAAAACTAGGTCTCTTAGGCTAACTAGTCTAACTACACAAGGCAAAATATTTTTCTAATATAGAAATATAGAGTAGAACTCTAGAGCGTAGTATCTAAAGCTTATATAGTCTAAAATAGTAGAAAAAATCTAAAGACTAAAGTAATATCTATATCTTAAGCGCTACTACTATAGATATATATAATAGATATAGTAGTAGAAGTTATATATAAAAGAACTAAATAACTAAAGAGATTAGTGTTTTTAATAGATAAGAATAGCTCTAGTGCTACTACTATCTAGAGAGTAGCTATAGGTATTATTTTCTAACTAAGCTTAGAGGTTTATTAAGATAGAGTTACTTATTTATAGATTAATATTAGTATTATAACTAATTTAATAAAGATAAGCGCTTACTTAATTAATAAAATTATTAAATAGAGTAGTTTATATAATCTAGCTTATTACGCTAGAGCTATAAAGTATATTATTAACTATAATTATATATAAGAGTTTTATAAGTAATAGATAGAAATAATAAAGTAATTATAATAAAAAGCTTATAAGAAGCTATTAGAGGTAAATATATACTATAGAGGTTATTAGCCTAACGTAGGCTAACGTAGCTAATATAGCTAAGAACCTAAACTATTATAGTAAGATATAACTAACACTATTACTTACTTTATAAATTATTATATAATATATTAATAGTCTAAGACTAACTATAAAGCTAAGTATAGCTTTCTCTATTCTTTTCTAGTACTAGCTAGATATTAGAAGAATATCTTTATTAACTTTATTATACTTCTACTACTCTTAGAGTAGTGTAAATATTTCTATTATTATATTATAGTTATTATTAACTATTTATTAAAGAAGAAAAAATTTATAGCTATAAAGAATATAAAGATTTCTATAGTTATTAATAAGTTTCTAGAATATATATAAAAAAAGAAAAGTTATTCTAAAACTCTTATTAGTAACTATAGTTATTAGTTTACTTTCTATTTCTAGCGCTACTTCTATAATTATATTAGAATATAGCTAAAGCTATTTATATTATACTACTCTAAGATAGATAGCTAGATAGAGAACGCTAATACTAACTTTAAGTAGTACTTATACTTTTACATAAACTACTTATAAAATAATTAGACTTAGTTACTACTTTTAGCTAAATTTAAGTCTAATTTAGCTATAAGCTTAGTAACTAGAGTTTCTCTATTCTAGACTACTAAGAGATATTTACTCTATAGTAGTTTAGAGTCTATTTATATTACTAATACTCTCTTTATAATATAAGTATAATAATATAATACTAACTTACTTATTATCTATATAAATATAATATATAAATATTCTCTCTAGGCCTAAAAGATAGAGCCTATAGCGTACTTTTTTAAAAATTAAATAATTATATAATTATATAATTACATAATTACGTAATAACGTATTACTATATTAGACCTAATAGTAAACTTAAAAATCTCTAACGTAAGTCTAGATTTATAACTTATAATACTTATACTTACACTACTTCTATAATAATTAATATATACGTAATTATAATAAGCTAACTACTTTATATTTATTATATATTACTAATAGCTATTTAGACTATTAACTAGTAGTACTAGCACTAGTTTTATGTAATTGCGTAGCACTAAAAAGAAACTAAGTAAGCCTATTACTAGTATAAAGCCTTTAAGATAATTTAAGATATCTATATAATATCTATATAATACTTATATAAATACTAGTAATCTATATTCTATACGTAATTACTTATAAGCCTAGCTATATTAGTAGCTATATTACGTTATTCTCTAGTATACTAACTATCTATTCTGCCTATTATTGCGCGTTTATTAGTATAGCCTAATACTATACTATATATATACTACCTTCTATAGCTAGTAAAGTACTACCTCTCTCTAGCTAAAAAAAATAGTACTTTTTATAAGCTTAATAAAGTTAAGCTTATCTTAGATTACTAGTATATTTACTAACTTAGCTAGCTTTTTATCTAATATACTAAGTTAGTTAAACTATTTCTTTATAATTACTAAAATATTAGAAGAAAGATTTATTTAGAAGAGATAGTATATACCTATAATATATAAAGCTATAAGGTATTTTTTATTACTAGTAATTATCTTTATTTACTTTATACTATTCTAATAGAAGCCTTTTTCTAGCTTTATTCTTATAGCTATATCTTATAAATTTTTTATTAAGAACTTTCTAGAATAGACTAGAAAGTTAAACACGCTATATATATAACTAGTAAGAACTACTAGAGTAGTACTTTTTATTATACTAGGCGTTATTATTATTATTATTATAAGAACTAAAGCCTCTATTATAAGTATAGAAAAAAAGTTTAGTATAGAAAGTTTTTTATATTTAGTAGATATATTAGTAGATTTTTTAGATATATATAAAGCTATTAAGAAAGATATAAAATAAAAAGAAGTATTCTCTATATATAAAGTTTTATATAATTTCTTCTAGACTACTATTCTCTATACTATAATTTAACTCTATTACTAACTAAAGTTTACTTACGTAGTACTATAGTTTCTTATCTACTTCTATAGCTAATAGAAAGGCTTTTATTTAATATTATACTATACTCTATCTTCTACTCTTTCTACTAAGATTTTTCTATTATTACTATTAGTATCTACTTTAGAAAGCTTATTTCTACTTTAAATTCTAGATAGAAGATATTTTAATATTTCTATAGCTCTATAGCTCTATAGCTTACTTATTACTACTTCTAAGTCTACTTCTAAGTCTACTAAAGAAGCTCTATTACTATTACTCTTTATAAGTATATTATTATTATTATTAAAGTACTATATCTATAGTAAATAATATAAAAAGAGTTTTTTTAATTTCTATAGTTATATATAGTAAGTATAAAGTATTTAGAAAATATACTTATAATAAGATTACTATATAGAGTTACTAACTACGTATTATTACTCTACTCTATATTAACACTTTACTATAATAATATATAAATATCTTTATAGTAAACTTACTATATTCTATAAAAAAATATATAACTTTACTAATACTAACTAGTACCTAGCGCTATAATTTAGTATTAGTAACTAGATACTTTTTAATACTAGGTATATTAAGATAAAGCGCTCTATTAAGTCTTTAGACTATAAGAATATAGAGCTATATTAAGTTACTTATATAATAGATAATATAGCTTATAAATTAGATCTTCTTACTAGCTTTAAGAGCTTATTTCTTATTTTCTATCTATAGCTATTATAGCTCTATAAGAATAATACTCTACTTAGTTAGTTTTATACTAGTAATATTATACTACCTAAGGTTTACTTTAATAATAATAGTAATACTAAATATACTATTACTTAGGTACTTAACTTCTATATTTACTATATAATTAACTCTTATACTAGATAATAAAGTTACCTATAGTATAAAGTTAAGTAGATAGATAATAATTAGTTAGATAATTAGTAGCTATACTATAACTTAAAAAGAAGTAAGAAATTAGTCTAGAATTACTATAATTATAATTCTAGCTATCTAGAACCTTATATTACCTTTTATAACTATAATAACTATAGAAAGCTTACTATTACTATACTCTATCTACTAGACTTTATATACTTAGAAAGAACTAGCTAGTTATTTAAAGACTTACTTAACTATATAACTTTAGCTTATTAAGATAATTATAATATATATTTCTATCTAACTTTAATCTCTATAGATATTTTTAGCTATAAGTCTTACTACTTATAGCTTTTATATAGATAATAGTTCTCTAATAGTACTCTAACTAGCTTATAAAAGAGTATAATAAATATTTTTATAAAGAAGCTCTTATAATTAGCTTTACTATTAGCTTTACTACTTTATAAAAGCTTCTTATAAAGAAAGTCTTTAGTTTTCTTTATTATATATTTTCTATTAGATACTTTAATATAAAAGAACCTAGAGCTAGTAGAGTATTAAACTTATAGCTACTAAGTATATACTTAGTTAGAACTTTAAGTGTTTTAGAAGAGAAGATATATTATAGTTTAGATATCTAGCTAGATAGTTTATATACCTACTCTACTTATATATAGTTTTTATAGAGTAGATCTTTTTCTCTATACTATAATAACTTTTAAATTTAAATTAACTTAACTATCTAATCTTAATATAACTTTTATAATACTCTACTATTAGTATAATACTACTACTACTATAAACTATAAGAATACTACTAAGAAAGTATTACTTTTTAGTAACTTTCTTACCTCTAAAGCTATCTAGAAGTCTCTAGTATTAGAATACTTCTTTTATATTATTAGTAGTACGTTTTTATTTATAACTACTCTTTTATAGCTATTATAGCTCTAGCCTCTATTATATTTTTAGTTTATTTTACTTCTAGCTTTTTATACTTCTAGTAGTAGCTTTATATAATTATAAAGTACCTTAAACTTTTACTTTAATAACTTTAACTATAGCTATAATATATAAGTATCTAGCTATTTTCTATTATCTACTATTAATACTAATAGCTCTTAGTTTATTAAGAAGCTACTTACTAACTTTTCTAATAATAATAAAAGTAAGCTCTCTACTACTATTACTTACTAACTAAATAAGAAGAGTATTATCTTTAGTAAATCTAAGAATAATCTTTATTACTTATTAATAAGTAAGTAGTACTACTTCTTACGTATAACTTATATTACTAATAACTTAGATCTTAAAAATACCTAAGTTAGCTCTATAGCTTTCTATAACCTATTTCTCTCTACTACTACTACTACTATACTAGTAACTCTTTCTAACTATCTATACTTTAAGTAATAGCTATCTAAGTTCTATATTATCTTTTAAAAGAATAATATTATAGCGTTTAAACTTTAGAAAATAAATACTAATAGTAGACTAATCTACTAGAATAAAGTTATTAAGCTAAATAATTTAGAATATATAGGCGCTAATCTTAAGCTATTATTTATTATTACTAATATTATAAAGTAGCTACGCTCTATATAAGAGAATATTAGTAATAAGTATAATTACTTAGACTATTTTAATAACTATTATATTAAGTAGTTTAAGTAAGTAAAAACTTTACTTAACTAGATTAAAGATATTAAGAATAAGTGTAAGAGCTTTAAAAGTAACCTTAATAAGTTTATTAAATATATTACTTAGCTCTAGAGTTAGCTTACTAACTTAGACTAGTATATTACTAAGTTAGATAAATAACTTTATAATATATAGAGCGCTATATATATTAATAACTAGTAGCTTTAAGTTATAACTAAAAGTTTTTAATAGCTAACTAAAAGTAAAGCTACTTATAAAAGTTACTATTACTAAGAGTATACTATTTATATTACTACTAAATAAGATTTATAAGCTACTATCTTTAACTTTAAAATCTACTTTTAGCGCTTAGAAGCTATACTAAAAAAAGCTTTTTATTATTTTTATATAAGCTCTATTCTACTAGATACTTTAGACTCTTTAGATAATAAGCCTAAATACTTTTTTTACTCTTTTTATTTATTAGATTATAAAAACTATTACTATCTCTATAGTACCTTTTTAGCTAATAGTATAGAAGTTAAGAATAATAATTATTAATACGCTTTTTACTCTAAGAAGCCTAAGCCTAAGGTTTTCTCTAGTAATAGTACTACTAAAGCTAACTATATTAAGTAGAAAATAGATATCTTAGACTAGTTTAACTACTATAAATATAGGTTTATCTTAGAAACTAAAAAGCTAAGCTACTTATATTAGAAGACTAAAGATATAGCTTTTAGTTATATCTAATAAAGCTTTATTATTACTAGCGCTAAATTTACATATTTTAATAAAATCTAAACTATTCTTAACTTTATCTACTATATACTTAATAGTAATATTACTATACTATAGTAGTATAAAAGTAGTAAGTTCTATATAAAGACTAGTAAGACTATAAGTAAATATATTATCTACTTTAATATTAGTATTATAGCGCTACGCTAAAATAACTCTATTAAGATTTAGTTTATATATAATTAGCTACTAGTATAGTAGTGTAATATAACTACTATAAAGATTATTAATAAGAAACTTATATTTATAAACTTTTATTAGACTTTCTACTTTTTTAAATAAGCTAACTTATAACTAGTAAACGTTTATAATAGTAATAATAAAAGTAGTAAAAGTAGTAATAGTAGTAGTAGATAAAGTAAAGCTACTACTACTATCTTTACTATAGAAGATTATAAAAGTAATACTAGCTTAGAACTTTAAAAACATTTTAATATTTAGATTAAAGTTCTTAAGTATATAAACTATTACTTTAACTACTTAAAAAAAAACTATAGCTATAAGTTATAAGATAGCTACTACTTTAGTTAACTTATATTACTTTTTAATATATACTATAAAGTTTAAAATACTTTAGAGAAAGCTATTACTAATAGTAGAGTTTTTATTAGTAATTCTATCTATTTATAAAATAAAAGTATAGCTTTTAGTATTAATACTTTATTAAAGACTATACTATTAGAAAATACTTAGTCTTTAGTAATAGTTACTACTAGAGACCTCTCTAGTATAAGAAGCTAATTCTCTTAGTACTATTAGTATATCTAGTATCTACACTAGTACTTAATTTCTCTATTTAACTACTAGTACTATTAGTTATAAATACTAATAATAAAAATACTAGTTCTAACTACTTCTCTAACTTATTAGCTATAAACTTATTTTCTTCTATAGAAGTTAGTAAGACTAATAATAATAATTCTAATTTTACTCTTTATGTAATTATAGATTAAGTTAAGATTTTTAAATAGAGTCTTACTAGATTATATATTACTATTTTAACTATTACTACTATTACTTTTTTATAAGCTAGTAGTTAGTTTTTAAAGAAATTATATTATTATTAAATTACTTTTCTTTTTTATAATACACTAAAATTATAAATAATACTAGTTATACTTTTTTTTTTATTAATTTTTCTTATACCTATATATATAAATATAAAACTATACCTCTTTTATAACTAGTAATACTAAAGCTTACTAATAGCTCTAAAGTAGCTAGAGTAACTTATATAGCTTAGATAAATATTTAGTTTAGAAACTACTCTAAAAATATACTTATATATATTATAAAGCTTTCTAGCGTATATATAATTCTTAGTACTTTTTAGTTCTAAACTTATAAATCTACTATTAATTAAAAGAATATATCTATAGCTTTTAGCTTTAAGTATTATCTTAGTAGCTATATTTATAACTATAGACTTATTTATACTTAAAGTAGCTACTATTAGAAAGCTTCTTTTTTATAAATACTAGATTTATACTATAAAGTAGCTTACTACTTAAAAGCTTTTCTCTCTATTAATATTATATTTATCTTAAGCTAAGCTATAGCTATAGCTATTTACTAAAACTAAGATATTAGTATTATATTATATAATAAAGTCTACTAACTAGTAGAACTATTTAATAATAAATAAAAAGATATAGTCTATTTATATATAGTAGATTTAAAAGTACTTTTTAAAAACTACACTAAGTTCTATAATAAGATAAAGAGACTATATACATTAAAGAAAGATATTATTAAATAGCTATCTAAAGTTTTATACTCTTTCTATTATAGCTTTAATTTTAAGAAAGTAGATAAAATACTCTTTTATTAAGGTAAGCTTAACTATAAGATAGAAATTAAGTTTAATAAGTTTAGCTAACTATCTAAACTATTATTATAATAACTATAGCTAATATTTTATAATAAAGTATAAGTTATAAAGCTTTATATTAATAATATAATAAAGAAAAAATATATTAAGTACTTTATATCTATATAAACTCTCTCTAGACCTAAAAGATAGAGCTTATAGTATACTATTTCTAAGATTACGTAATTATATAATTACGTAATAACGCGTTACTATATTAGACTTTAAATTTAAACTTAAAAAATCTCTAACGTAAGCTTAGATTTATAACTTATAATCTTATAATACTTATATCTATACTACTAATATAATAATTACTACGCGCGTAATTATAATACGCTAACTACTTTATATTTATAATATAATACTAATAGCTATCTAGATTATTAACTAGTAGTATTAAAGCGTATCTTGCGTAACTACTAATACTAAAAAGTAACCTAGTAAGTCTAACGCTAGTATAAAGCCTCTAAGATAACTTAAAATATCTATATAATTACTAGTAATCTATATTCTATATATAATTATTTCTAAGTCTAGCTATATTAGGCTCTCTATACGTTTAGCGCCTTCTAAATTATCTAAAGTATCTTTTACTTCTAAGCTATAAATTTATTACCTACTATATAATTAATAAACGCCTACTTATTAGGTGTTACTAGCGCTTTATCTAGGCCTATAGCTAGTTTATTATCTAGTACCTAAAGCTAGTTAAACTATTTAATAGTAATTATATAAATAGTAGAAGTAAGACTCTTTATATAGATAAGAATAAATATACTTAAAAAATATATACTTACTACGCGTCTTAGAGTATTAATCTAGGCTATAATATTAATATTATTATAGTTAAAATTCTTACTTTAGTAGTATATAAGCTATATATTAGTAGCTAAAGTTTTTAGAGTAGCTATTATAAAGTAGCTAGTAAAGACTATAAAATTAATTAAGCTACTTTTATAAGTAGTAAGTACTTATAGTAAAGAAGCTTCTATTACTCTAGACGCCTAAATATTCTTAATAATATAGATTTCTACTATAAGTATAAAAGAGAAGTTAATCTAAACTAAGTATTATCTATTAAGAAAGAAGTAGAGTATATTAGAAAATAGAGATAAAAGTATTAAAAAGTTAGAAAAGAATATTTATAGTAAAGAGAAGTATCTAAGTATATAGCTTTTTATATAAGAATTTATATAAGATAGCTATTCTCTAAACTATAGTATTAACTTCTATAAAGATATTTACTTTTATTCTAACTATAGTTATCTACCTACTTCTATAGCTAATAAAGAAGCTTCTAGTTAATATTATACTACCTTTTAAATTCTAGCTCTTCTACTAATAAGAGCTACCTATTATTACTATTAGCCTTTATCTAGCTCTAAAAGCTTATCTAGACATATATTTCTAGAATTTTAATATTTCTATAGCTTTATAGCTTACCTATTACTACTTTTAAGTTTTTTAAGTTCTTTAGAGAAGCTTTTATTACTATTATCTTTTATAAGTATATTACTATTATAGAGAAAATTAAGCTAGAAACAATAGATTTAGGTAATTAGAATTGTAATTACTACTCTTGTAAAATTAGATAAGAGTAGCGTAATATATACAGGCAAGCGCGTAAAACACTAGTATAAAAGAGAGAAAGTACGTAATTAACCTAATAGGTGCTCGAATACCTATTGCGATAACTATTATTATTAAGATACTATATTTATAGTAAACATTATAAAAAGAGTTTTATTAATATCTACTACTATATTATAGTAAATATAAAGTATTTAGAAAATATACCTATATTAAGATTACTATATAGAGTTACTAGACTACGTTTTATTACTTTACTCTATATTAAAATTCTACTATAATATCTATATAGACTATACTCTTACTAGTTATATATAAGTCTAGTAGAAGTATTTATATTTATATTAATTATTATAGGCTTAATACTTACACTATTAAGAACTAAAATACTTTTCTTTTTATTTAGAATATACTTATAAAGCTTTTAAAGTTTAGATACTTCTCTAAAGTTAATATTATTATAGTATTTAATAAAATCTATATTTATAATAACTATAAGTATCTATTTATATCTATTACGCTTTATAAGCTATACTAATATACTATTATACTATTTAGTATATATAATAGTTTAAAGATATTCTAAGCTTATATTAATAATATATTATATAAATATCTTAATAAGTTCTATATAGTGTACTTAGATAATATTATTATTTTTAGTAAAATAATAGAGTAATATAAAGAATATCTTATTTATATAGTAAGCTATTTAGTAGATACTAGACTCTTTATAAATATTCTTAAATTAAAGTTTATAAAAAAAGAAGTAAAGTTTTTTAGCTTTATTATTATAGAAAATAGTATTAAGATAGACTCTAAGAAGGTTACTACTATCTAGAACTAGAAGCTTTTATAGTTACTTAAGAATATATAAGCTTTTTTTAGATTTATAAACTTTTACTAATACTTTATTTATAGATTCTTTAATATTACTAAGTTACTTATCTATTTTACTTATAAAGATCTAAAGCTTTTTACTATAACTAAAGAAGCTAAAAAGTTTTTTAAAGCTTTTAAAAAAGCTTTCTATAGTAATATTATCTTTATATATTTTAACTCTAATCTTAGATATATAGTTAAAACTAATACGTCTAACTATATATATATAGCTATACTCTTCTAGATATAAGCTAATAGTTTAGTAAAACTTATTACTTACTTATTTAAGAAGATAATATTTATAAAATATAATTATAAAATTTATAATAAAAAGCTTTTAGCTATTATCTAAGTGTTTAAAAAATAGTAACCTAAGCTTATAAGCATTCTAAAGTATATTAATATTTTTATAGATTACTATAAACTTAAATACTTTTATATAAAATATAATCTTAACTAAAAATAAGTTTACTAAACTAAGTTTATAAAGAAGTTTAACTTCTATATTATCTACTAACCTAGTAAGTAAGAAACTAAGCTAGATAGTCTTACGTGTTATACTAGAGACTTCTTTAATAAAGTTACTAATAATTATATATAATATTAATATTAGATAATTCTAGGTAAGAACTAATAAATAGCTAGTTATTACTCTATTTAAAGTAGTAGCTACGTAGCTATCTAACTTATAAAACTCTATCTAGATAATAATAACTATAATATTAGTTTAGTACTTATACTAATTTATAAAATAAGTAAAGAAGTATCTATACTAGCTACTACACTTTTTATTAGTATTACTAGATTCTCTCTTAAAGAAACTCTAGATTTATATAATAATATAGCTAGTATAGATAAATACTTTTTAGATAAAATTATTTATAAGCTATATCTTAATAACTTTAGACTTTAGAATATTAAAGCTACTCTTACTTCTAATAATTACTATATTCTTTACTATCTTATTACTAAGAGTATATATATAAAGCTTACTAACTTAGAAGTTAGTAATAATAGTAAGCTATTTATAAGTAATAGATAGCTAGTTATACTCTTTAGTAAATAGCTTTATACTAAAATTATATAGTACTTTTATAATAGTTTATCTAAAGGTTATAGTAGCTATACTACTATATACTAATAGGTAAGTTAGTAGTATTACTAGTAAAGTATAACTAACTCTATTACTTATTATATAAATAGCTATCTAACTTATAGATAGTCTAAAGTTAACTAAACTACTAAGTATAAGCTACTATATTTATTACTTAGTTCTACTTACTACTAGAATAATATATTAATTAACTTTATTACTCTACTTTCTATTTTTTATTAGTATAGCTACGTATACTAATATATTATAGTAGTAGTTAACTAGCTATTTAAGATAAAAAAGTTTATTACTATAAAAAATATAAAAGTCTTTATAGTAGTAGATAAGTTTATAAAGTATATCTAGAAGAAAAAGAAATACTTATATACTATTATATTAAACTATAAATATTAGTTTATATTCTATTTCTAGTTTTAACTCTATAATTATATTAGTACTTATCTAAAGCTTTTTACTATATATTATCTAGAGATAGATAGATAAACTAAGAATACTAATATAGACTTAAAATAATATCTTTATATCTATATTAATTACTTATAGAATAACTAGATATAGCTATTACTACTAGTAGAATTTAAAGCTAATTTAGTAATAAGTATAACTATAGGCTTATCTCTATTCTTTACTATAAAGAGGCGCTAGCTCTAATTAGGCTTAAAGCCTATATACTAACTTCTACTACTCTTCTATAACTTACCTTTTATTACCTAATAATAGTATAATACTAATACTCTTACTAAGTATATTAATATAATCTATATCTTTTTATAATAGTAAATACTATAAGTATAAGAGAAAATAAAAGTGTTTATAAATGTAAATTAATTACTAGCTCTATACTTTATACTAAGTAAGTAGATAATATTAAATACTTATTATATTTATACTAAGTAACTTATTAAATTACTAAATTATAAGAATATAGGCTTATATTAAATTATATAAGTTATTAATAATATAGCTTATAAACTAGATCTTCTACTATAGCTTAAAGTAGTATTTCTAGCTTTTTACTTATAGCTTCTTTAGCTTTATAATAATAATACTTTTTTAAGCTAGCTATAACTTAGAAATATTATATTTTCTAAAGTTTACTTTACTAATAATAGTATTACTAAATATATTATATCTTAGGTTATTAATACTTATATCTATTATAATATAGTTAACTTCTATACTAGTAACTAAAGCTTTTTTTAGTATAAAGTTATATAAGTAGATAATAATTAGTCTAACTCTTAGTAACTTTACTTTAATATACGTAGCTTAAAGAAGTTAGTATAGAACTTTTATATATATAATCTAGATAAATCTAGACTATATAATATATTTTATAACTATAATAATAATAGAGAGCTTACTATTACTCTACTTTATCTACTAGACTTAATATACTTAAATAGAACTAGCTAGTTATTTAAAAACTTATTTAGCTATAATACTTTTAAAGTCTACTAGACTAATTATAATATATATCTTTACCTAATTTTAACTTTTATAAATATTAGTAGCTATAAGATAGTTTACGCTATAGACTACTTTACTTACTACTTATTAGTTTTAGCTAGTATAGCGTTCTCTATAGTACTCTAGTAGACTAATAGATTATAGAATACTTTAGATATACTAGATACTAATATTACTA
Source organism: Alternaria ethzedia (assembly GCF_023757985.1). Lineage (NCBI taxonomy): Eukaryota > Fungi > Ascomycota > Dothideomycetes > Pleosporales > Pleosporaceae > Alternaria > Alternaria ethzedia. Next base: position 570,154 of record NW_026056213.1, on the reverse strand, counting down.
TTAGCGCGTTAGAATAGAAGTAATATTTAATTTTTCTTTTAGATTTTCTTATTAAAAAGAACTTCTATTTTTATTTACTTACTATTACTACTTAGTTAGAACTTTAAGCGCTTTAGAAAAGAGATATATAATAGTTTTAGGCCTTATACTTTATTAGACTAATATTAGCCTAATATCTTTACTATATATATTTACTTCTAATAGCTTCTACTTAAAGCTCTCTACTATAATAATATTATTATTCTATATACCTCTATTATTAATATATATAAGACTCTTATAGTAATACTTACTATTAAGTCTTAGTATTAGATAAAGACTTTATATATTAATAGTAATAAGCTATCTAAAAGTATTATAATATTATTAAGTAGATTTATAAAAGATTTTATAAAGTACTTAAGTAGTATAATAGATAAAATAAAGATTATTTATCTTAGTTTAAATCTACTTATTAGTAACTTTAATACTATTACTAATCTTAAGAAGATAGCGTATACTATCTAGACTTAGATATCTAAGATAGTAATACTCTAACTAAATAAAGTTATAAAAATTAACTACTATAGTAGTAGTAGATAATATAAAAGATTATTTTATATAAAATATATAAATATTAGTGCTTAGATATAAAGATATAAGTATAATATTATAGTTAATACTCTTACTATAGATAAGTATATCTTATCTATTAATTAGAATTTTAAAACTCTATCTAGATTACTTTATTAAATATACTAGTGCAGAAATACAGGTACAACGTAGTTAAGTAATATAGTATATAATTATAATATAGGTATATTTTCTAAATACTTTATTTTATAGTATATAGTAGTATATATTCTTTTAAAGGTCTTAGAAATTAAAACTAAGCTATAAAGTTTAATACTTCTATATCTTATATACCTAGAAAGAGAGATAAGAGAGTATATATTTTGTATACCTTATACTAAAGGCGTAGAGGCACTTAGGCGTTGTATATATATCTTATTACTCTCTAGAAGCTCTATATAAAAGTAAAGAGTAGAAAGAGCTATAACTATAGAGAAATAGCTATAAACGTCTAAGAACTTAAAGTATTTAAGGCTATTTCTAAAACAAAGCTATAAGATAGTAATATATAGTAGTTTATAACTCTAAATCTAATATATAATAGGTATTCTAAGTAGGTAGAAAAGTCTTATAAAAAGAGTTTATAAAAAAGAGTTTTATACGTGTATATATACTAGACTTTTACTTATAGTTAAAAAGTAAAAAAGTCTATATTTAGCTTTCTCTTTTCTCTTATTTTCTTTATTCTCTTTATTCTCTATATCTTCTATATCTTTTAGATCTACCTTTATATCTATCTCTTAATTAAAACACTAGCCTATAATAATAAGAATAATAATAATAATACTAATATATTAGACTACTTTCTAATATACCTTCTAATCTACTCTCTCTTTAAGACAGCGCCTCTATTAGTTATTTTAAAATATAAGTTAAAAGAGATTAACCTTAATACCTATATTAAAGATATTAAGGTTTATAAATAGGTATTAAAAGAGGTAAAGCTTTACTTTCTACGCTTAGAATTTAGCTTTAATATTTATAGAGAGCTTAAACGCTATATTAAAGATAAGATTCTTAGTATAAAAGTCTTTATCTTTAGTAGTCTCTTTAAGAACTTAATAAGTAGTAGTAGCTTTTTTAAGTATATAGAGTACTTTAAGATATAGTACTAATATTAGCTAGCTCTTAACTACGCTAGATAGTATAACTAGCTATTATCTACGTAGACTAACTTTATAAAATATATATTATTTACTTCTTAATACTATAACTAGATGCTATTAGTACTACTTTAAATAGCTAAGCTACTTAAGATCTTCTTATAAGCTTATAATTAATAATAATAACTATAAACTTATAACTAGGCTAGTAATTTAAATAAAGTAAATAATTTAGATAATAAAGTAGCGCTACTAGCTTTATTAATAAGCTTATAATAGAATACGTAATAGAACTAATAGACTTTAGAAGCGTTTGTAGTTAGATTAATATATTAGAGTAGCTAGTAGAGAAGTATAGGCGTCTTTAAGATTATTATAGAGTATTTAGACTAGCGTATTAGAGTAGAGAATATATAGCTCTTTTATAGCACTATAGACTTATTACTACTAATTTTAGAATTTTCTTAAGCGTTTAGATAATTATAACTATAATAGAAGTAGTAGTAGTAGTAGTAGTAGCAGCGCTTGCTTTTAAGAGAGACTACGTGTAATATAGTAGTAACTACTACTTCTAGGTATTATCTATATAATATTAGTAGTAATAAATAAGTTAATATAGAATTATAAGTCTTTATTATAAATGTATAAGAAAAGAAAGTATAAGTAGGTAGTAAAAGGTATTTAAGTCTATTAAGCTTAGTTTTAATAGCTTAAAAGTTTGTTTATTTATTATTTATAATATAGTATAATATTATAAGATATAACGTAGTAGGCTTTGTCTCTAAGGCCTAGAGAGAAAAACTCTATCTAGATATTAATAATATAAAGATAGAAAGTAAGTTATAATATATATCTAGTGCGTAGTAAATATTATAGAGCTTAAAAATAAAGTAATTACTATTAGAATTAGTAATAATAATATTAATAGTACTCTTTTTATATATAGTAAGTTTAGATTCTTTTTTATATCTACTAATAGTTTTAGTAATAGAATTAAGATAAGTAAAAAGAGAAAAGTTATTTATAATATAATATACTATACTAGAGTTATAGATCTAGAGATTAGATAGTAAAGTAGTAGTAATAGCTATAAAAGTAAAAAGTATTATTATTTTATTAACTATATATATACGCCTAGAACTATAGTTCTAGCTATTTTAGGTAGCCTCTTTTAAGTCTATTCTATTACTATAATTATAGTTCTATAATATATTAGTAGTGTAAAGTATATAAAGAAATAAAAATATATAGTTTATAAAGTTATAAAAATATATATTATTAGTAGAAGTTATAGTAGAGTTTTTAGAAATTTTATTAAAAGTATAAGCTTTTATATAGTAGTTATTCTTTATATAACTAAGCTTACTATAGTTTTTATAAGTATACTTAGAAATATTTAGTTTACTAATATACTTATATATATTAATAAAGTAACTATTATCTTTATAATAAAAGTATATAATATACTTACTAAAAGAGACTTTAGTAATAGACTTATTTCTATTATTACCTTTATTATTAGCTTTATAAAGCTTAGTATTTTTAGTATTATTTTAGAAGTTCTTATACTTATTATAAAAATTAATAAAAAGAAACTTAAAGTTTTTAAATATAGTATTAGTAATTTTAATATTATAGTAAAATATTTTCTAGTAGTTAAGAAATAAGTTATAGTATTTAGTTAGAGAAGCTTTAATTTTACTAATAAGCTAAGTATAAGATAATATATTTTTTATAGTACTAATATTATAATAAAGTTTTTTAAACTAAGTAAGAAGAAGTTAAATATTAGCTAGATTTTATATTTTAATTTAATTAAGCTTAATAAAAGTATAATTAAGTATAATAGTATTAAATACTTTATTATTAGTAGTAATAGTAATAAAAGTATTATATAAATTAAAAAACTTATTAGTAGTAAGTTCTTTCTAAATCTAAGGCTTAACTATAGCTTAGAAAAGAGTAGTAGTAAAGTAAAAAGTTTTATTAAACTTCTTTTAGTTTTCTAGCTAAGTCTAGTAGATAGTAAGTTAGTTAGTAGTATTATTTAGTAAGTATAATATAGTAATTTATAAAATAATATTACTATTAAAATAAAAATAAGTAGATTACTAAAATTTAGAAGTAGTAAAAGTTAGAAGTTTAAGCTTAAAAAAAAAAGTAACTTAACTATTATAAATATTAAAATAACTATTAAAAAAAGTAAGCTTTTTAAAAGCTTTAAACTACTTATTATAGTTATTAAATTTATTAAGCTTTTTAAAATTTTTACTAAAAATAGTAGTAACGCTATAAAAAGTAGTTATATTTAATAAAAAGTAAAAAGTATTTATAAAATAGTATAGTTAAAAATATAAATAATAATATAGTTAAGCGCTATATAGTTAGTAAAAAAAAATAATATAAGTAGCTAAGTTACGCTTAGAAGTATTAATAAGCTTATAACTTATAAAATAAAAAAAAGTATATAATATATTAATAATTTATATAAAGAGAGAAACCTTTAGTATATATAGTAGAGAAGTAATACTAGTAAGTAAATATATAGTAAATAGGTAGATTACATATATAGATATCTAACTAATAGATATAGCTTTTCTATAGTACTCTACTATAGTAAGATATAGTAGATATAGTTATTAGTAGTGTAAAGGTACTTTTGCAAAAAGAAGAAATAATAGTAGGTATAAGAGAGATAGTAGCGAGCGCGCGTCTAGATAAACTCTCTCTCTCTACTTAAAACTAGTAACGCCTGCAGAACCGAAGAGAGTACCGACAGCGAAGTTTCGCGATTACCGTTGGTGCTTATCGATAAGGCACGTGTTCACGCGTCTCCCGAGGTCCAACCGTAAGAGGAATAGACTCCTCACATTGAGATATCCAACCTTGGAAGGAACGTGGTTTGCAGTCCTGGTCAGACTGCTTCCGCCACCATTGAGCACACATACCGATTTCCAAGTCGAATGACTCCAAATGACACTTCTCGGGGTGCTTCTAGACAGCCTCCGTTGTGGCGAACCACTTCGCTGCATCAAATGACTGGTCTTGAGGTCTGCTTTCGTTTTGAGCGAGTGCTGTGGTAGCAATAACCATGGCCAGGATCTTCCTACAAAGTGCACGAATGAACAGTATCTTCTTGGGAAGGAAATGGAAAAGAACAGCCAGCCTGCGTCATCGCATACAGCAGTCAGTTTGGGCTTCAAAAGATGCTGTAGCAGGTGCATTCGAGCAATCTGCAACTACAGCTGTAGTCCTCCCAGTCATGTATCATCTTGTCCAGTGCTCCTACGACCTTTGTTTTGCTACTCAAACCTGCCCATTGCCGGATGGGAAGTATTTGCAGGTATCCGCTCTGTGACACGTCATCTGTCCAATGAACTGTACCTAGTCGGTACCGCCGTCGAATTCTTTGTACTCATTCACAGTACATAGCATATGATCAGGAGACGAAATTGTGTCCACGGTAGCGAATAGCAGCTGTTATATGCATGCGGTGAGTGACATGCGGTGAGGAAGTCTTCAGAAAACGAGGCGGGTAACGGACCGGGGTGAAGCTTGTATGAGTCGCGTGGCTTGGGCGGCTAGCGTGCGGATCATGACATCGCCAACACCACCCTCCGTCCTCCTGTTAAACACGACCCTCAACGTCGATTTTGTTTATGGCGACTCACGAGAGCACTTGGCAATGATCAAAGGCAACGGTACTTGCGGGAATGGCACCAGCGACCCCAACGACCCTTACGGCACGCGCCGGCCGCAGCGCGCTTTCCACCTCCAAGTCTCCCTCTCCGCCGCGCTTGGCCTAGTGGCCTTCCTGGCCTTTTGCGTGCGTACTCGCAGTATTGTCTTCCGACCTACCTGCTGACTGGTCATATTAGTTCCTTCGCCCACGATGGAAAGGCCTCTACTCTGCGCGCAAGAAGCAGAACAACCTCGCGACATCGCTGCCCGACCTTCCCGACAGCTTCTTCGGCTGGGTTATACCGTTATGGAGGATCACCGACGAGCAGGTGCTCGCCTCAGCCGGTCTCGACGCCTACGTATACCTCGCTTTCTTCAAGATGGCTATCAAGTTCCTGCTTGTCACGCTGTTCTTTGCGTTAGCCGTCATCAAACCAGTCCACGACACACACCAGGACAAGGAGGGAAAGAAGTCTTCGATTGACAAGAAGCCCAGTCTTGAGCGCATCGAAATACGAAGTACACTTTCGACATTTGCCTCCGGCTACGAACAATACACCGACTATCTGTGGATGTATCTTGTATTCGTGTACCTCTTCACCGCCCTCATAATGTACTTGATCGTTTCGGAAACAAGGAGGATAATCGATGTCCGGCAAGAGTATCTGGGAAGCCAGACGACCATCACCGACCGAACCATCAGATTATCTGGTATCCCTGTCGACCTACGGTCTGAGGACAAGATCAAGGACTTCATTATGGATCTCGGTATCGGCAAAGTCGAAAGCGTGACCCTTTGCAGAAACTGGAAAGAGCTCGACGACAAGGTCGTCGAAAGACAAGCTGTCTTGCGGAAGTTGGAAGAAGCCTGGACTGTCCATCTTGGAAGCCGAAGTGTGGAACGAAGCTTGGAAACTCTTCCAATGGTCCAGCCACATCCGCCACAACGTACTGAGAGCAGCGGCAATGAGGAGAGCGAGACAAGCCGCTTCCTGAGCGACGCAGAACGAGACCCTGGCCACATCAGCCCCTATGCGCAGCAGCGCCCGACAGCGAAAATCTGGTACGGCCGCTTCAAGCTGAGATATAAGAGAGTAGATGCCATTGACTACTACGAAGAGAAACTGCGCAGGTTCGACGACGAGATTCGCGCGCTGCGCAAGAAAGAATTCGAACCGACTCCGTTGGCGTTTGTGACTATGGACAGCGTTGCAAGTGCGCAAATGGCCATCCAGGCTGTCCTCGACCCTTCGCCACTACAGCTTTTAGCCCACACAAGTCCGGCACCACAGGACGTAGTTTGGTCCAACACATATTTGTCTCGCGGCCAAAGAATGTTTCGATCTTGGTCGATTACAATCGCTATCGGCATCTTGAGCATCTTCTGGACAGTCCTGTTCGTACCTATCGCCGGTGCTTTGAACACGTGCTCCATTCAAGAGGTACTGCCCGGTCTGGCAAATCTGCTGCACGAGCACCCTAACCTCGAGGTTCTTTTCAACAATCAACTCCCTACGTTGGCAGTCTCTCTGATCAACGTACTTGTACCTTTTTTGTACGATTGTAAGTGTGCCAGCCGTCAACAGTCAATGTCTGCCATGCTAACACTCTTTAGGGCTTGCCAACAAGCAAGGAATGATCTCACAGGGCGATGTTGAGCTGTCAGTAATTTCGAAGAACTTCTTCTTCGTCTTCTTCAACTTCTTCATTCTCTTCACCATACTGGGGACTGCTTCCGGTTTCCTGGCGATGCTTGAACGCTTCGCCGAGAAGCTTACAAGCGCTACGCAAATTGCATACGCCTTGGCTACATCGCTCTCTAATCTACTCGGCTTTTACACCAACTTCATCATCCTTCAAGGATTCGGATTGTTTCCATTCCGACTTTTGGAGTTTGGAGCCCTTTCTCTGTACCCGGTCTATCTGATTGGCGCCAAGACTCCAAGAGATTACGCCGAACTGGTACAACCACCGGTCTTCAGTTACGGGTTCTTCTTGCCGCAAACCATCTTGATCTTCATTATCTGTATCGTCTACAGTGTGTTGCAAGACTCATGGATGGTCTTGCTCACCGGCTTGGCCTATTTTATGATCGGTCACTTTGTGCACAAGTATCAACTCTTGTATGCAATGGAGCATAGACAACACTCGACTGGCAAAGGCTGGACAATGATGTGTGACCGCGTTCTCGTCGGTGTCGTACTGTTCCAAATCACTGTGGCTGGCCAACTGGCTTTGAAGAAGGCGTTCAAACGGGCCGTTATGGTAGCACCGCTCGTAGTCTGCACACTGTGGTTTCTTGTAGTGTTTGCGCGCACTTATCGGCCACTGATGAAGTTCATCGCCTTACGAAGCCTGCGGAGTCCAGAACAGTCGGAGCTCGGACGCGACGTTCAAGAAGAAGCGGTTGCCAACGGGCAAGCAGGCAGACTTACACTAGACGAAGCCCGTGAACGTGGCCTGCGGTTCCAGAACCCTAGTATCATCATGCCTTTGGATGACGTATGGCTACTACAGAAACATGGAAGGCCTCAGAACGGATCTTACGGATCTGGGACCGATGATGCCAATATCAGTTGAGAATAGTCCAGTTGGACTTTCCTCGACAAGTTTAGGGATGTTCCTTCTTGTATGCATCTGACATCCTTACCACCTTGTATAGTCGTCGTTCTTTCCTGGTTTGCGTTTGTTGATACCCACTACCGCAATGAATTCGGTCATGTTCTTACCCCGTTATACCTCAAGTTCTTCACCCACTCACCGCAGGCACTTCTGAGACTCGACACCCGTACCACGCCACGCATTCTTTCGTCATTCGAAAGGAGTCACATCCTCTGAACTGGCTAACACTCTTCTAGTCTCCTTCCTGGTCATTATTATCAGCAACTCACCTTGAACCAACGGTGCACCTCCATCACGGGGGTGCTTCAATCACGTCTTCTCAGATATACCTTTCGCGTGGGGTGGCGGAAACCAAGTCCGAATTAGCGCTTCCTATCATCCAACTCGAACCTCTTCGGGTAGCCTCATTCCCGGGATCGCCAACCACGCGCATACTGTCTCTCACTCCGCCCCGTTCCCGCCGCGAACAAATGTCTCACGCAATGGACTACGCAATGACGACCCCACTCTTGGCTGACGCAAACCTATCGCAGACGATTCCATTGGACGAAGCCACCCCGAGCAATACAAGCAAAGCGCAATCGCCAGCCCCAAGACGCTCCGAAGTTCTTCGCCATGTCTTTCCTCGACCTTCACGAACCCGTATCCCTCATAGTCGCAAGACCTTACCTCGAGTTGCCAAAGCCGACCGTTCCAATACTGCTCTCGCATCCCGTCTACAATCTAGGCCGCGAGTGGCCTTTCACAGATACATCACTTCGCTCTTCGGTAGCGCCGCGGATCGTAATGTGATAGCAGACAGTCCGGAAGCAAGATCGCGAGCATCCAGCTTTGGGTCCAGACCGGGGTCCTCGTTATACGGCTCAGTACCCAGCCTAGACATGGTCTCGCCTGCCACATTCATGTTCAGTGGACCAAGCCTCCGCTCCGTAGGGTCTTACAGCGACTCGTTGTCTCGCCTTCCCAGTCTCGCAGAAACTAATAGCGACGTACAACTACTACGACGAGCGCGGACCGACTCCTTTTCAATGCTCGACAGTGTCAGCATCATTGAGGATGCAATCCTGGAGCCTGGTACCGATCAAGGCATCACTCGAACTGTGACTGATGTTCTACTCGGCGTTCGCACACCGTCGGAAGAAGATGAAAGCCCTTTTGTCATCGCGCTTGAGGACGGGTCTCCATTCTTTACTCCTGCACAAGGTCATGCTACGTGCAGTAATCCCCATCATGTTGGGCACGCACCTACGTCTCCGGTTCGTACTTTTGCTATGCTGCTCTCACCGTACTTGGATACGGCTGCATGGAAGGCGTTGAGGCTGACAAATCGTGCTTGGTATCTTGCTTTGAGCGTGGCAGCACCACCGACCTTTCCTAACTCATACCACCTTCCAGTTGAGATTCTTCAGCACGTATACGATTACCTCGGCCCAAAAGATTTCAACGCCGTACGCCATACGTGCCGACACTGGATGCGGGCAAGTCTCGATAAGAAACTGCTCAATGCAATGCTAAGCAGAGGTGGTTGGCTGAGTAGCACTGAAAAGACTACTTCCACAGCCAGTCCCGCTTTCCGTCCTATTGCGACCGCTGCCTCGCATAGCGAAGAATGGTTACTGAGTCGATACCTTGCTCGGCAGTGTGCTTTGTCATCTGGATGGAGCGGCAACGGACTGAATAACAGAGCTCCTATCGTAGAACGCTCTGACATAGACTTCACTGAGCTAGCCAATGGGTATGCTAGCGGGTTGGTATTCTCCACAAGTCTCTGCGGTCGGTTCGTATGTGTCGCACGAGAAACCCTAATCTACATCTACGACCTCGAGAGTGGGCTTCCGGTGCCCATTACCAGCGTCGTATGCCCAAGAAGGGTCATTGAAATGAGCATGGACGTCTCCTCTGGGCGACACGCTATCGCTGCACTTCTCGAAGGACGCATGGGCCTGGTTTGTGAGCTGCACTATGGACGCACAGTCGGAGGCAACGGTTCCGTTGATGTACATGTTGATGTTGATGGGCCGGAGAAGGGTGTCACCACATCTACGTCTATTCAGACTAGCTGTATCAATGACTATGAGGCTGGTATGAGTCTTCAGGGACGCAACACGGCTCGAATGCATCGTCCATTCGTCCAAGAGCGAGATCCCACAACCTTCGATACGATTGGCGTACGGTCGAACAACCAGCGCATCAACCTCCACAATACGGACGATCATCAAACCCACGATCAACACTTCGTCAATCACGCATGGAACCTCAATATTTCCGGACCCTCACGAAGGCCTTCTGCCCATGGGCTTTGCACCTTCGAGTCATGTGTTCACACCGTCCCTGTCGAAAGGGGAACCACGACGATATACCGCCATCTCTGCGCCGAAGATGATCCACCACGCAGTGTCTCTATCTGCCCGCAACGTCGCTGCGTCGCCTTTGGATGTTCAGCAGGAATTGAGTTGCATTGGATTGATGCGCTCACAGGACAGAGTTTGAGTCGTTAGTTCCCGCTCACAGCGCCGAGTAAGTACACGTATCTTGGATTTACCATGCACCTAACATCTAGCAGGCGATCACCTGTACTTTCTTTCGCCACGACCAGGCTTCGAATCTGCCAAGAAGCTCCGTCTTATTTCCAGTGCAGCACATCCAGAAGATCGGCCTGCCATCAGCCGGAAATTCTTCGGCCGGCCCACCATGGCGTCGTTCTGGGGTTCATTTGGGTTTGAATCTGCGACGCACCGTCCAGGTTCACCTAGTTGTGATCACTATCATGCGCTTCCGCTAAGTGACGGGTATCACGTCCTGTTTATCGACCCTGTCAACGGCCTATTGACACTAGGCTGCGACGCACCTCTTGGCGGACCTACGAAGCTTCTTCGAAAGATCACATTCACTCCGCCAGAACAGAATGCTGTACCAAGGCTGTATAGTGCGGCTGCGGATTTGTCGCAGGGAGTCCGCGCCATCGTGGCTTACGGCGACACTCTGCTATTGTACAGCGTTCCTCCAGACGTCATTCGTCTATCGCAGATGGAGCAAAACGCTAAGAGCTGGGATGCCTATAATGCCTCTACGGCAGTCTCACTGGGACATAAGAGGAACCATTGGCTAAACTAGTGGGATGAGCCATTTCCTTCTGATCAACCAAGACAACGCGACGGTGAGGATAGCAGCTCCATATGGCCACTCACTATCAGCGGCACCGAGATTGCAAGGTTGACAGCCGTCTGTGAGCTTGCAATACAGACCCAACCTGAAGTACTGATCTGGGCATTCACACATACCTCTAAGTGCCAAACTTGGCGTCTACACAACTACGTTGACCCTGTTCTCGTTGAAAAGAGACTCGTCTGCAGAAACGGAATCATACACGGCGCTCCTTCTATCGACGGGTCCGGGGATGTCGTCATGACAGACGCGCCACAAGCTCCACATGTCCGCGAATCCATCAACCACCACGTTGTGCGAGACGAGACGGATACAATTCAAGCAGAGAGGTCACTTCTTGGTGGATTCGATGGCAATGCATCTGGTGTTCTGAAGAGAGTACCGAAAGCACTGGCCGTGGAGAACGATGAGTGGGTGGATTACCTGGACGTAAGAGGCTGTGCAGAGGCTTGGTATGATGCTGACGGAGATGTGGTGATGTGGTATGGGGATTGAAGACTGATGGAGTTTCAAAGGGGAAAATGTGCGCACACGTTGAACATGGCGAGAGTAGTGGTAAGGATGATTGAGGAGTGAGCCCTCTGTTGGGCTCGGGATTATTCCTAGCATAACCTATGACCTAAAAACCCCTATAGCATAACAAAGACCTTTCAGGAGTGCAATAGTAATACTAAGCTGTGATACGGCTGAAGTTCCCTTTTGCTCTGATCACATGGTTCTCACATCCATCGAAGATTCAACCTCATCCTGCTCATTGCCCAAGCCCCTGACCCTCATATGCCCACACACGCACATCAATGCCTCCAAAACCTACATGCACGCCTTCCCACCACAACTTGAAAGCGTATGCACGTACCTCAACTTCCCCCCTTCAACCCTAAACTCATGACTATCCGGCAACCCATCAGCCCCAACCTGCCCTGCCACACCTCCAAAATCCATGATAATATCCACAGTCCCATACTCCTCGTCGATAACATATTGCCTGTTTACCAGAGGTACACCGCTCGGAACACCGACATCGCATCTGTCTGTCGCCTCACCCTTACCCGTATACGCACCGCCTTCGAGGCGAGCGCACGGCGAGCCCCAGGGCACTGTGACGCTTTTGTTGTTAAAGAGGTCACAGTAGGCATCTCCTGCTGCTTTGATGACAGCACGCGTATCGCGGTTGGCGGCGAGGATGGGATCCCACTTCTCGCGCGTGGCCCAGTAGTATGTGCCTGTGACGTTGAAGAGCCAGTCTCCTTTGCTTGTCCAGATGGTGTCAATTTGCGAGACTTTTGTGCTGTTGTCGAGACGGAGTTGCGTTGCGATTACATACGGCGCGGCGGTGCTGGTGACAATAAACTCAGTGAACGCAGCGCATTGAGTTGTGTCGTGTTGGGCTCGGGCATGGTCGATTTTCATAGGTTTGGAGAGAATGCCAGTTCTAACGTCGACGCTCTTCCGGTTTTCGGTGTATGCGACGGTACTAGAAAGGGAAGGGAAGGTTGTTTGTCCCGCAGTTTGAGCAGCGAGGAACTCGTCTGTGATAGATTTGAGGGCTTCGCGGGTACATGCTGCGAAGATCTGTGTTGCAAAGGCAATGGCTACGGTGGCGATGAGGCTGCGCATTCTTGCAAGTAGGTGCGGCTGATATGAAGTCTACTTTACTTCAATGGTTCAGCATGTTGATTTCACTCTTTTTATGACTATCAGCTGAAGTTCATGCCTATCTATCTGTGGATGGGGCCTTCTCTCCGGTCAGTTGAAACGGTATATGAGGCTAATATGCCCAGGTTCGGCAGTTAGCGACCCATGCATGAGCGCAATATCTGTCCATCTTCCAAATTGCGGAGAGAGGGGATGCATTGCGGGTCTTCTGTAATGTGATGGGATGAAGTGGGGAAACAAGACGATTGAATACTGCCTCCAGTATCCATGTGATGGCGGTTGGCGTACCGCGTATGAATGAGCCATTGACTGTGTGCTGTCCCACCAGCACAGTTCCGGGCGTCATAGTACTTCTCAAAAACAGGTGCACCTTGTAAAAGAAAAAAGCTGAACAGGCCTAGAGCCTACATCGACGTCAGGCCACCTGCTGTGCAGATTTCTATGTTAATATAGGCCGCAGACCTGTTCAGTCTTTTCCTAGGTTGGCGAGGGTGTATCCTCCTAAAGAATATTGTACACCTCGTTGCGGAGCTCGGGCGGAAGATCGAGGAACCCAGTCGGCATGTTGCGCGGAAGCTGACCAGGCTTTGTTTTTCCTACGTTCTGCTGAGGCCTGATTGCTGGTATTGCCGCCGATGTAAGAGGAAAGTCGTGGAGTAGCGCCAGTGAAGTGTGGGGGTCGGACTACCAGACGAGAAGAAGCAATTGCAACTGCAGTGTTGGGGTTAGAGTGAACGTTGTCACTGTTTACGCAGTTGCGTCATTGGACCCTTTCGAGCGTCCATGCGCTTCGGTGCGTCCGCGGTAGCCTTGGTGCAGACATTTGGGAAGCTGCACTCAGTCGTAGCGCGCCTGCCCTTAGAGCACACTCAAGCTACCTGTCTTCACCAGCACCTTTTCTCCTAGTGCCACCCATACTCTTTCTCAGCGACAGATGTTCTCCGACATAAAAAACCTGATCCCACCTGCTCATCTCGATCGACGTAACGGGGCGTGAGCTCTTAGCATTACCCTGCGTCAAAACTAAAGTACCGCAGGTGTGATCAGTACGGCATCTACACAGTCGCCTTGTGTGCGCCCATTCGAGCAGAAGAATGCTGTCGTCTTCCGATACACGGCCGTTACATTCACCAGACCTGTCAGATGCGACCATGGTCCTAGCCCGGACATACGCCGCTATCGAGGCTCATGACCGTACGCAGAGACGTCTCTTGCATGGGTGTTCTGTCCCGTCTCCACACGGTACCGGGCGGATGGCAACAGACTAGAAACGGAAAACAAAGCAAACTAGGTGAAGCCGACAGCAAAGAAGCAAAATGCCCGAGACTCGCTGCAAAGTTGACGCGGTCATAACAGAAGACTATCGAGGATGTAACGGTCTCGCCGAAATTCCTTCATTGGACCTTCCGGAATCCTGTTGCGACGTCTTGGCATTGAGGATGCTAAGACAAGGAGTCGTGATAGCAATGTGAACAAAGCGAAATTGAAAAGCCGGCAGGTCCTGCTTGCTACTTACCGCGCGAGTTCAGAAACAAGGCACCGACAATGAACACTGTGTACAGTTAACAAAAGGTTTTGTCACCAGCTGGGAACACATGCAATATGAGCGAATGCCAACCAATTTGGGTCGGCTGATCTCCAGGAGCCGAGCTGACAGTGAGAGCCGAGCGCAGATCGATCGAACGTGTTGAGACGCAAGTAGGGTGAGGCTAGCTGACCGACCCCCAGATTTTCTTAGATGACCCGTACACGATTACGCGTTCGCAGGCGGGGTGAACAGAACGTTGAAATTGAAGCAAACGAGAGGTTGGAATTAATGAGGGGCGGGAGAGCTAAAAGAGACGGCGTCATGTCCCGCAGTAATGCTGCAGCGCTTCGTCGAACACGACTCTAGGGTGCAAGCCAACAGCGAGCGCCCGGGAAGCTGGCGAGCCGCGTTCAGCCCATGCAGCTGCAGAAGCGCAGCAAATCGTACGATTGGAACAAGAAAAACTCTCTCGACGAGACGCGTTACAGACCCGGCAACAGCTCGGAGTGCTTTGCCTCAAAAAAGGGCCGCAAAATAATGGTAATCATGACGTGCTGCCAGAGCGGTGGAGAGAGGTGGTCGCAGTTCACGAACTGAACGCTTCCCTCCAGATCAGCGAGGTTGGTATTGGCTTGCATGCGTGTAGCCATAAGGAGAAATATGCAGTAGCGGCCTGCCCGGCAGCGTCTGTGCTCTCATCATGGCAACATTGGCAAGCCACCAGCAGCCTCCTGAGATCGATCTGGGAGGGAAATCATCCAAAGCAATTTGTGCGCCCAACAACAAATGCGCGCAGTGAATGTGAAGTGTAAACAGGCTTTCTTCTCTTAGCTAGATATCGTTAAGACGGGAATCCAGCAGGGTTTAGAGCAAGCGCGCGGGCTTGGGCGATGTTTTCGCACCGGGTAGCGAGCCTGCAGGCAGCTGCATGTTAGGCACGAGCAAGAGAAGTGCCCGGGCGGCGAAGCGTCTCGTCTCGCAGAAGTGTCATCTCGGAGTCTGCAGGCTGAATGGAGCATCACATATCCTGGCGTGCAGTAATCACAAGCAACGACAGCCCTGGCTTGTGGCTCGACTCACAGCCATTCAAGCTTCCACGGTGCCTATGGAACAGGGCCGCTAGACACATGTGGGCTGGTTGTAATTTTGGCTCGACGGTATCGCGCCGACCGCGGGCATGGTCCGAGAGGGTCCGTTATGCTGTGGAGCAGTGTAATACGAAGGGTCTTGTGTCCAGGGCCGAAACACCAGGCGCAGTGAGAATTTGCACATGGCAAGTGTTGATGACGTCGACCGGACTGCGCGTCGATACTGTCGATCAGGCGTTGTTATCAGGTAGCGAGCAACGAGCGTGCGGCCCTAGAAAGACCATGGTTGATGAGTTCTCTTGGCCTAGCCATCTAATTTTGGCATGAGGGTCCCGGACATGGATGGTGGTCGGACTAGGAGGCTACACTACTGTACCAGCACCCTCGACCAGCAGTTTGCAGCCGTCGACTCAACAGGTAGTAGGGCTTATGTGTGAAGCTGCACGGCAGCCTCGCAGCTACGTGCAAGACAGCATGAATCGTACCAGCGTTTGGCGCGCCGTGGGCAAACTTCAATGGCCGTCAAAACGCAATTGTACATGGCAAAACCCAACATGGCAGTTCATGGCCGCTCGATTTGGCGCTATGCCTACTGCGGGAGGATGCCATTGGTTCGGTACCTAGGCAGATGCAGGCCCGGCCGAGCGAGAGGGCAGTGGGCAGTCGAGTGAAGATGATGGGACGGCGCACTCCTGACTACGCTTTGTGCCATCCGTGCGCGCCCTTATACTCGTTCATGATCCCGCCGTTTTCTCCGCGCGTGCCCTCCGACTACATCATCGCGTCTCCGCCGTCTGCAATTAGACATTGTCACTCGTTGAACAGGTGCTGCTGCTGCTACCCGCCTCGTGTCTGGTAAGTCGCACACCCAACCCACCCAACTCCCGGGCCCCGGAAGGATTGAGCAACGCCGCACTCGAAACCAACAAGCGGCCCAGGCGATGCGCTGGAAAGTGGCAGAGGCGCATCTTGCCACGACGAGCTTTCCTGCCCCCGCGTGCTGCAAGCGAATCCCTCGAGGCGCATAATATTATCAATACGCGGCTAGATCGACACGGCCCTGACGTTGAAACGCGGTAATACGAAGTTGCCCTCAACGACGCTCCCGACTCAGCTCTCACAGCAACACCCGCCGCGCCCGCTCACCTCATCTCTCGACACTGCGCCAGCACCCTGCATCGCCAGTGGCACGCAAATCAGAGCTAATACCAGACGTTTAGATCAAGTCGTCCATTCGTTACCTGCCCATCCCCACGTTTGGCTCCTTCCTGACCGCACCCGTCGCTCCTTCCTCGACCACAACCGCCACGCATCGCCCGTCTTGGAGTATATGATAGCGCATCTCACATCAGAATAGGCCGCCCGAGGCATTGGTCGCTTCTCGTACTTGGAAACCACAACTCATCAACATGGGCAAGCCAGGCCTAGGGATATTCACCGCCCGTCGGAAGTCTCAGGGCAATGTGTTCGACGAAGTCGACATCGCAACGAGCCCAGTCACCACAACTGCACCCGCTGATTCTGGTGCCTTCCGGGTGCTGAGCAAGACGGAAGTAGAAAAAGCAAAAGAGCAGCGCAAGACACAGGAAAAAGAGAGATCATCAAAGTTTCCTCGCTTCAGCGGCTTCAGCCATCCTGGCAGCAAAAATCGCAACCAGTCCGTTGACGATGAGTCTCCAGGATCGTCAAAACGGTAAGCTTCGTATCCACTAGTCATAGCGTCGGCCGGACTGACCCTTTAATTAGCGACAGCAAGTCAAGCAGTGGGACTCAATTTTCCAATTCGAGACCCTACGCCAATGGCCAACATGGCTCCACCTCTACACTTCCTTCTTCCACCGACACCAGCTCCGACGACAACCTCTTTACTAATATCCCTCGACCGGCCGTCTCACAACACAACAGCTCTCCGGCTCCGTCGTCGGTGAGCGCTTTCCGCAAGAATCTTCCCTCATTGCCCAAGTCAAGCTCCGGCGTCTCCTCATACAAGGATCTGTCAGGGACAGGGTGGAGTGGCAGAAATCGCGCCATGACCACATCCAGCTACGCGAGCACTGCAGTCCCGCCCAAGCTCGAGGGGGATCTGAACTTCGGCGGCTTTGAGGACGACATGTTTGGCCATTTAAGCCGCAAGGAATCTCCCGAAATTCAACGAGAGACCGCAGGACGCTCACTGCTTTCGGAGAAGCGCACGTTCCAAGCAGAACCCATCAAGATTCTACCGCCCACTGGCATTGAACCGCCAATGAAGAGCTGGGACAGTCGCAACTCTACCGACAACCTCATGGCTTCTCCGAATTCAGACAACGACTCGCCGCCGCCGCCGCCGCCTCCCCACAAATACTCATCGTATGCGCCAGTCGCCTCAGAGAGCCCAACCTTCCAACCAGCACCTACTTTCGAAGATGCAGATGCACAGTTCGTACGCAAATCATATACCGATAGGAAGTCATATCGTGAAAGCTCTCCGGAACAACAGCTCAACTCCACCTCAACGTCGTCTGCCAATTCCTACCAGACCCCCTATTCATCTCGATCAGCCACTGTTTCGAGCACGACCACAAACACAACCCCCAAAGCTTCCCTCGCTCGGACGGCCTCTCCATACAATGATGCTGAGGACGAAGACTTGTTCGCGCCGTCAAAGCCTGCTCCCAAGCAACAAATCACGACAGCAAAGAAACCTGCCGTAGTAGCCTCAGACAGCAACACTGCATCCGTCCCTGCTACAGCGGCCGGTAGGAGAGTAATGTCGCAGGCCGAATTCCGGGAATATCAAAAGAAGCAAATGAACAAGCCACCACCTGAGGAAAGCTCCGACGACGAAGACTACGAGGACGAGGAGGATGCTATCAAAAGAAGAGAAGAAGAAGAGCTCATGAGACGCAAGAATCAGCAGATGCACTTTGCCCGCGAGGCTATGCGACGGTCTACCACAGCTCCTGGGGGTCTTGCAGAGCCGGGAGCAGATCACATGGGCTTCCCGTCGGAAACTTCCATGAAGGCCGAAGAATGGGAAGATGAGGATGTACCGCTGGGTATTCTCGCTCAACACGGCTTCCCAAGTCAAGCTCGCAACAGATTCCCCAGTCAACCGACGAAC
The DNA here is from genome assembly GCF_023757985.1 of Alternaria ethzedia. Classification (NCBI taxonomy): domain Eukaryota; kingdom Fungi; phylum Ascomycota; class Dothideomycetes; order Pleosporales; family Pleosporaceae; genus Alternaria; species Alternaria ethzedia. The sequence goes on along the minus strand of NW_026056213.1, from coordinate 551,596 downwards.
TCGATGCCTTCCTACATACCCGATCGCCCGGCCTCAGCAGGTGCCATGAGTCAACGCGGCATGGGCCAAGGCAATCTGCCTGCTTTCGCGAGACATCTGCCCCAGGATCCGTACAACTCCTCTTTCATTGGAGGAGGCTTGGTACGGCCGACGAACCGAGAGTCCATGGGCTTCAATGGCTTTGCGCGTGGTCCTGGATCAGTCGCAGGCGGCTCGATTGCTGGAGACATGGGCATGGGCCCTAACATGATGTATCAGGATGCTGGTATGTCGCAGCCTTCGCTCGTGGACCAGATCCAGATGAGGGATATGACCAAGCAAAAGTACATGGGCGGTGCTTCGGCGAAAAAGCCCCAGGGAGGGCCTTTCACTGGTGTTCTCGGACAGCAAATGAACACGAACGGCCAACCTCAGAACCCGATGCGGATGTCACACATGCCCATGATGAACGGCATGAACCCCATGATGAACCCCATGATGGGTGGGCAAATGCAGGGAATGGGCATGGGACAGATGGGATACCCTATGCAGCAAGGGAACGACTACATGCAGCAGATGCAGCAGATGCAACAAATGCAGCAGATGATCGCCATGCAGCAAATGCAGCTACAGATGATGCAGCAGCAGCCCCAACAACAAGATCCCCGGATGTCGATGGCCATGCCCAACCCCGGCTACGCTGGTAGCACGATGGGCAGTACAATGGGAGGCGGGGGTTTCCTCAATGTACCGAACGGACAAAACCGACCGATGTCTTTCATGTCAGGCAACGGGAACCAACCGCAGCAGCGCGCCATGTCGTTCATGGGCCCGAATCCAGGGTACACTCCCTCCATCGCCCCATCCGAGCGTTCTAACATTGGTCTGTCTGCTAGGTACCGACCTGTCGTCAACCACTCCGACGCCGTCTCCAACGGCACCTCGATGACACTCCAAGCCTCGGGCGGCGGCGCAAACCAGGCTAGGACCAGCACCATCAAGGGCATCTTGAAGAAGGGTAGCCCCGGCCCGCAAATGATGGCCCCCGCTGAGACGGACGACGCGGACGAAGACTGGGGCAAGATGGCTGCACGCAAGAACAAGCACTCCAAGGGCAAGGAGAACAACAGCTCCGGACTTGAAGATCTCACTCGCGGTCTCAACATCTAGGTGTTGTTACGCACATTCGCGACGCATACACGAACCTTTTTCTCATCGCACCTACAAACGCATTACATTAGAAACGCCCGCGTACAACGGATATCATGGTTCCAGGGAAAGAAAAACAACAAGAAGAAACGAGTCCCGTTAATTGTTCTTTCCTCCTCCTCCCATTCCACCACCACTTTCTTGAAGATATATGGAAGCGATTTAACATGGCCAATGGCCAAGATTCTTGTATTTCTCTTTTCATTTACCGGCATTTACAGGTGGCGTTTTTGTTTCTGTTGAACTGAAGGAAAACATACATGTTGCAACAGCTCTAGGCGTTGTTTTACCTTTTTCTTCTTATTCTTTTCTTATCTCTTCTTCTTTTCGGCTCCGCTAGGCTGTCTTATCTAGCATGTGGCATCGACGGCAGATATATCCACATTAGGGCATTTGTGGTGTGGGGTAAATTGGGAAATGATCCATCTATCTTTGTTCTTCTGATCTGCATGAAAGGGTCCGGTGTTGTTTTTTCGGAGCGTCGAACATGGTCAGGGACGAAGATAGCGGGAAAGGGCATACGAGGGAATTGAGCTTGAGAGGGAGCTGACGGGCTTCTTCTCGTAATAATAATTATGGATATATACCCTTTGCTAAGCGTCTTTGTATGCACAATCTTCACTCCATCTCTGGCTACACATGTGCACTCGTGATTGTTCTTGGTGTTTGCATTATGATTTGTTGATGATTGATTAATAAGTCACTTGGAATGGTATCTAGCAACTGTGCTGGAAACACTTTGTCCAGGAACGTATTCCACGTGTCTACACCAAAGACGCCCAAAACGCCCCGTTTCATGACGATTTCAGTCACTTGCTGCAGATGCAGTCCCTCACCGCTCCGTCTTGCCGTCTCTGTCTAACAGCTCCCGCGCAGCAATAATCTCGGCCTCGTCGTAGCCTTGCCAGGCCTTGTTTCCTGACTTGTATTGCCTTATGATTTCTGCGAGCTTGTTTGTAGCGATTTCCTCGAGCTTCTTGACGGTTTGGGCGTTGGGGACGGGGACGTCATCGTCTTCTTGTGTGTTGCGCTTGGCTGCTGAGTCGGAGTCGGAGAGTATGGCATTGAGCTTTGTGGTGAGGAGCTTGAGGCCGTAGTAGCCGCGGAGGTAGGCGTCGTTGAGCTCGACGGAGCGGCAGAAGTGCTTTAGTGAGAGGGCGAGGGAGCTGAGGCTGGGTGGGTTGTTGGAGGCTGTGGAGAGGTAGTGTAGGGTCGCAATGTGTGCATGTGCCTGGGCGCGGGTTAGTACACGTATGGCATCGTCGGGGCGCTGTGGTACTCACACTCCATGCATTCGGCGTGATGAGCAGAACCTCCTCTGCGCAGTATATCGCCTGTCCCCACGCTGCCTGGCTCGCATACAGCTCGCTCGCCTCTGCCCATGCCTCGGAGTCGGTGGGGCTGTTCTTCAGGAGCACGGCCACGGCGGTGATGGCATCGGCGGTCCTGCCCAGCGCCTTGAGCACGGCAACCCTCCGCTTCCGGATGCTCATGTTGGTGGGGTCGTCGCGGAGTATCTTCTCATACGCCTCGAACACTTTCTCCAGCTCGGCGTCTGACCGGGCCGTTGCTTCGTTGTAGATGCCGCGCAATGTGATGATGCGCTCGTTGTGGTCGCCGAATCGGGCCTCGAGGCGCTGCAGAATTGACAGGGCGGCATTCTCATCGCCCGTGCGGAGTGTCGAGAGGAAGAGGTTCTCGTGGATGGTCCATGTTTCGGGTGTCTCGCGGGAGAAGAGCAGCGAGAGGGGCCACGGGAGCGTCGACGTTGGTGTTGTGGAGAGGACGAGGGGGGCTTTTTGGGACAGGGCGAGGGCGGTGGGCGGTGGTATTTGCGCGGGTGGAGAGAGGAGGTTGGCTTGTGTCATGCTGGCGGCTGCGGGCGTCGACTTGGGGTGTCGGGTGCGTGTCAATGGCGACAGAGTGTCTGGAGAAGCATGTCGAGTTAGGTAAGCTGATGGGGATGCCTGTCCCAAGCTTCCGCCGGCGAAACTAGCGGGCGTTCGGTAGTGGAGCCTCTGGACTCCAGGTGCACGTCAACAGCCTCGACCCGACAAGCAGTCGCTTTCCCTGCAGACGACCGACTAGAGCCCGCTTTCATGTCGCCAAACATGCCTGCCATGACGACCGCCTCCCAATGATGATGCCTAGTCGCCCACCACCTTCACCCTCACGCTGCACACCTACCCCTCCTCGCGCGCTTGCACACCTCGACACACGACTGCGTGACGCTGCCTGAGCCACGCCAAAATGCAACGCTCGCCAAATCTCCAATACAAGTGTCGTGACTAACAGTCCCCTAGGTTCGAGAAATCTCTCTTCGACCTCATTCGGGGCCTCCGAAACCACAAAGGCAGCGAGCGCGAGTACATCGCCGAGAGCATAAAAGAATGTCGCAAGGAAATACGCACCAACGACATGGACCTCAAGGCCACGGCCCTCATGAAGCTCACGTACCTCGAGATGTTCGGCCACGACATGTCTTGGGCCAGCTTCAACGTCCTCGAGGTCATGTCAAGCTCCAAGTTCAAGCAGAAGCGCACGGGTTACCTGGCCGCGGTACAGAGCTTTCGACGGGATACCGAAGTCCTCGTGCTCGCCGAGAACCAGCTCAAGAAGGACATTATGAGCTCGAGTCCCCAGTACATCGCCCTCCCGCTAGGCGCCATACCACACGTCATAAACCCGAGCATGGCCAACTCGGTCCTCTCCGACCTAATACCGCGGCTGACGCATTCGCACGCAATGGTCCGGAAGAAGACCGTCGTAACACTATACCGGCTGGCTCTTGTGTATCCAGAGACACTGCGACCCGCATGGCCTAAGATCAAGGAGCGCTTGTTAGATGACAATGAGGATGCGAGCGTCACAGCGGCAATCGTCAACGTCGTGTGCGAGCTGGGATGGAGGAGACCACAGGACTTCCTACCGCTTGCACCGAGACTATTTGATCTCTTAGTAGAAGGAGGCAACAATTGGATGGCCATCAAGCTCATCAAACTTGTAAGCACTGAGCTCAGAGGACATTAAACCAGAACTTGAACTGACCAGCCTTAGTTTGCAACATTAACCCCATTAGAACCCCGACTCATCAAGAAACTGCTACCTCCGTTGACCAAGATTATACGGGAGACGTCTGCTATGTCGTTACTTTACGAATGTATCAGTGGTATCATCCAGGGTGGTATCCTAGAAGCCGTAGAAGGCACTGCGGAAGGTGAGGAGGTAGCAAAGCTATGTGTTGGCAAACTACGCGGCATGATGATCATAGAGGGAGATGCAAACTGTAAGCTAATATACACTGTTATTCAACGTTTGGCTTCTCATCAATCTGCAGTAAAATATGTCGCACTACTCGCGTTCGAGAAGATCGTCACCTCACATCCATACTTGGTTTCCCAGCAGCAAGACGTCATCCTCGAATGCATAGACGACCCCGATATCTCGATACGAATGCGTGCTTTGGATCTGGTGGTTGGCATGGTCAATGCAGACAACCTTACAGCGATTGTTGGACGGCTGATGCGACAGCTACGAAATGCACCAATTGCCTCAGCGGCGAGCGATCCCAACAACGACAGAGGTAGGCTGACTGGCATATCACCTTATGGTGACGACGACTCCGACGCAGAAGAGAATCTGCCTCAGCACGAACAGAAATCCGACCAGCCGCCGCCACTGCCAGACGACTACAGGATAAGCGTCATTCGGAGGATCCTGGAGATGTGCTCACGCGATACTTATAGCAACATTGCCGACTTCGAATGGTACATTGATGTACTTACTCAGCTAGTCAGGGTATCACCAGCAACAAAAGCAACCTCGGTTATGGAAGAGGAGGAAGAAATAGAACATTCAGACGACATTGGTGGTGGCATCGGACACGAACTACAGAACGTTGCCATTCGGGTGAAGAGTGTTCGATCGGAAGCTATAGATGCCGCACAATCGCTCGTGCTCGTTGATCGGAGAGACCAGATGTTCCCAGCATCCGGAAACGGCGGCCAAGGTGTACTGGAATACGCTGGCTGGCTAGTTGGAGAGTACGCCAACTACCTCACTCGCCCGGAGCCAGTCATGACCTCTCTGCTACACCCATCTTCTCTCCAACTATCTTCGAGGACGCTCGCTGTATATCTGCAAGCGATACCCAAGGTCTTCTCTAGCATGGCTGGAAACGATCAAGTCTCATGGACTCCAGAGCGCAAAACGCTCATGTCCCTTCTCATGGCACGTATTATCCACTTTTTAGAGCCGCTCTCCACACACCCTAGTCTGGAAGTCCAGGAACGGGCAGTTGAGTACCTTGAACTCATGCGTCTCGCTGCAGAAGCTGCATCAGGCACAGCTGCTAGCGCGGACCAGGACGCATTCACCGATCCACCTCTACTACTTACCCAAGCTATACCTGCCCTCTTTTCTGGCGCTGAGCTTAACCCGGTCGCTCCTGGTGCTCAACGCAAGGTTCCTTTACCTGAAGATCTGGATCTGGATACACCAATCAACCCCAACCTACAGCATTTGCTCTACACAGCTGATGCAGAAGGCTTTGAGACAGAGGAAGATGATGTATATGCGGCTTATTCGGAGCCTGCAGCCGCGTACTCAGAGCCTCCTGCTGTTGCTACACCGGCTGCGGATCGCCTAGATGCCCCGCATAAAGAACCTACATCATACCAAAACGCAGCGGAGGATGAATATCTGGACGCTGATATCATTGCGCGTCGGAAAGCTGAAAGGAAAGAACGCTACAAAGATGACCCATTCTACATCGACCCCGAAGCGGATAAGGGCAGCGGCGCAGTCACACCACTGAGTAGGATAGTGCGAGATGGCAACAGGGAGAACAACGAGCTCGATATCGATTCGATCCCAATTATGGAGCTCAACCTAGACAGCAAAGGGTCATCGTCTGAACATCTACCGCGATCGCGGAGTCCGCGCAAGCCTGTGCGCAAAGTCGACATCATGGGCGATGAGACACTTGGACCTGCTGCACCAGACGCTTCGAGAGATGACATCGTGCAACCGCGTCCAGGAAAGACGAAGAAATCACTGTTGCAGGTGGACAGCTCCGGTCTTGGGTCATTGAGCTTGGATGACGAAGGCATATCAAATCGCAAGCTCACTCAACTCGAAGTCGAAAGGAAGGCCCAGGAAGACGCGGAGATGAAGAAGGCGCTCCAGGAAGTCGAGCGACTACGGCTTGAGATGCAGCGAGCGAGCGAGAGATTACACGTCAAAGAAGAAGTCGCCGTCAAGAAAAAGAAGAGAAAGGTCAGAAAGGTTGCTGTGGAAGGAGACGAGCCAGCCGAAACGCCTCCACCGGAAGCGGAAGTTGGTGAAGAGGAAAAAGCAGCGCCTATCAAGAAGAAGAAAAAGAAGAAGGTCAAGCCTGAGGGCCAAGACGAGAACGCAGCCGAAGGCGCAGCTGAGGGCGAGGAAGAAGGCAAAGTCAAGAAGAAGAAAAAGAAGAGGCGGACTGTGGTCATGGATGAGGGTGCAGATGCGGCTGAGGAGTAGTAGCCTAGGCACGCTGCAGATGGGTGTCTTGGTCTTGGACAAATGTGATATCAAATGCTCAATGGTATTTTGCTACCACAAAATCGGCTATACCAAGTCCCCTTGATGCCGCAATGATGCCTCTATAACGCCGTATGCCCTATATAGTCGACGCAAGAAAGTGGCCTCAAAGCCAAGTTGCTCCTCCAAGCTGTTTCCAACTTCTCCCTTTTATCCGCTCTCCCAGCATATATGTGTGCTTTGTGTTGTTTCTCCACGTATGGAAGATCGAAGTCGAAATCGAAATCAAGTTCAAGTCGTATTCGTCCGGTAACCGATCGCATCGCGTCGCATGACCCCAGCTTTCTAAAAGAACAGCTTAAGGACCTCGAAGAGCAGACCGCCGACTAGTATGAAAGCAAGAACAACTGTGAGAATACTAGTCAGTACACATCCTCACAAGATCTAACAATATAGACCGCGGGGCGAGAAGAACGTACTGATCCAGAACCTGCTAATGGGGCTCTTCTGAGGCGCCCTCTTCTTGACCACGGGCTCCGTTGACTCGGGCTTGCCCATCTTCTTCTCCTGCGCCTTGGCGAAACGCATGTTTGCCTGGCGTTGTTGTGGTGTTTGCGCCTGTAGGATTGGTGGCCATGGTTAGCTATGTATCCCGTCTGTTGTGTGTATGCGACAAAAGGGAGAGCCGCTCCATTGCGCCGCGAAGGGGGTGGTATCGTACCATTATGATGTGTGTTTGTGTACGTGGAACGAGTAGATGGCTGTAAATCGCGCGATCCAGCAAGGTTTCGGGAAAAAGGAAGCGAGCGTCTAGTGTCTGGTAAGAGGGGAGAAGAGAAGCGGAAATGAGGGTTCAAGTTGTATGGTGAACGTGTTCCCTTTGGAAAGTGCATCGCGTGGGTCTGTGCGGCGGCGCTAGGGTACCGGCATTAGCTGGATACGCGGAGATAGTGGACGGAGGTTTATACCGTTTTCTGTCGGGAGGCACTTTTGTCGCATCTGCGCTTCTCTCCGCGTTTCGAGCTCTACCACCGTCGGCGCAATAGTCTGTGTCGCATATTCGCAGACATTCCAACGTCATAATTTTCGTCCTTCGACACCTCACCTCGCGCAGTACCTGGCTACCTTGCAGCGGCGACCGAACGAGCTCAGAAGCGGGGACAAAAGTTGGCAGCTCTACGACACCATGAATCACATCAGAGCAACACGGTCGATATGGAGTAGAAGCGCGATACCCAAGCGCATAGGCCAGACATCCCGAAGAACATACGCAGCCGAAGCACCAGCACCGCATCCCCCCAGCTCGCCGCCAAACCCAAACTCAGCACCGCCGCCAAAAGAGCCATCGCGGGTAGTACGTCATACCCCAACAACCACCCTCCCTCTACCCTCCATACTAACAAAATCCCTCACAGGGCGCATACTACGGCACCTTCGGCTCGCCCCTCCTAAAATGCTTCCTCGGCGCCCTCTTCACATACCAACTCACCTACTACCTGTGGTACAAACTCGAAGCCATCGAAGAGACACACGACACAAAAGCCGAGATACGCGATTTGCAGGAGGAGCTGCGGCAGGCGATTGAGAAACAGCGGTGGATGGCGCAGCAGAAGTGGGGGCAGGCTACTGAGGCGATGGAGAGGGAGAGGGAGGAGTTTGGACAGGCGGTTGATGCGGTTGTGGAGGAGGTTAGGGAGGGGGCTGATGAGGTGGGGAAGGGGACGAGAGCTGTGGGGAGAGTTGCTAGAGGGGGTTGGTGGCCTTGGTGAGGGTGGGAATGTTGGTGCGTGGATGCTGGTGTGGTGGGTCAGAGGGTTTGAGGCTTCATGGAGGGCATTTGTATAATATGATGATATGTATATCAGATGGATGGATGATACCCCTCGAAAACACTGTATTCCTACACTCAATTGGTTGTCGCCGGTCGATCTGCCTCTCTACATGCCCATGCGCTATGCTATCTTCCTTTGTAATATCGCACCAGTCTGATATTCGCACCAAGTTTCTTTCAAGCCTCACATCCATCAATCTCTCTTCTTCCAGGTCCTTAGACTGGCTAGTGTATCGCGTCTCTCATACTCGGCGTCGAGGGCGTGCAATCGACGGACCCATTCTTGCGCTGACTCTACATGGGCAGTCAAAGCCTCATTGCCCAGAAATCAATTCTTTGAATCCACCAGATGGCCATGCTGTCGGGTTCCTTGCTCTCTCAACTAACATATTCGGGACTAACATGACTACAGTGTTACTAGCACTCGGTGGTGACTCTTCATAGTCATCGCATCGATTCGTGGACCCTAGTTGGCAATGCAATATCTCTTCACAAAGGTATTCTCAACCGAAGAACTCGCCAGAGACGAGCGACTCCCACGGCTTACCAGTATCCCAAACGCTCTTCATGAGCGTACTGATCTTGGGCACCTAATACCGAGTAAGCAAGTCAGTCTTTACTTTCTGTTAACAGGAGCTTACATGGTTCAGTCCGAAGCCCTCCACACTCCTCAGCCGCTCGATGATCTTCTCCCTCTGCCCTTCATCTTGCGCATCGCAGCCAGCAGCAAACATGGGAAAGATCAAACATGCCTCTGCTGTGCTTCCTCTCCGGATCTTGTACAGTAGGCCCACAATCTCTCGCACGGCTTGCTGAACTTCGTGGTCCATGGCGGGTTTTCCGAGAACGCGACGATACAAGTGGATTAGACCTGCCCAGTGGAATAACTCGTTGGTCGCGTAGATCTCGGTTGCATCCCATGCACCTTCAGACTCAGAGGAAGTACTCGAGCGGTGGTTGCATCCTTTCCTGATGTTGCGGCCCAGTAAGCCTTCCTCCAGTGCATGACGAAGCTCAACGGCTTCCTCTACAATCTCAGGGCTAGGGGTCCAGCCCTCCCTCACATTGCCTTCTTCGTCGATGCGCTGCGGTTCACAGCGCTTCGCTAGTTCAGAAACGCGGGCCAGGGATCCTACACATCTTGTTGTAAAGCCCATTAGACAATCAATCTCAAAATCTTCGTCCGCGGAAGCGTTTTCGCTAGACCAGTAGAAGGAGCCAAGAGGTGTATCGTTCTTGTTCCCACTCAATGAGCCGAGGACATCGAGGTATGCGAACCAACGCGAAAGGAAGTAGGCCACGCGATCATGCCGTCCCATGCCCTTTGGTCCGCCACGCTGGATGATCATCTGGCGTGCCATGGTTAGATGGCTTTGCCAGGATACAGGTACCTCGAATGTTCCAGAAGATATAACTTCCAGACTCGCCATCATTATCACTGCTGCTAGAGTACTGTCGGATACAGTGTTGGGATCATCGTTGAGCGCTTCACGTAGCTTGGGAAACACGTCTTGCACCCAGACGGCGATGCGATTTGAGGGCTCGGGGTGATTGAGCATGCGTGCTCGGTGTGCAGCGCTATATGCGAGAAGAAGATTCATTATGTTCTCGTCTTGTACAGCCACTGCCACTGTTAACAATGATCCATGAAGATTAGCGTTCACCTACTCTCTGGTAAAATCTCGCGAAACGGATTCCGCTCGCAGTCATGGTTAACAAGAACCCGCGCTGTGTGATTGATGAAGTGATGGAAGTACAAGAGATTCATCTGGTTCTCTACGAGCAGTGACGGCAGTGGTTCTAAAGACTTCGAAATCCTGATCGGAACTGGTTTTGCATAATAACCCCCGCTTTCGAAGGCCATGTCTTTGCCGTGGGGGTCAGTGCTACCATACGATATGTCCTCGTTAAACCCCATGGTGTTGCTTTGTGGGCTGAAGATGGCAATAGCAGAAAAGTCGTCATTCCTCGGAGAATCGATATCAGGGAGACCCAAGTCGTATCCGTAGGTGGTGAAAGCAGAATCAGCAATAGGATATTGTCGGCCACGTCCGACCTCATCACCGGCCGGCCGTGATCGCTTTCTTGGAAGATCATTGATGAGAGACTGGACAGACACACGACGGAGATCCGGCGGTGATTGTGCTGAATTTTGCGGTGTTGACGACGTTTGCATAATGTTTCCTTCAGAGCCAATTGACATCGGTGTTAGCGGCATAGCCGAGTATGGGCTGTATGGCGTTGGTGAAAGTGTGTTTGGCGAATTTGTATCTGGGAACGTTGGTGTGTTCGAGTCTGTAGAGAAGCCATACTGCTGGCGTTTGGCCATCGAATCCACTGAACCCGGTAGTGGCGGCGGCATCGTAGGATTGGCATATGTGAGCCCAGCGTTACGGGAGTTGGGAGCACCCGAATCATACGCGACATGCGACCGAGCGTCAACAGTACTTTGATACTGTGTATGATTGTAGGGAACGGACGTGAACGTTTGGTTTTGAAGGTAGATGTCCGCACCCGACGCTTCAGTACGGATGGCATCATGCGGCTTTTGCATCAAAGCTGGATCAATGGAATGCGTAGATCTAGGTGGGGATGTTCTTGATGTTGATCGTGCATGTTGTGATTGCACGGGGTGTTCGGGGGCAGACGAGAAAACGTTCTCTTCAAACGGGAAGGAGGACTGGTACGGACTGCCAGACGCTGCACTCGAAGCATCAGAGGCTGTACTTGTCTTATCTTTCTTTGAACGGCCTCCCCAGTTGAGTCTTATGCTGTAGTCGCATGTTTCCCCTTGGCGCTCGCAGTTGGTACAGCTTGGCTTCTCTTCTCCACTGCGAGATGCTATTAGTACTCTCTGATGAGACCACGATTAGAACTGCTTTACCATTTGACCTTTCGAGCTTTACATGGCCTGTGTTTGGTGAGTAAGTATGAGCAGACTCCATTGATCTAGGACAATACCAGCAGCCATTTCGCGATCTTCTTTTAGGTTCTACCCCGGGTTTCTTTGGTCGAGGCATGGCGCTTTAGATTGACAGGGAAAGCAAAGATAGTGCGAGTGATGACTGAAGCTGATGCTCGCGCGGCTGGTGAACGCCACGCTAAGACCATGCCATACGGGGCCGACTCGGCAGGCTGGGGTAGCCTTTGGGCGACGAGCAGCAGTGCACCGGGGTGCCGGGTACTAAGGTGTTGGGTTGGTTGCACTGCATGCGTTCACCTAGCGCGCTCTAACGAGCGACAGGACGGCTGCCGCGATGAGGGTCTGTATACGATCGCTTATATAAGGTTGCAAGGTCCGACAGCAGCCCTGGAGTTGTTCCGTCCGAAGTAGGGATTTAATCGGAGAAGGAGCGATAAGGACCCCCGCACTTTGCAGCGCCTCCAATCATGACCCTGGAATCCGATGCTTCACGCGCTAAGTGGGCCAGACACAAGTTCGGCAAGATCGACACCGGATCAACTTTTATGACCCTGATGCTAGTCTTGTGGGCTTCGCGTTTGAACTTGGGGTCTTTTCACGAGTAACTCTGGTTATGTACAGATGTATATCAGCAGTCACTATCCTATTGAGGTCTGATTTTGATCATACTGGGCTTTGAAGGCCTTTATACGGCAATCTCTTGCCTACACGTATATCAGCCCTTTCCCATGCTACTAGCAGCCATAGCAGCATATGGTCGTTATTGCTAGCGCTCGTTACTAGAGACTGCTCTCAGAGTAGATGCTTCTGACATTGCCCGAATGGTAGAATCAGAATCCGTGGAGCTAGTATGCGAGTCAATTGATATGACCGACGGACTGGCGGACGTGCTAGGTCGCTCTTCTTCACTCAGCTCGCTCCTGTCTATCATCTCTTCGTCCTCACTCTCTTGACCTGCGTTTGCAGATTCAGCTTCCAGAGCAGTCATACGATTCACAAACTCCTTTTGTAATTCCTTAAGCCATGCAGTGAGAACCTCCCCCTCTAACACACCAGTGTGTGCTTGAACGAGATGGTCCTTGAGATTGAGGACGAGCTTGCGTCGCTTCTCCTTAAGCACAGTTTCGGATGCTTTTTTCTTTCGCAGCATATGACGCTCGACCTGTTGTGCAACCAAGGTAGCATGCTCCACAACTCCGGGTGGGAAAGGAACCACACGCGCAAGCGTTAGGCCATAGTGGATCTCTTGGACGACTCCCTGGGCGGTCTTGTAGAGCATGGTCATGCTGTGCGCGTCTTCCATCTAAGAATGTGAGTGGTTTGATGTGGGAAGAATGGAAACGCCCTCACCTCAACTGCCAGGTGTAGGTTCTGAACTCCAGCGCGGTCACTCATGATAGTCGCAAGATCTTTGAAGTGAGTTGCGAACCAAACAAGAGCCTTGTGATACGTCAGAAGGCGGCAGCAATGGGGTGTATTCACATACGCGACTCGAAACGAGGGCTTCCGCGATAGCTAACGCAATGGCTAGACCATCTCTAGTACTGGTGCCTCGACCTAGCTCATCGATTAGGACTCTACTTTCTGTCAGCAATGATATGGCACCCACTCATGGATCGGTCTCCTACAAGCTACGTCGATCAACATTGCGTAGGATGAATGCAATCTCTTTCATTTCCGCGGCAAAGGTGGAAACATTAGTTTCAATATTGTCATCCATGCCCAGTCTAGCGAACAGCTGATGCAGAATAGGAAATGAGGCATAGTTAGCAGGAACGCTGCAAGCAGTTAGTCCACAGAGATTCAGAGTTTGTAATCCAATCAAACGTACTAGCAGCCGATCTGAGCCATGATTGTCATCAAAGCCACGGATCGGATATAAGTGCTCTTGCCACTCATGTTGCAACCAGTGATGATCTGGAACCGCGTCTGTTGTGTAGCATAGACATCGTTGGGGACACATTTGCTCTTCATGATTTTCTCCTTGATCGGGTGTCTTCCGGCCTCGATTGCAAGCGTATCGGTGAGCTGCGGCTGAGCTGAGGAGATGTCAGCCTGGCTTACGTTGAGCGCCATGGAACGGATGCTACCCACTGTAGTTATTCACTGTGACCAGATGAGCGAAGGCCGCAATCTAATCTCGGTCAGCCTCATCAACATGACAGACAGTCGAAGCATAGTCACCATGTCTAGCATCGCGACTGCTTCACAGATCTTGAACAAGATAGACATATGACTGCGGACCTCATCGATGAGAGCCTCGACCGCTTCATCGCCTGATGAGGGTTAGTAAACAGGAGCATCGTCGTTTCAAGTTTAATTGTACTCATGAGGATGACTTCTTGGTGCGACATGGCGATCTGATAGTGGTCAGCAAAGCCCGAATCACTGCATGTAGCCACATGCCTTCTGATTACGCTTCATCAATTCTAAAGTCTGGCATTCGATGTTGTTCTTGCGGCGAATGATGTTGGTGAATATCGGCGGTAGTGCTTTGCCTTCCAGCTCGGTTGTTGCGATCTTTATGTAGAACTGGCGTGCCGTATCGTACTTGAGGTCTAGCCGAATATCGCACTCCTCTTCACGAAGTTAGTGAGCAGGTCTACTGAAAACAATGAATTGTATCTCACGACTGAGCTCTGTTGAATGCTGGTACGCATCTTCAGTAGCTTCTTTGTAAGTCGTACGCGCAACATCAAGCAGCCCATTCACACCAGATTTCACGGCATAAGTGCGCTGGTTCCTGAGTTCCAAAGGCTGCCTTGCATATGTGGTGTCCTCGTTGATGACACGGTCGATAAGTTCCTGGACAGGTGCGACGTTCTCTGGGGCACATATCTCGCGGATGTTGTTCAACATGACAGATGCAGTTCCAGTAAGGGCTTCGAACACCGGGCTTACGGAGTTGACAAATTGCTTGAGCATAATGACGTGATTAATGGATTGCTCCGTTGTCTGCAGAGTGGTCTTGCTTGGAGCGACAATCAGCGCAGTCAGTATGCGGTCGGCATCGAGGAAGTCCTTCAGCGCTGCCCGGGTTGCGAAGAACAACTCTTCCTTTTTGGTCATATCGTCGACTGCAGCATACCGTGTGTTGAGTACCTCTGGCTCCGTGAGTGGCTGTAAGACGTTGCTCCGAAGAAGGCGTGCTCCCATGGGCGTCAATGTCTCGTTGAGAAGACCAAATAGGCAATCTCTTGACTTCGGATCGCGGAGATTCTGAACCAGTTCAAGCGAGTAAATGGTAGACACGTCGATCATCATCGATCCTTCAGATGGCTCGTATCTCATGCGAAGAGAGTGAGCGGAGAAAACCATACCTAAGCCCAGATCAATGTACTTGAGTGCCTATGAATTTGGTTATGAATAGCACTCAAAAGTCAAACAAAGGACTCACTGCTGCGATGCAGCACACCGCATAGTAGTTGCCAGTGACGGAAATCTTGATTGCTTCGACGTCCTCTCTGAACGCTAAAGACTGAATGTACTCATATCCGGTTGACTCAGCCCAGTAGCGGCGATCAAGCAGGGTCAGCTTACTTCCAATGTCTTCGAGGTTTTCTTCAACGATCGAGAAGAGCTTTGATTTAGGGCTCGCCGCAGTAGACACGATCAGAATCTCGGATGGACCGTAGACCTTTAGTTTGTGAACTGTTCGAACGAAGGTTTGACTATCGCAGATTTGACAGAGTACTGCTTCTGCAGTGTCAAGATTCACGAAAGCCAAGCCAACAGTGGGTGAGATACCACGAGACTCGGCAATGGCACAGACAACGTTCTGAGCCTCGACCCTAGCGATAGTAGAGGCCCCAGTCCTCGGTCGCGCAGTTGAGGGTCTGCCTGTGTTCCTGCGAGTGCCTGGTCGGGACGTAGTAGTCGTGTTGTAGTCACCGTATCCGTAGTACCCATACGATGTAGATCCGGAGTTGCTCTGCGAGGTTGAAGGCCTGGATCGTTGGAACATGATGGTCAGCGCTGCGAGATTAGCCGTTGAGCAATTGGGGACGTCACCAACTCCAGCTCTGGAGCGGGTTGAAGGCGTGTGAGCGAATGACGAGATGGAAGGAAGAAGACGCGTCGAGGGAACGGCTTAGCGCGCCGCCCCACTATTTCATGGCTGCTAGCGCGTCTGTTATCGATAACGCCCAGAAATTATTTTCCCTTCTTACGGTAGCAGCGGGGCCTTCGCAAGTAAGAAACAGCTCTGCCACGCTGGTAACTAACTCGAAAATCGTACTGCAGGATATCTAAGCTATGGCGACCCAGTATCCGCCCCCTTCAAAGCGCCAGAAGCGCGCGCAAGCCGAATTTGCGCGCGAGCAACAAGACATCGACACTACTATACCTGATGGCACTGTACGGGTGCGCTTCGTCGATCAAGCCACTGGCGAAAGTGGGAGTCTCCCAGTACTCACCGTACCGCTATCGCAAGCATCCACCAAGAACCTCGAACTCTTGCTCAACAACCTCAAAGACCAAGCCGACGATCAGATACCGTACCGCTTCTTCCCAGACGGCGCGACCGAAGCGCTTGCCGACAAGGACGACCTATACAATGCCTTGGTCAAGCCTGGCAAAGCGTCGGCAGAAAACGAGATCGTGCTCCAGTATGCGCCGCAGGCAGTCTTCCGCGTCAAGGCAGTCTCGCGTTGCTCAGCCGCGGTTTCGGGTCACGGAGATAACATTCTGTCAGTGAACTTTTCGCCAGTCAGCTCCAGCAGGATGGCAAGTGGTAGCGGAGACAAGACAGTGAGGATATGGGACTGCGACACAGGAACGCCAGTGCATACTATGAAGGGGCACTCAAGATGGGTCCTTGCAGTCAGCTACTCACCTGATGGCTCTCTACTTGCTTC
The DNA here is from genome assembly GCF_023757985.1 of Alternaria ethzedia. Lineage (NCBI taxonomy): Eukaryota > Fungi > Ascomycota > Dothideomycetes > Pleosporales > Pleosporaceae > Alternaria > Alternaria ethzedia. The sequence continues at coordinate 535,275 of NW_026056213.1, read as the reverse complement.
CGGTGGCTACGACAACGAAGTGCGGATATGGGACCCGAGCACTGGGAAACAGATCGGGAGTGCTCTCAAAGGTCACACCAGTTTCATCACGTCACTCTCTTGGGAGCCCTACCATCTGCAAGAGCCTGGTCGGCCGCGAGTTGCGTCGTCATCAAAGGACGGTACAGTAAGAGTCTGGGATGCGGTTGGCGGCAGAATCGACTACGCCTTGTCCGGTCACAAGAGCAATGTGACGTGCGTGAAGTGGGGTGGTACTGGACGGATATATACCGCCTCTCATGACAAGTCCATAAAGGTCTGGGACGCGGCGACAGGTACACTCGTGAACACGCTATCTGGCCATGCGCATTGGGTCAACCACCTCGCTCTTTCTACCGACTTTGTCCTGCGCACCTCGTATCACGACCACACGCGGAAGGTACCGTCTAGCCCGGAGGAGAAGCTCGCAAAAGCCAAAGCGCGCTTTGAGAAGGCCGCTACCATCAACGGCGAAGTAGTAGAACGCTTAGCGACTGCTTCGGAAGATTGCACCATCATCTTATGGACGCCTTTGACCAGTACGAAGCCAGTCACCAGAATGACAGGCCATCAAAAGCAGATCAACCAGGTCACTTTCTCCCCAGACGGTGCCCTCCTGGCGTCTGCAGCATGGGACAACCACGTCAAACTATGGTCGGCACGAGATGGAAAGTTCCTCAACACATTGAGAGCGCACGTTGGGCCGGTATACATGACCTGCTTCTCCGCCGACAGCCGACTGTTGGCGAGTTGCAGCAAAGACACGACCCTGAAGGTGTGGGACATGAGGACTGGTAAACTAAAGGAGGACCTGCCAGGGCACAAGGACCAGGTATTTGCGCTGGATTGGAGTCCGGATGGTGAAAGGGTAGGAAGTGGTGGCGCCGACAAGCAAGTGCGGATATGGAGCAATTGATCGAGACGTGGTCACAATAGCATAGTAGAAGTTAAAATGATACCCTTGGTGCGAGCATGTCACTTGTGTCTCCTTCATGGTCTGCAGTGGTTACACTGACGACTTGAAGTGCGTTGGCTAGGGACTAAGCGTAAGCTTCGACGTCTAGAAGCCTTGGAAGTAGGAATCTGTACACATTTGAAGCATGCTAGAAGCTGCAAGTGAGGCTTGAGCGGAGGCTAAGGTAGAGTCGTGCGGTAAACCGCCAGGATCGCCCGGCTCTCGGCACCCCCGCAAAATAATGTTGCCGATTGCGGCGGTGGTGGCTGGTGGCAGTGGCCTGACGAACGCGTAAGTGCGGGCAGCTGTGACGTCACCGCCAGAAAGCACCACCAGCAGACCATCACCTGGGCATGCACGGGCATCATGCGGGGCCAGTCTTCATCCCGGATCCTCGGCGCTGCAAGTGCAGGCGCTTCAAGGCCAGCGCGCCAAGTGGATCATGCAAGACGGGCTTTTCCCATGTCGCTTGCTTGTACCTACGTCAATTGCGATCAGAGCAGAACATTCCCTGTCTTAGCGCTTTTCCTGTTTCCACTGCCAATGCGACAGGTTTCGCAAGCTTTCCCACGACTCACGATCTCACACGACTAATGAATTCACGACTGTACACTACCTCCAACCACTAATTGGCCGGGTCCGCCACTCGCTGCTCATCGAATCACCTTTACCACTACCGACACAACCCAGTCCGCGGTGCTTCATCATGTCCGGTGTCGAGGACGTAGAGGCCCGACGTAAGAACTACCGGCGGCCACATAACGCCCATAACCCGATACCTACGGTCCAGAAATACAGGGAGGAGAAGCAAAAGAGACAAGACGAGTACGGTCATCCAGATGGCAGTAACGAACCGAGCACACGCGACCGGCTAGGGGACGCCGTCAACGTCTTCAGACATGGAAGAGACGTCGAGTTGGACAACGACGGCAATGGGCCATACCCAGTCAGGAACAAGAACATCGAGCAGGACGAGCCACTTGCAGACGACCACGCCGGAAAGAACACACCCGAACAGAAGGACCAGAATCTGGCCAAAGACCAAGGCGACGAAGATGGACTCGAGGATACGACAGAGGACGGATTAACATCGTCAGATCCCAAGCAGGCCCGGAAGGATATGAAGAAGTTCAAAGCCGACGGTGCAGATCGCGAAGTCACCGATCCCATCACCCATCTACCCATCAAGATTCACGACTATACCGATCGCGAGCTGAAGAGCACCGCAAAGAACCCGAGCGCTGCAGGGTCCGACCCACGTACAATGACCGGTAAAGACGCCATCAACAAGAGCGACGAACATCTCGAATACGAAGGACAAGAATCGCAGGACGCTCATACGGGTATGCAAGTCTTGTTTCCACCTCCGTCGTTTGACAGGACCCGAGGTGAGATTACAACTGTCTACATGCAGGCTGTGACTGTTGGCGTGGGAGCAGCTGCGGTTAGCTTGATGCTGGTCAACACATTGTTTTGGCCGACGCGTCATGCGACGGGCTGGGGGAGACAGGCATGGAAGGCCGCTGAACTTAGTGTCATGGCACTCGTCTCCACAGCTATCATACTCTTCATGCGACAGTGGTCAGAAAACAAGATCAAGAATGTCTGGGATGTCGAGGTTTGGCAGGCGGAGCGACAAAAGGGCCAGAGACTGGCCAAGACCCAAACTGCGGAAAGTACACAATGGCTCAATTCGTTGATGGCTTCAATATGGCCGTTGATCAATCCGGATCTATTCGCCAGCATTTCAGACACACTTGAGGTACGTAATCGACAGTAGATCAAGTATAGACACTAACTTTTATAGGATGTCATGCAAGCCTCTCTTCCGAGTATGGTTCGCATGGTGGCTGTCGAAGATCTTGGCCAAGGTAGTGAGGCCCTCCGCATCCTCGGCGTTCGATGGCTTCCAACAGGCGGGGCTGCTAGATCAGTGGGCTCCGATGGAAACCTAAAGTCTCCGGATGAGGAAAAAGGTGACCGGACTGTCGAAACAAGTGATGACGATGGCGACGGCCAAGACGACGAACAACAAGACGACATGCAAGCAGAAGACGGAGACTTCGTCAACGTTGAACTTGCATTCGCATACAGGCCATCCACGGGAAAGGGTATCAAATCGCGGGCCAAACATGCCCATATACTCTTGGCGTTCTACATGCCAGGTAACTTCAAAATACGTAAGTCTGACCTTCTCATTAAGCGCTCAATTGCTTACGTGTTTTAGCTGTTTGGGTCGACCTCGCGGGCATTGTTGGTGTTATGCGCTTCCGTCTACAGCTGTGCCCTGATCCTCCGTTCTTCTCAATTTGCACCATGTCATTCATGGGGCAACCCAAGGTCACTCTCTCGTGCGTGCCGCTTATAAAGAAGGGCCCGAACCTCATGGACGTACCTTTGATCTCCAGCTTCGTGCAGTCGTCCATGGATGCAGCACTGGCTGAGTATGTCGCGCCTAAATCTTTGACTTTAGACCTCAAGGACATGATGATGGGCGACGACTTCAAAAAGGATACTATTACACAGGGAGTTATCATGGTGCGCATCAAGTATGCGTTTGACTTCAAACACGGCGATACCAAGATCGGTCCTTTTGGAGGCTCTGCAGATCCCTACGTGAGCGTGGGATGGGCCAAATTCGGAAAGCCGTTGTGGTCGACGCGTGTTCTCCAGGATAACATGAATCCACACTGGGATGAGCACTGCTTCGTCTGCGTCACCTTTGACCAGCTGAATGTAGACGAGAAACTGAGGCTACAGTTGTGGGATTCTGACCGTTCAACTGCTGATGACGACCTGGGACGTATCGAGGTAGACCTCAAAGAGTTGATGAAGAGCGACGATACCAACGGCAAGATGCACGATCGCGAGGACGGTTTCAGAGCCCTCAAACGCGGGGATGAGATGCCGGGAAAGCTGAGCTGGAGCCTGGGTTACTTCTCGAAAACCCGGATAACTGATGATCAGCTTGCTATGCAAGATGAGGACCCCGATGTCAAGAATATTGACCAGCTGAAGAAGAAGATGTACAAGGAGGCAGAGAGCAAACTTCGAGAGGCAAGTGAGGACCATCGCGATGAAGTGGAACAGCAAAAGTCCGAGGAGTTCAAAGCTCGGCAAGACCAGCTCATCATTGCGTCCCCGCCTTCCGAAGACTACCCGTCGGGTATACTCAGTATCCAGATCCACCAAATCACGGGCTTGGAATTGGAGACATTAAACAAGCAGAAAGACTCTGCAAATGCGGAGGCAACCGACGAAGAGGAAGAAGGCGACGGCTTACCTTCTTCATACTGCACCATTATCCTCAACCACAAGAAGATCTTCAAAACACGTACCAAGCCAAAGAACTCGAAACCGTTCTTCAACGCTGGCTGCGAGCGCTTCATCCGGGATGTTCGCAATACTGAAGTACACGTTGCTGTTCGGGATGCTCGCATACACGAAGACGACGCCTTGCTTGGAATCGTCTACCTGCCTCTAGAAAGGGTATTCCAAAAGCGCAGTCAGATCAATCACATGTTCCCACTCGCTGGAGGAGTTGGATATGGTCGGGTCAGAATCTCCATGGTCTTCCGAAGCGTGCAAGTCGAACTACCACGAAGCATGCTTGGTTGGGATTACGGCACCGTGGACATCAATCCCCGCATAAAGGCCCTTGACGTTCCAGAACATCTGCAGCCTCTTCGACTCAAGGTTCGTACTCCACTGGAACGTGCAAAATTACATTCGCGGGGGCGTAATGGCAAAGTTCACTCGGAGGATGGCTCGACTATCTGGACTACAAAGAAGGACAAATCCATTCGCTTACCTGTGCGGGCGCGCTACTGTGCGCCATTGGTATTCGAATTCCGACAAGATGCCACATTCCGAGACCACACACCAGGTTTTGGTATCCTTTGGCTTAAGGATGTTCCCGACAACGAGGAACAGACAGTACGCATCCCCATCTGGAGTGGCGACTTGAAGCGCGCAGAAAACAATGTGCTTGAAACATATGGCGAGAAAGTTGGCGAGATCGAAGTAACATTGACGTTCTGGTCCGGCCTATCAGGATACCACGAAAAGCTTGCAAAGGGCGACAAGCACATCTCCAACGTTATGGAAGTTCTCGAAGTTACCAACGACCATGAGTGGACCGACTGGGACGATTCGTCAGGCTCCGACAAGCCCGGCATCAACGACAACAAAGAGACTGACAACGACAGCTCATCCTCCGACAGCTCGGATTCTGAGGACGACGGCGACGATCCCGATAAGAAGAAATTTGTCCCAGACTTCCTTCAGGATGGCGGTAAAAGGATCGACTCAAAGCTGAGTACAGATGGCACCAGCGGTCCTATCAGTAAGATAAAGGACTACAGGGAGAGTGCACACGCTCTGCATCGGAAAAATAGGGGCATGATGCAATGGAAGGGCCCGAGGACTTTGGCATGGATGAAGCATGTTGGTGATCGTGGAAAGAAGAAGGTTGGAAACATGTTCCATCATCATGAGAGGGATGGAGCGGGTGTTGAGACGGAGGCTTGAGCGAAGTTATAACATAGCGTGCGCGTCTGGAGTTGAAACATGGGATGTATTACACCGGTAGTGTTCGTTTAAACTGCAAGTCTACGTTGACTTGCTAGCAATCCAATCTTGAATCTCCACAAAGTCTCTCGCCCATACAACTCCCCACTCATCAGCCTCTTTGTAGTCGCTCAAATGCAGACATGAGACCCCCAGCCTCGTCAACGATTCTGCGAGTTTCCTTTGTGAGCTCCCCATGGGTTCATCTCGGATACAAATCCCCAAGTCAGCTGCGAGCAAGCATTCGATGTCTGTCCAGCTATCACCCACGTACACGGTTTGGCCTTTGAATTGGATGTGCTTCATCTTCTCCAGCTTATCGCCGCTCGACATGATGATACGTGCGTCATCATGGATAGTCGAGATGATTATACCGGTGGATGGCTCTCCAGCCTCAATGTTATCCAGTTCATTCGCCATGACGGAAGAGGTAGGCACATCAACGATATCCGCTGCACCCAGGCAAGACTGGATGAATGTGCGAGACCAGTTGACACTGAGAAGCATGAATCCATCCTTCTTGCGGTCGTGCTGGATATGTCTGAAGAAACCCTCGAACCCAGTTCGTAGCTCTACAGCACGTGAATGTACAGCTTGTTTTGCGCCGGCGTCGATCGCATCTCTTGTCAAGCCAGCAAAAATACCGGAAGAAGATACGCGATCAAGACTGCGTTGTTCCACAGCTCTCATTTGGGCGAGGAGGTGTTTCTCTGCCGAGACTGTGCTGGGTAGTGTACCATTAGGAGCGAGTTGGGCCAGGGTAGCCGTGTAGTCGTCCATGTATGCCTTCGATACACTGTTCCAGTGGTCATGGGTAGGGAAGTTTGGTTTTGTGGCGGCGGATATGTTGACGAGGGCATCTAGTGTATCTTTCTTGGTGATGGTGCCATCCCAGTCGAGGATCCAGTAAATTGGGGAAGACTTGTTGAGTGGTGGTTTGGTAGACATGGTGGTGTATCGTGCGAAGCTGGATGGACTCGTATTTCGTAATGGTTGGAATGTAGCAAATAGGGCTAGTGTGCGACTGACCATATGTGAAGACAAACGGCGCAATCTTTGTATTCGCAAGGCTGACTTTCGTGTTGGCTATCGTTGCCGTACAGCAATCTAGGCTTTAGCTATGACGCCAGTCTCGCCTTGGGCAGTCAGTCCCCACTGCTGCACCCAGCACCTGCGACGAGTGCGCGATGCATACATGAGTGAAGTCAGAACCCTTAGGCGGTCGGCGCAGACACGTACGAACTGTCAAGGCTATTGCACTACGAAAGAAACAGAGGCTATCGCAGCCGATGTCGTGATGGTGGTGTCGGAGCTTGCCATGCTGTGATTGCTCGAACAGGCGGGAAAATGGCGCAACGCGTCGAGACACGAAGACGAACAGGTAACTTTTACCGGCAACACGCGCCATGCCTATCATCATCGCCAAACCTCATCACCAAACACAGCCTCTTGCAGTTTGCGCATTCCCACGACTCCCTCGCATGCCAGCTGGCGTGTTCGCAGCAATCCAGCGCGCCATGCCCGTCCCGCCGTCACGAGCCAATGGCAGCGGCGCTATATGCATAACCCGCAGTCAGCCGAGGGCGCTCGTTGGTCGCGTTCCTCTAAAGGCATCTTGAGGCGATAACACCAGTTGCTCTTACGAAGACTGTCTCCTAAGTACAGTTGGAGGCGATCCACGGCACAGCCCTCAACCAAGGAACAAAATAAGAAGCCCGCCGCCGCTGCCTCCGTCTCTTGCATCCTCAACTCACGCCCCAGCGCAGCAACCATCCCCTTCCCCACTACCCCACGTTAGCATCACCACCGTCCACCACCATGGCTCCTGGCGCAATTCAGAACGACACGGCGGCGGCAAATGGCAACAGCACCACGCTGAAGCCCACTGCCCGCTCCTTCCACCCCACAGGCACCCCAGATCCCTCCAAGTACCACTCGGCGTCGTCGCAAGATGCCATCAAGACCGAGGCCGACTTCGCTGCGCACAACTACCACCCACTCCCCATTGGTATGCAACCATGGAGTTACGGCTGGAATGCATGACTAACACAGGCTAGTCTTTTCAAGAGCAAGTGGTTGCAGCGTCTGGGACCCCGAGGGCAAGCACTACCTCGACTTCCTCTCCGCCTACAGCGCCGTCAACCAGGGTCACTGCCACCCCGAGCTTGTCAAGGCCCTCACTGAGCAAGCCTCGCGGTTGACTCTGAGCAGTCGCGCTTTCTACAACGATGTGTTCCCGCGCTTTGCAGAGTATGCCACCAAGCTGTTCGGCTTCGACATGATCCTTCCCATGAACACTGGCGCCGAGGCGGTTGAGACGGCCGTTAAGGTCGCGCGCAAATGGGGATACAAAGTCAAGGGTATCCCGCAGAACGAGGCGCTGGTCTTCTCGGTAGAGGAGAATTTCCACGGACGGACAGTATGCATGCCTGCCCCATCTTTCCAAACTAGCTAACATGTTGGTAGTTTGCCGCCATTACCATGTCCACTGACCCCGAATCTCGCGACAACTACGGCCCGTACCTCCCTGGTATTGGAAGCGCGTGCCCCGCCACTGGCAAACCACTCCGTTACAACAATGTCGACGATGTGCGGGAAGCCTTCGAGAAGCATGGAAAGAACCTAGCTGCTTTCCTGGTCGAGCCCATTCAGGGTGAAGCGGGTATCGTGGTGCCAGATGACAGCTACCTGCGGGAAGTGAGGGCACTCTGCGATAAGCACAACGTCCTGCTCATCTGCGACGAGATCCAAACGGGTATTGCGCGGACAGGCAAGATGCTCTGCCATGAGTGGAGTGGCATCAAGCCTGATTTGGTCCTGCTGGGCAAGGCCATCTCAGGTGGCATGTACCCTGTCTCGTGCGTTCTCGGCTCCAAAGAAGTCATGCTTACCATTGAACCTGGTACTCATGGTTCGACGTACGGCGGCAACCCTCTCGGCTCTGCCGTCGCGGTCCGGGCTCTTGAGCTCATCGAAGAGGAGAACATGGTTGAGCGCGCTGAGACACTAGGCAACAAGTTCCGAGAAGGCCTCAAGAATATCAACAGCCCCATGATCAAGATCATTCGTGGAAAGGGCCTCTTGAACGCAATTGTCATCGACGAAAGCAAGACAAACGGACACAGCGCGTGGGATCTCTGCATGCTCTGCAAAGAGAAGGGATTACTGGTAGGAAGAGCCCTCAAGATTATGCATGTGAAAGAGGTTGATGGTGCTGACTCTGATGGACAGGCGAAACCCACACACCAAAACATTATTCGCCTTGCGCCGCCGCTTGTTATCACGGAGCAGGAGATTGAATCGGCTCTGTCGATTCTCAAGGAGGCTATGGAAGAGCTGCCAAACCTCAAGGGCGAGAAGGAGAAGGAAGTGCTCACTTCCGCGGTTGGACTGGAGAAGAACGTCCACATAGGAGTGGATAACTAGGAACATTGTCAGTTCCTTGCGATACCCCGTACGACTGACTTGAAGCTATGACTGTTGTAGACTTGTAAATAGGTCATCCTTCGCTGCCCCGCCATCGTATGTATGGCTATGAGGACGAGGCCCGGCGTTCAGAAGGTTCTGAAGCATCCGGCGCACCGCACCTCTCAATAACAATGGCATGATCTTGCCGTTCATCGGTCGCTTTTTCGCTTTTGAATTGGCTACGTATCTCCCAATGTGACCATCGTGACTGTTGATTGTACAACCCCTCTTCAACAGTATTGACCCTCGTGTTCGTGGTTAGTGCTGATTGCGGCGTGCGACGCCTTGTTGTCGAGTGAGGCACAAGAATAACCTTCCCCAGGGTGTGGCAATGAGACTTCGATTGTATGCGCGAGGCATGACGCTTGCAACGAAGAACTGTTGCGATATTGCTGGCGCTTTGCTCGATGTAAAGCGATGTTCCTCCCTAGTCTGTCCCAAGATTGATACGCGACGTAACCGATAGCCATGACACAACCCAAAGTACCATCAAAGTCATTGCAATCGGATCATCACGAGACGAGCGCGCAAACAAGAACATGATAGCCATGACACAGCTTACATATTTGTGTGCTTACACATGTTCGGACCTTAATAACTCCCGACGTTGCTTACGGGCCGTTTCCAGCAAGAGGAGGTTTCCACATCGGACGCGACACTTCGGGCTTCATGACTACGTCGGAGATGTTTGGCCAATGGACGCACACGTGCGTAGCCCGAAGTGCACGTAATCCGATATGCATGCTCAGTGCAGTCAGACATCGTGCGCTGCATGCACTCTGACAGTCGCAAGATAGGTCTCATCTAGATGCGTTGTGGGTTACACACATCATATTGCTATATGGCGGATGCATGCTGCCAATCTGGAAGTCGCTTAGTTGTCGATCCGGTAGGTGGGCATCCGACAAGATGGGTAGTCAACAACAACGGGCCAACCTTTACACATGCCCGAATGCCGCTTCTCAACCAATACTGTAGTTACGGCCGCAGTGCGCCCAGCTGAAGGGAAACTTTGTCTGTGCAAACAGGTGACGGGCGCGACTAATCCACAGGTCGGCATGTCGGGTCTGGGCCAAAGCTTTTTGCCATCGTTTCATGCAGCGATGGCCCCACTGTTGCCCGATCATGGCTGCGTGTCCACACGCTCTTTACGACATCGAATCCGCGGAAGTTAATTTCTAAGCAGCTGTCAAGGAACTGTCAAAGCCGAGACACGGTTGTTGCGCGTGGATGATGGACGCCTGTTGCTGATGGCGCACTCGCGTCGCCAACATGCAGCATCGTGGAGCAGCTGAAGAGTAACATCAAGCCTTTCGGGTCATCGGGGCGAATTATGTACCGAGGGACTCGAACATTCCTGATGCTAACAGCCCCCGGATTATACATGCATCGGTTCGCGGAAGCCGTTCATTGGCGAAATTTTATCTCCGGTAAAGACCACGCGCTAAATGTTGAGCGGGTGCATGCACTGATTTCATGACTGCTCCGAGGCCATATAGACTAGTCGTTGCCTGCCACTCGCAAACATGTCGCCGCGTGAGTCCTGGCGTTAGTCGTTCTTTTCACCAACATCTAATATCCTCCCCAGCCCTGCGACTTCACGGTGACGTTCGACATCGGCTGCCAAACTTTGTTTCGGCCCTACACAACGATCACCGCGACCCTTCTTCGGCGTTCGGCATCCAGCCGCTGAACCACCGCCATGGCGAAGTCGCCATCAACGTCATCGTTGGATGAGAACGAGAAAGAGAAGGACTTTGGACTCGTGGATCCGCAGGCCGCAGCAGAGAATCCGACGGAGTACGAGCCAATACGTACCGAGCCAACGGAGAAGGATGTGGAAAAAACTGGAGATGGACACAGTGCAAGAGGCAGACTAGCGCGATTGCAGTCCAGTACAAGCGCATACTCGGAAGCCAGCGACAGTGAATCTAATGCGACAAGATCGATACGAAAGAGGAAGCCATTCTACAAACGCCTGAATTTCTTGAAGAATAATCCACCGCCAATCCCAAAGGAGCGCGATGTGTGCCCCGAATACACAGCAAGCTTCTTCAGCCGACTCTCATGGCAATGGATGCAACCCTTGATGAGAGTGGGCTACAAGCGGCCGTTGGAGAAGAACGACATCTGGAAGGTCAATCCTGACAGGAGTGCAGAGGTTTTGGCAACAAGGCTGGAAGAGGCTTTCAAGAGGCGGAGAGCAGAAGGCAAGGAGAGACCCCTGCTGGGTGCCATGTTCGACACATTCAAGTGGGAGTTCATCATCGGAGGCACATGTCAGCTGTCAGCATCCGTCATCCAAGCGGTCGCACCGTTCGTCTTACGTTATCTCATCAAATTTGCTGCTCGCGCTTACCTTGCGCAACGAACTGGAGCCCCGGCGCCAGACATTGGCGAGGGTATCGGCCTGGTCATTGGAATCACCGCGATGCAGTTCTTGCAGAGTTTGGCCACTAACCACTTCATGTACCGCGGTATGATGATTGGTGGAGAGGCCAGGGGTGTCCTGATTGCTCTCATCTTCAACAAGGCAATGAAGCTATCAGGGAGAGCCAAAGCAGGTGGCGAGGCTGTCCTCGAAGCACCACCACCCGATATCAAGCCAGGAAGCGAAGCTCAAGTAAAATGGTACAAGAAGATGCTGAAGAAGAAAGAGACGAAACAATCACCAAAGACTGCGGCAGGTGTGGCAGGCGACGGTGAGGGCTGGGGCAATGGACGAATCGTCAACCTGATGTCTACGGATACCTATCGTATCGACCAAGCCAGTGGTTTCTTCCATATGATCTGGACTGCTCCCGTTGGTATTCTGATTACAACTGCACTGCTTCTTGTCAACTTGACATACAGTGCTCTTCCCGGTCTTGGTCTCATTCTTATCGCTATGCCCCTACTTGGTCGCGCCGTCAAAACGCTGTTCCGTCGCAGAGTTGCCATCAACAAGATTACCGATCAGCGTGTGAGCTTGACCCAGGAAATTCTACAAGGTGTTCGCTTCGTCAAATACTTCGGATGGGAGACTAGTTTCTTGGAGCGCATCCAGGCGATCAGAAAGAAGGAGATTCACGGTATCCAGATTTTGCTTACGATTCGAAACGCCGTTCTCTCCGTCGGAATGTCCATGCCCGTCTTCGCTTCGATGATCTCGTTCATCACCTACTCCCAGGTCAACAGCAATCTCGATCCCGCGCCGATTTTCTCCTCACTCGCTTTGTTCAACTCCATGCGTATCCCGCTCAACTTCTTGCCGCTCGTTATCGGTCAGGTCATCGACGCGAACGCTTCCGTCAAACGTATCCAAGAGTTCTTGCTAGCTGAAGAGGCTGAAGAGAGCGGGAAGTGGGATTATGACGCCAAGGATGCGGTCACACTGAAGGGCGCAAACTTCACCTGGGAGCGTCACCCCACTCAGGACGCAGAAGACGGTGCCGCTGGGCCGCCAGGAAAGAAGCCGGAAACCAGAAAAGAGAAGAGGGAGAGCAAGGCCAACGCTAAGCTCGCAGCGAAGGGTGGAGAGAGACCACTTTCCGACGCGACGGCTGTGGAAGAGGAGAAGCCCTTCGAGATCAAGGGACTGGACCTTAACATTGGACGGAACGAGCTTGTGGCTATCATCGGAGGTGTTGGGTCTGGAAAGAGTTCGCTGCTTGCGGCTCTCGCAGGAGACATGCGCAAGACTAGTGGTGAAGTTGTCTTTGGTGCTTCGCGTGCTTTCTGCCCGCAATACGCCTGGATCCAGAACGCTACGGTACGAGAAAACATCATCTTCGGCAAAGAGTTCAACAAGAAATGGTATGACCAAGTTGTGGATGCCTGCGCCCTCCGTCCTGACCTGGACATGTTACCGCACAACGACGCGACCGAGATTGGAGAGCGCGGTATCACGGTGTCTGGTGGTCAGAAGCAGCGCATGAACATTGCTCGAGCCATCTACTTCAACGCGGATATCATCCTCATGGACGACCCTTTGAGCGCTGTCGATGCCCACGTTGGTCGCCACATCATGGACAACGCCATCTGTGGTCTGCTCAAAGACAAGTGCCGCATCCTAGCTACTCATCAGCTCCACGTCCTCAGCCGTTGCGACAGGATCATCTGGGTGGACCAAGGAGAAGTCAAAGCCGTCGATACATTTGACAACCTCATGGCCCAGAACGCCGACTTCGTGCAAGTCATGAGCTCAACCGCCAAGGAAGAAGAGAAGGAAGAGCAAGACGAAGCCAACGAGGACGAAGTCGAAGCAGAAGTCAAGAGCACAAAGAAGCAACGGAAGCAGAAGAAACAGGCCGCCCTCATGCAGACGGAAGAACGCGCAACCAAGAGCGTCAGCTGGGAAGTCTGGATCGAATACATCAAAGCCGGAGGCGGAATCTGGGTCGGTCCCCTCGTCTTCATCCTCCTCGTCCTCTCCCAAGGCGCCAACATCGTCACCTCTCTCTGGCTATCGTACTGGACCTCCGACAAATTCGGCTACTCCGAGGGCGCATACATTGGTGCATACGCAGCCTTTGGCTTCAGCCAAGCCCTCTTCATGTTCTTCTTCTCCTTCTCGGTCTCCATCTTCGGTACCCGAGCTGGTAAAGTCATGCTGCACCGCGCTATTACCCGTGTGCTGCGCGCGCCCATGTCCTTCTTCGATACTACGCCGCTGGGACGCATTACGAATCGTTTTAGCAAGGATATCGATGTCATGGATAACACCATTACGGATGCGATGCGCATGTACTTTTTGACGCTTGCTATGATCATTTCGTAAGTTACTCGGGACGTGTTGTTGAAGCGTTTGAGCTAACGTGTATAAACAGTGTTTTCATCCTCATCATCTCGTATTACTACTATTACGCCATCGCGTTGGGTCCGCTGTTCATCATGTTCATGTTCTCGGCGGCGTTCTACCGGTCTTCTGCACGCGAGGTCAAACGTCACGAAGCTGTTCTTCGTAGCACGGTGTTCTCGCGCTTCGGCGAGGCTGTCATGGGTACCCCGACTATTCGCGCCTACGGTCTCCAAAATCAGTTCTCGAAGTCGGTTCGCGATGCTGTCGACGATATGAACAGCGCCTACTACCTCACCTTTGCCAATCAACGCTGGCTGAGTGTTCGTCTGGACATTGTCGGTATTCTACTCGTCTTCACAACGGGTATCCTCGTCGTTACGAGCCGTTTCTCCGTCGATCCTAGCATTGCTGGTCTGGTCCTTTCGTACATTCTCACTATTGTGCAGATGATCCAGTTTACGGTCCGTCAACTTGCTGAGGTCGAAAACAACATGAACTCCACGGAGCGCATTCATCACTACGGAAGCCAACTCGAAGAAGAAGCGCCTCTGCACATGGGCGAGGTACGACCAACCTGGCCTGAGCATGGCGAGATCGTCTTCGACAATGTGGAGATGCGGTACCGCGATGGGCTACCTTTGGTGCTCAAGGGATTGAGCATGCATGTCCGTGCTGGTGAGCGCATTGGTGTCGTTGGTCGCACTGGAGCGGGTAAATCGTCCATCATGTCGGCGTTGTTCCGACTGCAAGAGCTGTCAGGTGGCTCGATTGTCATTGATGGTGTAGACATTGGCAAGATTGGTCTTCACGATCTACGCTCCAAGCTGGCCATTATCCCGCAGGACCCCACGCTCTTCAAGGGAACGATTCGGTCCAATTTGGATCCTTTCCACGAACATTCCGACCTGGAGCTCTGGTCTGCCCTCCGACAAGCTGATCTTGTTTCAAATGACCAGACTATGGAAGATCACTCTGCACGCATACATCTCGACAGTGTGGTTGAGGAAGAGGGTCTCAATTTCTCTCTGGGCCAGAGGCAGTTGATGGCTTTGGCTCGCGCGCTGGTCCGCGGATCTCAGATTATCGTCTGTGACGAAGCTACCAGCTCGGTCGACTTTGAGACAGATGCGAAGATCCAACAAACGGTAAGCTTTGCGTCATCAAGCAGTGTTGTTGAATACATGAGCTAATATTTACCAACAGATCGTGGATGGCTTCAAGGGCAAGACGCTTCTGTGCATCGCCCATCGACTAAAGACCAGTAAGTGCATCGCTGCCTGCCGCGCGCCGACTTTGTACTGACATCCGGCAGTTATCAACTACGATAGGATTTGCGTCATGGACGCCGGGCTGATTGCAGAGCTCGACTCGCCGCTAAATCTGTACGACCAAGGCGGAATCTTCAAGGGCATGTGCGACAGATCCGGTATCAAGAGAGAAGAAATCGCTGGCGCAAACTAGAAGCTTGGGAACAGGAGTTTTGATTGGGCGCGGGCGGGTACACGGCCCAGAACGTAGGCTAGTGATGCGGCTGCTCTTGCTAAGGAAGCAAGCAAACGCGCAGACTGATGGTTGCGCATGGCATGGCATGGCGTTGGCGCGGCATTTCTGATCGGGCAGCATTAGAGACGGGTGCGATAAGCAAAAAGTAGTAATGCACAGGGCTGGCTGCTTTTCAGCTCAATACAAATAACCTTGTACACAAAGTGTTGGAGGCTTGCTCCAAAACTATCGGAGAGTCTATCGACGAGTCTATACAAACGCCAGGCTGGGTCCAGATGGCCATTACAAGCGCGGACGGTGGGCGACCATGTGACACGACTGGGCCGGTCTGGGGCGTTGGTACTATGGCGCGCATCGCGCATTTGACAGCATCATAGTTCCATAGGTCCCTAGGAACAGGAGCTGTGTAGGACAGGCGATGCTTGCCCGCAGTTTGCATTAGCGCGATGTTGGCTGGGGCGGAACGCACGTGCGCGGGCTTCAGAACCCTTTTTTGCGGTACGCATCATTCGTGCGTTATCTAATCTCAGCCTGCCTCCCGTCTCCAGATCGTATGTTCGTCGCGTCGGCGTATAGGCGTATCTGCTTTCGTATGTGTTCCGGAGGAGTGCATAGATTTCGCCTCTGTGTTTGCTGCGCCGCTCGGGTGGGTGCTATAGCGGTTTCACACGCCGCTAGTTTATCAGGATAACAGTGGGCATTCGGGACGCCTACAGAGTAACAGCGCTGCTATATCGACGATTTGCGCGCTCGATCGAGAGGCACAGTCGCGACGTTTGCCTCTGCGGTAGGCCATGCGTTTCAATAGAACGGGCTCAACGACGCGCAAGGCCGGGGTTGCTCAAGCGCGGGCACAAAACAAGAAAAAAAAGTTCGCCTTCTCCAATGCTTCGCTGTTGAAGGTGGCACCGAGAACAGCAAGTCGCGCGTTGGTGCATGACAGACAAGCTGCGACCAAGGCTCTCGGCCAGGTGCTCCGCGTGCATCTGGCGGCTCAAAGATTGGATGCAGCGTGTGTTTTATGCGCGCTTTAGCCCGAGGGGGCTTAGCGCTTCAACAGCCAAGATGAGCCAAACTCCAGTCGCGCCGCACGGCTCTAGACCTGCGAGGCTGCTAACCCGTTGCGAGGTAACTCGACGACCTGCCAGGCACGCGGCAATCAATCTAGCGGGCCTTCAGCGGCGTCAAGGGGGGGTGTACAGCGTGTACTCATACAGGTGGGTGTCAAGAAGGGAGGCGTGAGGAATAGAAGCGAAGGCTCAGTAATAAGGTCATAGCATGGCGCTGTAACAATGATGATGGACGTGAGCTGCTGGAAGCGAATGGGCGAGTGAAAGCGATGAAGATCAGGGACGTCTTACAGCTACGCTCGACTCAGAGCGACGAGCCGGTGGGCAGTTGCAGGGACATGGCTGCGAACGGCCTAGCGGGCCCGACGATTGACCCTAGCTCCGAACTCTCAGCTTTCACACAGACCGTGTCCACCAGGCGGCATGGGCCTGGCGTGCCTTCACAACTCTTCATATCTCTGCTGCTCCCACCGCGACACTGCTGAGCTTTTCTGTCTGCCTGCCGTATTCCGAGTGAACGCACCGACGCACGCTGGTCGACCCGCTGCTTCCCTCCCCTGGTGCACTGTCCGCTCCTTCCTCGTCGACGGCGATCCCCCCTTCCCGTTGCAGCCATATCTCCCACGATACCAGATACCACACGGCAAGCGATAACGACGCCTTCACCCTCACCCACCGCTGCCCTCTCCCCCATGCTGCGCCTGTCGTGAAGCGAACCCCCCGCTGCCCATTGTCGCACCACCGCCCGGCCCGGCCACTGCAGCTGCTGTCGCCCGCCTGCCGCTGAAAGGGTCCTCCTGACGAGCCCACGCTTCACGTCTTAGACACCAAACGCCCCAGCACTGCCAGCGTGAAACCCTCCTTGCCTACGTCACAATGGCAGCAAACGAGAAGCACGAGCCCGTCACCTTCGGCGCCACGGTCCAGCGCTCCCCCAGCCCATTAAGCAGCCTGCCTCCGCCTTCGCAGCCGCTACGCTCGCCGCCCTCGCACGATTCAAATATGTCGTCTGCCACCGCCGACGCTGACCTCGCCAAGAAGGAGTGGGCGGCCGACCCCTCCAACCCCTACTCGGCCTTTTACAAGCACCCGGAGGCCCTCCGCGAGACGCGTCACTCCCTCAACGACACGGCCCTCCAGAGCAAGACACACCTCGGCGTCGCCGTCCACGAACACGACCTCGAGGGCGGCGTGCCCCTCTCCGTCGCCTCCACACAGCAGCCCTCCAAGCACTCGGTCGATGGCCGCGTCAAGGAGTGCACCATGTGGCCCACGAGGCAGGCTGTGCTGGACAAGCGGAAGTCGTACAAGCGCAAGCGTGGCTGTGCCTTCTTCCGGAACATGACCAGCAAACAGAGACTGTGGGCTAAGATCGTCATCGCTCTTCTCGTCGTCGCCGCTGCCGTTGGCCTCGGTGTCGGCATCTCAAGGGCTGTCGGCGGCGGTGTCTGGGCTGGCGACGGCCGCTCCAAGGAGATCCCAAATGGCCACACAACATCTTGAGATGTGGCAGCGCTGCAGAAATGCACCCGTACGTCACTCCTACCGACTCCCATTCCATCCCACATCAATACTAACATCCCATCAGAAGCACACCACGTCTCTTCGACCCATACTCACGACTTCGGCATACTTCGCTTCGAAACATCCTTTCTCGATATCCCTTTTCATCTGTTATATTGTTTTACCTTTTGTCGGGAATGTGCAAACCACTCTGCCACCTTTTCTGTGTTGCACGGCATCGAGTCTTTTCTACATTACTCGAGGGGGTGTTTTGGCGTACACATGGGGCTCTCTCCTACTGGGTTGCATTCTCTACATGCATTGGAGCGCCGGAGTATAAATGGGCGTTAGACATGTTAGTGGCGTACACCTGGCTGGGTATGCAATATGAGAAGAGAATCGAGCTAGCCTCTGTTGTGAGGCTGCTTTTACACGTTACACCCTTCTCGACCCACGCATCTGTGATTGAGCATTGTTATTGTTGCGACGACATGCTGACATTACTGAAACTTTCACAAACTTAGGCGGGGTTTGCTCCGGTAGTCACAGGGATGCATGCAAGCATATCCCTTGGTGCTACAAGTCCACGGATCGACCGGGAGTTTTGGTCTTACACGCTTCAGAGAACAAACGTTGAAAGACTGATCAAACCTGGCATCTGGATTGCGAGGCTATTTTAGGAAGGGCAAAGGGTCCCCGCAGCCCAGCTCACCGAGATGCAAAACCAGGTCAACGGTTGGCCTCGTACATCACCGTACACTCCTGGCTCTCTTCAAGACGCGTAACACCCGGGGTATTCGGGCAGATTACTCAGATTTAGTCCCGGCATGTTTACCATACACATGGGAAACGTTTTCATCAGACGTACATGTGTAGTCTGGTGCGCGTTGGCTATGTAGCTTGTCATTTGTTACGAAGAAAGAGACGGTTATTTCAAGCACCCTATGGGACAAGAGTAGAAGTGCTTGCATACATTCATAATGACACCATGTTCGTCTCCGTCATCACATTACTACACCTCATCTCTCCTCCCCAGCATCTTACATATACTTAGCGCCTCTCCTCCCCAGCCTCCGTCCCTGCAACGCCTTCGCCGCATTATCATTCGGCTGCGCGTCCCCAAACCCACATCCTCCATCTCTTTCCTGCGCCACGACTGGACCGGCACATGTCCCGCTCTTAAACCCACAGCAAGCTGACGCACAATCAGCGTCTGATGTACACGCTCCAGTGATGAATTGCGTGCCTGCTGCCGCCGGCGCCGCAGCTCCAGTGTTACTCTCCGCAGGAGCAGGAGCAGGAGCAGGAGCAGGAGCAGCAGCGTCTGGTTGCGCATCCGCACTGGCATTTCCACCTGCGCCGTTCAGAGCATTGTTGTTTGGCTGTGCGTCGCCGAAGCCGCAGCCTTCACCTCGTTCGTTGGCTACGAAGGGTGCGGCGCATTTCCCAGATGTGAAGCCGCAGCACGCGGAGGCGCACTCGGCGTCTGATGCACATACGCCCGTGATGAATTGGGTGCCTTGGGCTGCTGCGTATAGGGAGACTGTTGGTGAGGTTAGTATTGGAGAAGGTTGGCTTGGGGGGATGAACTCACGGTTTAGAAGAGCGAGGAGCTTGAAGATGGGCGCCATGTTCGGTTGATAGGTGTTGATGTTTCGATTGATGGGGTGTTTTATTAAATTGATGTATTGAATCTTCGCCGGGAAGTAAAATTATGTATTGTTTGTAGGATAGGGATGCCAATTGCCTCAGTATCGATGATGATAGTCAGTATCTGGGAGACGCTCCATATATATGTCCACCTCAGCACCGCAAAAGCTGACCCTACCCTTCACACAAGTAAATACGGGCGCCAACTCGAAACTCACAGATGTCACTGCCGCCTCACCAATGCCCCAACAGGCAATCACGTCCGTATGGCGACGAGGCAGCATAGCATTCCTTACGCCTCGCGTAAAAGCCATGTTACCAACACGCACGTTTCGCATCTACTTTTAGCCTACAAATGGCGCGGTGCAGACGATCACCACGCACGTAGTTTGGAAACGCAAAACACAGCGAACATTATGCGTTCTCCCGTTCCGTGATACATGTGGAGAAAAGGTGTAAGGAGAAGGAGGAAAGCGTCGTAAGCGAACCTATTAGCGCACTTCAGCCTCACCCCACCCCACTGCTCAGCCACTACGCAATGTTCTTGCCTCGAAATGCCTTAACACATCTCAGGTTTCCGGTCCGTTAGAAGATGGCGGTGTCGGCCAATGGGGTTTTTGGGGTATGCCAAGATGGGTAATGGTTGGCATGAATGCGGCGGAGGGGGATCAGACTGAGCATGTGTCGCATTGTGTGGCCTGGCGCTTGGAATGTCGGGGTTCCGTGGATATCCCTACGCTTAAGGCTGGGGGTATTGCTGAGCATAGTGTACTTGGCAATGAGATATCTGCCGCCTTTCTGACATCTTGACGGCAATTGGAGTCTTGAAGAGTTGTATAAGTCGCGGGATGTGCTGGCTGGACCATGTTGTATTCAAGCTGGTGTTGCGATATGCGAACGCTTAGCGATTATTCAAGAACGGCTTTCTGTCAGGTTCGCGCTTGTCTTATTTGTATTTCCTTTTGCTCTTTGGTGCTTATCGCATGCTTTTCGCTGCAGCGATAACTACGCAGCGTAGGAGATCCTTCACTATAGCCCTTCGTACTCTCGTACGTGTGAGCTGTATCCTCGCTGGGCTAATCTCAGACGAGGACTTTGAGATGCGTTAGTAAAGGTGGCGTATACATCATGACGCAGATCTCACCATCCTATGTACATCTAGTGATAAGACGACAAGGTACTTGACGAAGACATACGGTGATCTGATTAAGGATGAGGCATCAATAGTGTTGACTTACTGTGCAGTGGTTTCTCGAAAGCCAAGTCATAGCTTACACTCGGTATTGACCGACATCTATGTGGCTTTCCAATGAGGTTGACATATACTCGTATGGCGATGGCTAAAGCTCAAAAAGGCTATACTAGTTTGAGCATTTTCGATGGATGTGTAATTTCCAGGGGCTGGGGAGCTGTTAGAACTATTGGTGTGATACGTTTCGGTGCTCATCACATACGGCCTGCATCTTGTCTACTCCAAGTGTTCGAGCAATATTTAGCTTCTTCGAAGCTGGTGTCGTAGCACAGAGATTGCTCTGGTATACTGCCTAAGCGGAAGTTCCACAGTAGAAAACAAAGAGCATGACTCATGGCACTATCCGGTCTGTTTGAAGTACATACAAACTGTCTGTATCGCCTCCGAAGTAGGCAGTGAGGGTCCCAATGTGTATGCCTGAAGCTACTCGAGGCACATTCTCCAGTTAGCAACAAGCAGACACATGTGAGCACGTTTTGTGATTTAGTGTGGATTTATTGGAATACGGCTGCTGAATGATAGTGCGTAGTTACATCCGTTCCTAAAAGGGGGACAGGATGCTGTGAGACTGGCAGTTTGGCGGCGATGCTCAACAACCAGATAGCCCAAGCCCCGATTGATCGCTTACTAAAATGACAAAAAACCTCCAACGAAATAAGATACAGTATGAGACCGAACAAGGAACGGGGCGGTCAGGAACCATACCGTACACAGTGTGGTACAATAAAGTACACACCGCGTCGGGTTGGTGGTGCTGAAGAAGGGTAGAGACCTAGCGCAAAAGGGAAAAGGGTATAGAACCAGCTATCAGAAGAAGATAGGTCGCAGCAAAAGTCGGTCGAGAGACAAAATGTGTGGCAAGCACATAGTGACAGTGCGTCTGAGCAACAGAGCCTTCAGGGGGTGGCCTCCTGACGAGTGCGCAGTCCGGAGTGCCCTTTACCCCTGAGTCTTGTTGTTGTTTTATGCGGAAGCAACCGAAGAGTTATCGAGATGTCGTGTAGGCACGGGTGTATTGCGGCTGGACCACGGTGCTCGTAGGAGGAGGAGCGGAGTTGAGTGCTTTCCAAGCGACTTCGGCGGCTTCTTCTCGGGACTGTTCGAGGTAGCGGTAGTCTCGCCAGAGGTGGGCTCGGTATTCGCGACCGTGTACGAAGACACTGCTGGACCAGGCTGTCCGTATACCTGATAGGAGAGTCAGTCAGAGTCGGGAATGGTGGGGCAACATGTAGAGCGGATGGCTGCATACCTCGTGGGTCGCTGTAATCTTGGAACTGAGGTTGGGCGATCTGGTTCGTGGCGCAGTAGTCTGGGAAGTTTAGCTGGGCCCTCACAGGGACAGTGGTCTGCGCACGCTGAAGCTTCTGAACGTAACTCTCTGGTGCCGCCATTGTGCGAGATGGGTTTGGGGGAAAGGATGAAAATGCGATGCTGTCGAGGGATTTGGTGTGGGGTAGTGACTCGTGAGTGGGGATCTGGAGGATCAACTGCGTGTGCGAAGGCTGGAAAGAACACTCGCTCTAGCATATCTCCTCGTCTGTTTATAGTCCGGCATAAACATTAGAGCCTCACTTTCGGTATCCTGTAAGGGCCGGCCAGCGCTTTTGCCACAAGGCCATCTCAAAAAGATTCAGCCTGCAGCCGCCGTACCACATATGTGCTTGGGAACAAAGCATGAAGCTGATACTATGCTGCGTTGGCAGGCCTATTTCCGCCATAATTGGCCGGCAGAAACATCATTCAGCGAGCAACTGCGGGGGTAGCGAGAAGAGAACGCGGCAAGGCAGAAACTCCAACCGCCAGAACCCGGTACAGACACTACGACGGATTGCTGCGTGTTTTCGGCACCACAAGTTTGGGATGTAGAGACCAATGAGCTGGTACGGATAAATTTTGGTGGTGAGTATGTCTACCTTGTTAAGCTTGGTTCAAGCGATGTGCTGGCAGCTGGAGGACGACGAGAGATGCTGCCATGCTAGTTTCTCAAGGCCCCGATGCAATGCCAGATGTGTCTCGCAGATTGGCCCATAGTTCCATCGGCGTTCGGCCCGCTTACGGTTAGATGAATAAAGGGCCGTGCCGATTCCGTACCGTATCTGTAGATGCCATCTCAAAGCGCGTCATCTTAGACAGCATGCTCCGCGTGCTGAAGCTGCAAAGGTCGCATACGCAGCAATGCAACGTTAAGCGAAAGAACGTGGGATTAGGGTAGCTCATGGCTCCAACTGGACCCACATGAGTGAGGTGAGGTGGCATATGCGATTGCCTAGAACGGCGTGTCAATATCAATGAATGTGTTCCTGGCGTGAACCGCTCAGCCCTAGGATCACCAGGTTCGTGCATCGAATGCAGCCCATATCACATCACACTTCTGCAGGCTGTCCGGTTCCTGGATGTTCGTGCTATGGCCATGGGTTTGGTGTACTCGCAAACCCTCCGACACGCTGAACGCTAGCCAACTCTTCAACACGGCACTTGTTCGGTATTCGCTTCTGCGCGCTTGAAGCGGAAGGCGCAGCTGAGTCGATCTACAACA
The DNA here is from genome assembly GCF_023757985.1 of Alternaria ethzedia. NCBI lineage: Eukaryota > Fungi > Ascomycota > Dothideomycetes > Pleosporales > Pleosporaceae > Alternaria > Alternaria ethzedia. Next base: position 511,971 of record NW_026056213.1, on the reverse strand, counting down.
CGAGGCTCAAGGCGGGGTTAGCACACCCTCAATCTTCATCTGCTCTGCGCTGGCAGTCGTTGTGTTGTTCATGGAACGCTTCCGAACTGCTGGAAGTGGTGGCTGTTGATGACTGTCAGAGTGACGTGTCGTACAGATTATATTGCGCTAGCCCAATCGACGCCACAATGCACGTGCATACAGCAATGCAAACCTTGGAGAATCCTCGGGAGGCCCACAATACGCGCCTTACAAGGATATGCAAGTCGGACATGTAACTGTCGACTTAGTTCCTCATGCGCGATTCCTGCAAGAGACGTGGGACCGCACGACTTCTCCCGGCTTCTGCGCCGCACCACACCACGTGTAATACCACAACCGACGTCATCGGCTGCGCATAGACGGACGCTAGACGTTTGGATTTTGAGCTTAATCGCGTCTTCTCCGTTCCTACTTGATCGGTGAAGGCATGTGTCACGTGCTGCAGCAGATAGGATGGATGAGGCGTCGACGCGGAAAATTTCTGCCAGCGAGACCCTGCCAGGGCGTCTCGACAAGCCAAGGCTGATGTGTTCATGCACCTGCCTGTCTCAGCGGGCAAGATCAAGTGTCGCATTGCCAGGCTCTCTTTGAGGTATATGCCGATACTTGTCATTACATAGCTCGGGGATTTGCTGTCATCTCGTTACAGTGGGCTGCATGCGCGATCGAACAAGCACAGGTCTTAAGAGTACATCCACCGAACCATACTCATTGCCCCTGGCATCTGACGTGGCTATACACCTTTGAGGTAGCATCCAGGTGACATCCAAAGATTTCGCATTCGCTTTGCCAGACAGGGACAGACAAGCCTTGCAAGCACATGCATTGATCATGTAAAGAGTTCACACGAGATCTTGAACCACTGAATTGCCAAATTTATGTAAACGAGTGACCGGCCTCTCGTAATCTGCAATGATCTTCATTCAATGTCATCAGGGGCAGGACTCGAGCAGTCATACCGCCTATGGACGAACGAAGCCTTAGTCCAACTTGGGTGCTCAATAATTGACAGAGTACTTACCCAGGCCATTAATCCATCGATGTCTAGCAGGTACACTCGCAGCAGATAGTCATGCCGCACCAGCTGCAAGGGCAACTAACGTCGCATCGAGCCTCCAGATGGGCGCGCTTGACCATATCGATGCTGTGGTCAGCGGGGTACTTGATGAGGTTCGAGACTGGAGCGGGACTGCGGTCGCGAAGCTCACTGGGAGCAGCGCTTCCAAAAGACAGGAGGGCGATGAGGGGGACAGCGAGAGTGGTGAACTGCATGGTGTTGATGTATGTGTTTTGAGGAAGACGATGGGAAGTTGGTAAGCTTATGAGTGAATCTGCGAGCTTGTTAACGAGCTAGATGCCATCACCTACTGCTTATATAGATGCTGAAGCTGATCGAAATCTACGTAGTCGTCGTACTGAGCGTGCAGCTCCTCCAAAACGGACCGCGCTGCCGACGAAGTGCTCATCTGCTGATGCTGCATACAGACTTGTGGTCTTTCTGCATACACACGAAGAGCTTTCGGGTCGTCGGTGAGTCGATCTCAGACTTGAGTAGAGTAGCATTTCCCGAATAGAGGTAGAGAAGCGCACACACTGCTGATAGAGTCCACTGCCTACTCACCATCTCCATGCAACGCGTCAACCCCATCTCTTTAGCTTGCTGTGGCTGCCTTTGCGAGAAGCTCATCGTAGTAAAGCTTGCAGAAAGAGCACTCGGCTTTTCGCTTGTCGACACGGATCGTCGAATGAAGTCGTAGTCTCGGCCGTAAGCCAACACCGGATTTGCGCAGCTAAGAGTATGCACATGCAAGTGAGCGTCAGACTTGAATCAACCAAGCTTTCCAAGCTTAGCTTATACGCGACTGCCTTCTCACAATGACTCCTTGGACGCGTTGGATCTTAGTAGCGAAATGTGATACTGACTAGTGCTAGATATTCTTCTCCGCAGAACCGCCATACTAAGGCCTATATCAGTGTCCAAATAGCAGTCATCTTATCGCCACTACTTTCCAGTCTTTCCTCTCTTCGTATCTCAGTAGGGAGATTATGTACCGAGAAATTCGCCCACGTATCCAGGTACAAGCCACGACCATACACAAAAAAAGCCTAGCAGATGTCTAGCATCTCCAAGAAAATACAATACTTGAAGCAAAAGACGTCAACAACTAAAAGCGGCGCCTGTACCCATCATTGACTATCACCACCTCGATTGAACCTAGCCAACGCCACGAGCAAAAGTTGATAACCGACACCTTCCCCCATCCTCTCAACTTTACTGTTTCAAGCAGTAGCACGACGTGTCACACCCGTAGTCAGCATCAATATAGCCTGAAGTCCCCGCAAAGCAGAAGGCACGGGCCGCTCCCAAGCTGGGGTTGGCGGGTACAACCGCTCGTGACCATTGCTGATGGCATTTTACTGCACGTCTACCGTATACCAGGAAGAAAGTTATGCTGATTAGGAAGGTTGCTGTACAGAGGTGCATTAGCTTACGGCGGGTTGCGGAGAAAGAAGCCGTCAGGTGTGTGTCAGCTTACACACGACCACCACTAACGTACGTGCGCAGTAAAAATGTTGACATGATCAGAGTTATGATGTATTGGTGAAGCGCGGGAGCCAAAAAGCTGAAGAGGGGTCTCGTTGCGAGATTGTGGTAGCGAAAAGGCGCACAGCGCATCAGAACAACTGGATTAACACTTTTGAACTTTGAGACTGGATAACGGAGATTGGAGTTGGGAAGTCAACGGAAAAGACAGTGATGGCTTACGCTCGTCTATCGGACGATGTCTCCGTTGAAAGTCCATACGAGGAAACAGAGTTGTCTCAGTTACCGCCGCACACTCTCGCTCAGTATTTCTCGTACAAGAACCTCTTCGGTGCTTCCCTCGTTCTCTGGATAGTGACTCTCGGTAGCCTGGCTTGGTTTATGGGGCAGAGGCACTCGATCTACGGTAACCATGTGGTGAACTTGTTGCCATTCCTGCCAGGTATGTGTCGCAGCAAACAAATGCTTGATGAGAAGCTATTCTGACAGAGGTATCCAGTGCCATCCCGCATTGTTACTTTTGATGTGGATCCAAAGTTCCACTATACGGCCAAAGATGCGGGAGAGCCCGCATGGGCGGCTCTCATGCCCAGTATTATTACCCCGGTGTGAGATCCGACAGCAAGGACTGACTGGTATCCCACAGTTGACGATGGCATCATCTCTGTAGCTGATCCGTCGAGGTACCAGCTACCGTCGAGCTACAAGAATCGAAACGTCTCTGGCTCGGAAGTCTATTCGATGTCGATGTTCCATCAGCTACATTGCCTGGTCAGTCTTGCGCAGCTACTGCCACGACTGTTAGCTGACGATCGTAGGACTCCGTTCGAGTGCGACTCGGCATACTGGAAGGTTTTATGAATGAGACTGCTACTGGAATACGTAAGAGGGCGACCTTCTCGCCAGAGTCGCATGTGAACCATTGCTTCGACTATCTTCGCCAGGTGAGACTATCCGCATCGTCATGTTCCAGGGAGGAATGCGATTGCTAACACTGCTCCCCAAGGCTATCATGTGCGCAGGAGATTTGTCTTTGGAGCATTCCGTTGTTCCTGACGAATTTGGATTCAACGGCTGGGGTACGTCTCATCAGTGTGCCGATTGGGATACTATATGGGATATTGCGGTGCAACACCGGTACGATCAGAGCATCGAAGAGCTGTCCGACTTGAGGTAAACGAACCGGATGCATGCTTCACTGTAGATTTAGAGCAGTAAACAAGACATCGCCTGTCTGCGTCATTTCCGGTAGATTGGGGCGGAAAGAGTGGTTTGAAATTGCCTCAATCTGCACCTTCTCCTTTCCATGTGGGGCCCAATCTACCTTTGCGTACGCAATGTAAACCAGCGCGAGGCTCATATTTGCCAATGATATAGCTCTTCGGGAGTATTTCGAACATTCAAGGATTCTCGACCGTTAGGTCCAGCCAGCCGGCTTTGCAGGGAGCGGACATGAGCAGTGGACGCGGCCCAGGTGGTGCACGTAGGTAATCCAATGAAGTAGAACCATCAGTTTGCGCAATCGTGCTTAGCAAACTCTCTTGCGAAACGCACCGGCGTTGGCACCTCGATGGAGATCTTGGTGAAGTGGTCCCAGAGTTACCGTTGCGTTCGGCACGGGGCGGCTACCTGGATGCTACGCAACGGCGGCGCCGCAACCTCGCAACTCGACGTACTGTCAATTCCTGCCCAGTAATGACGCCAACAGACTTCGCCCACGAAGGAGAGAATTCTTATCGACACATTGTCGGCCAGTGTCAAACGGCGACGAATGAGAAGAGTGAGAAGTGATGAGGCGAAACCCGCAGAGCCGCGATCTGAGATGGGTGTGGCTGGGGCGCAGCCAAAAATAGCGCTCCAGCCTGCTTTCATGCCACGCGGACCCGCCGAATTGCGCAACACCCAGCCTTTTGACAGCTAACGCCCTCTCCGTCGGCTGGGTGACCCTGCGTCCAGGCTCGTGCTACTGGCTCATCGCCCGTTACGATGGATCCAAGGGGCTTTGTAAGGCTGGGTGACGGAGGGCTGGGATGTGGATTTGTTTGCGGCCGGTGTACGTAGGCTTGTGGAGATGGCTAGAAGGCGCTGGCAGCTGGTGTAATTGTGGACAGAGGCGTGGATGATATAAACACGGCTGTGGTACGCTCTACCAAACTGTCATCCAACAGCTATCTCATCCAGTCTACTATCGAAGTCTGTCGTCGCTATCCAAACCTTCAATCCATACCCATTTCAACAGCAACCCTTTACACAATCACAATCAAGATGCAGTTCTCCATCATCTCCATCGTCGCTGCGCTCGCCGCCACCACAACTGCCACATACGTTCCCATGAACGGAACTGCCACAGCTTCCGCTTACTACCCTACCGGCACCGGCGCTGCTCAACCTACTGGAGCCAGCCCAACCTCAACTCTCCCCTTCACTGGTGGAGCCTCAAACCTCGGCGGCTCAGCCCTTGGACTCATCGTTGCTGGCGGTGTTGCTCTCGTAAGTCTCACACACCTTTCAATGTATGCTAGAACCACATCCTGACGAGATACCAGATGCTCTAGATGTTTGCAGCGCGCTTGCTCGACTTTACACCTTCTTTCAACCACCCTTAATTGATTTGGTTTCAACATCGGCGCATATGGTTACGGCGTTACTACGGCACCAAGGGTCTCGGGACGAGATCATTAGCATTTTCGGCGCAACATATAATCGGTATAGACGGATGCGGTCAGATGTATAGACTAGACTCGTGTATAGCAATGGTCGAGGCCTGGAAATGGTCGACGGCTAACAGTCTACGAAGAGACGAGGCAGATACACTGATAGGATAGCCATCTGCACTATCTACAGATGATAACACAAACAAATAATGAAAAAGTATACATTACCTTCAGATCCTGTGGAGAACAGTATTTTTCTATTCTTCCTTATGCGAGGCGTCAAAGACTTCCACAAAATGTAGTGTTGCGCGGTGGAAGGTGTAAGTAGAGTGGGGCTCTTAAACTTCCCCTTCGGGATGGCGTGAATGACGCGCGACGCGACTTCCGCGATCTGCAACTTTGGAACTTTACAAGCGCGCCCACGTCTCCAACACAGTTACTTCACCACTGCAATGACCGGATCAAATGATGTGCTGCTCAAGGGCGAGCCTTTGTACGTTGCCTGTATTCACCTGGAAGCCCAATACTGACTGCAACAGTGAGGATGCGCCGCCCGCACCGTCTCGAAACCATTCGGCGTACAACCCACTACACGACTTCGTACTACCACCGGGCACCGAGCGCCACTATTCGCAACAATTCGCCGATATGTACTTTTTGCGGTTAATGCAATTGAAGAAGACGGTGAAGCAGAGAGCTGAAGATGCGTGGAACGACTTCGAGGTATGCAATAACAAGCTGTGGGAGTGGGGATGCATACTTCACGGTATAAAGGAATGCTAACATCACAAAAGCTAGGCGGGCAAAAAGCAACCTTCGTCGAACGAGTGCTGGATGTGAGGCAAGGCGAGCTTTGTTGGGTGGTAGGGACAGTATACATGGAGATGGCCGAGAAGCCCAACGTGTTGAACGACATTGAGAAAGATGTACAGTCCCCTTCGCGAACACACAAAGCATCATCCCTGACACTCGACAGCACTGGATAGCGGACCCCCCTCATCGCGAAACCTACGTATCCTCCTCCGGCGCCGACGAGATGATGCTGGAAGACGAGTCCGGTCGTCTCAGAGTTACAGGCGAGCCTCTTCACCAACATTTTGTAACGGGATGCATATTAGCAGCACTGGGCACGGAGGAAGCAGACGGCACATTCATGGTCATTGCAACCCAATGCGCAGATCTACCGAGACAACCACCGCGGTGGGAGCGGGACGATGTTGCGCTGTCAAAGCAGAAGCAGAAGGCGCCAAAACGGGAAAGGGCTGGAAAGATAGCCCTGGTCTCAGGTCTGGAATTGACTGGCGCAGACGACGATGAGGTCTCGCTGGATCTACTGGTCGAATACCTGACTGGTGAAGCTGCAGATCCAGCTACGCAGGCCGAGGCCGCAAAGATAACACGACTCGTCATAGCAGGTGGTTCACTCGCAAAAGGTTCCCCAATCCTCTCACGAGAAGACTTTGCCGCGAAGAAGAGCGCAGCAAGACACTACGGATACGATGCCTCATCCTACAACGCAGCACCTACCACGCGCCTCGATGAATTCCTCTGCGAAATCCTTCCCTCGCTCCCAATCACCATGCTCCCAGGAGCCTCAGATCCTTCCAACGTCGCCCTACCGCAACAACCTCTGCACCCCGCACTCTTTCCCAAGACACGCCTCTACGCCGAACCCCCAATAGAGACGAACACAACCCTCAACGGCTTCGACGCAGTCACAAACCCTTGGTTAGGCGACATCGACGGGTACCGCATATTAGGTACAGGAGGCCAAACAGTCCAAGACCTGCTCAAATACGTTAAGCGCGTAAAATCGACAGAGGCTATGGAGATGATGCTGCGCTGGCGCTGTGTAGCCCCTACCGCCCCGGATACACTATGGTGCTACCCGTTCCAAGACGAGGATCCTTTGATGCTGAAGGAGTGCCCGCACGTGTACTTTGCCGGCTGCCAGAAGAAGTTTGAGAAGAGAGTCATTGAAGGTCCTGCTGGAGAAAAGGTATTGCTCGTCAGCGTACCCAAGTTCAGAACATCGGGCAAGATCGTACTGGTAGATATGGAGAGCTGGGATGTGGAAGTTGTTAGATTGGGTGTCAAGGGGGATAAAAGTATGAAGCAGCAGATCAAGATGAACGGAGAAGATGCGATGGAAGAGTAGGGTGGACGGCCGTACAATTGATACCCGATTTGCTAGAGACCATTGTTGAAGATAGTGACGCGACGCGACGTTGCGCATACAACAACGATTAACCATCGCGACGACAGGTATCTACACAACATCGTGCACCCGACGTAAACCTAAGAAACCCATCATGTCCAATATCATGTCCGTCACATGCCGGAAATAACTCCCACGTCAACTACCAAGCTCCCTAATCCGCATCAAGAAAGACGCGGGAAGTGGATCCATGCATCATAAAACCTTGGACGATGTCATCGGGTAAAAGCTTAGCTCATGTTATCAGCCGGATTGTACGAGTTATCTCACCCAAAACGCACTACTCGTACGATTGATCAACCACATTCGAAACAGGGGGTGATTCCATTGATCGAATGTCGTGATGTCAACGGTTTGCATAGGCTTTGTTGATGTGACGTGTACGTACGCTGCGGCTGAGGGTTGGATTGTTGGAAGTGTGTGGGTGGAGTAGAGTGGGTAAGTGGATGCGATGAGGTAGGTTGTACATACCGCGTACGCGAAGATACACGAGATGAATGAAAATTACGACGTGGAAAATGCGATACTGGTGTTTTGCGCGAAAAAAGTGGTATCTAATGTATCAACACGGCCCAAATCCAATGTGAACCCGCGAACGCCATCGCCAATGTAGCAGAACTCCTGTGTCGGTTTGCATCCTAGTGATATATGTGTATTGTACATGATAAGAAAAAGGGAATCTAAGCCGTTTAGGCCTTGAAGTTGGCCGTGGTCCATTCTTCGTACTCTTTCTTGAGTTCACGTTGGACCCAGGGAATGGTGATGGCGGTCCAGATACCGGCCCAGAGGAAAGGGAGAACCCAGCCGACCTGAACAGTGTTAGTTTTGAAGAGGCCATGCAGAGAAGGGAATTACGTACAACGTAGGCAGCGTCTCGCTGGATGGTGAAGATGATAGCTGTGCAAACCACGGCTGTGACGATGGCGCCAATGGCCCAGAAGAGTGTCAAGCGGTGAAGCATCGTGCGGAAGCCCTTGCTAGCCTGGTAACGGAGGTTCAATCGCTGGCGGAACTCGGTACCACCGGATCCGTCGACAGCGCAAATGTCTTCAATGTACGCGTAGATACCCGGACGGAGAGGCGCGCCCTGGGGTAGCGAGGAGATGCGGCACGGTGCGGGTACTTTCATGATGCGCAGAATGTCCACGAGGAGGAGTTCGCAACCGATGGCAAACATCATGGTCGGGGCTGGCATGGCGAGGACACGGATGGGCGGGTCATGAGGACATGTGCCACTGCGAGCTGTTAGCTGGGCACACTCGAGATGGAAAGAGGACCTACGCAATGAGTTCAATCATAACAAAGAACCAACCAACCGACAAGTTCCAGTGGAACCAGTCGAGGTACCATCTCTGCGCACCAATGACCCTACAACTGGAGCCCTTCTTCCACAGCCTGTGGAAGCGGATGAAGTACTCGACAATCGACACGGTTCCGAGCAAGGCGGTGCTGATACTGAAGACGGCATTGGCGGACAATTGGTCGCGCGTCAGGCCATACCACATGCCAAAGTAGAGGCCGATGGGCATGAAGACGCAGTCGAGGATGATGAGGGTCCAGAACCAGAAGATGGACTTCTTGCGCGTGCGCAGCGTGTAGTTGAGCGGCGGCGGGCGGGTGAAGTCCGGGTCTTCGTACGTGACCTGCGTGTGGGGAAACTGGGCGTGGGGATTGGGCGACGGGGCGCGGCTCGGTTGTGCGCTTGGGGTGAGGTTGGCGTCGTTGCTGGCGGCCGTCGTGCTGCGCGGCTCTCGTTCATCGTCGCTCACGCCGTCGACCTGTACGCCGGGGACGGGCAGCGTGTCGGCCTGGCCGGCCGTCGTCGGTCGTGATGCATCGGCGGCAGGCGTCACGGGCCTCAAGGGCTCTGTTGATGATTGCTCGGTGGCCATTGTGTGGCAGCGGTGGCACGATGGAGTGCCCAGGAGAAAAGTGCGGATGCGGCGGAGACAAGAGAAGTCGGTCGCGTCTTGTCCGGATGCCAACGGGTGAGCGTGTGTCTTGTACGCGTCGGCGTATCTTGGGGGGAGGGAAAGGGTGGTATCGTGTCAGCAGCGTGCAGCCCGTAGCCTGCAAATATGAACCACCCATTTGTTGCTTTCGTTTCACCCTATGATGTCACTAGCTTCCAAGGTTCGGGAAAGCGCGAACAGAGTGCCTTCCGTTCTTGGCGCTGGCTTGGGACCCTCGGCGCTGACGCCACTGGGCATACCGGAATTCGTGTTCACCCGACGGCTGCACTGCATTGTGCTTTAACAATTCGATAGCAAGCAACATCGGATAGTTATCTACGTCGAGTGTTATTCATAGCATCACAGCTTGTGTGCAGGCGGCATACGGGACAAACCTTGTTATCCCCTGGTGACCTCGGGACGCTTCACACGCAGCCGATTCACGCGACTAGTTCACATCCGTCCCTCTGACCTCACCACCAAGCCCATCCTCCAATACCGCCCAGCCTGTGGATATGTGAACCGACATTACTGATGGGCATCTTACGCGGCCTGTTCCTGTCTTCTTTTGTGCTCTGCGCATCCTTCGTCGCCCGCGGTAGAGGCGATGCGACGCAGCAGCCCCTACTCCGCAGCAATGACACCACGCTGATCTCGCAGGCCCTCTTCTGGGAACTCGAAGAACTCGCGCGCATTGTCGACATATCCTACTGTGTAGGCACAGCGGGCTTGGGCATCCAGAAGCCGTTCAAATGCGCCAGCCGCTGTGGAGACCGCGACTTTGAGACGTTCGAGTTGGTCACGGTACGTCGCTGCATCCAGCAATGTGTCGCATGGGGTGCTGATATACACAGGCATGGAATACTGGTCCTTTCCTGTCTGACTCCTGCGGTTATATCGCGCTCTCGCATTCTCGTACCAATCCACGCTTGATCCTCGCCTTCCGAGGCACCTACTCTGTCGCCAACACCATCGCGGACCTCTCTACCATCCCACAAGAATACGTGCCATACCCTGGCGACGATGACGACGATACTTCAGACTTCATTGCGCCTGTGCTAGACGTAGATGACGATGCGCCACCTGCAGAGCCGCCAAAGTGCGAGAACTGTACTGTGCACACGGGCTTCTATTCCTCCTGGCTCAACACACGCAAGGTGGTTCTGCCACATGTATCCAAGGCTATGGAGAAGTATCCCGACTACAAGCTGGTCTTGGTGGGACACTCTTTGGGCGGTGCTATAGCAACTCTCGCCGGGCTAGACTTCAAGGCTCGTGGATGGGAACCCCATGTGACCACCTTCGGCGAACCACGACTAGGCAACAAGCACTTCAACAAGTACGTAGATGAGCGCTTTGGCATCACCACGGACCACGACCATAACAAACTCCACCGTGTCACTCATATTGGCGACCCGGTACCTTTGCTGCCGCTATCGGAATGGGGCTTCAGCATGCACAGCGAAGAGATATTCATATCCGAGTCAAGCCTACCCTTCTCGGTAGCCGACATCCACTATTGCGAGGGCGACGAGGATACGCACTGCATTGCCGGGAGCGATGAGGATAAGCCTGCCTGGGGCGTGCCCACCCGCTTCAAGTTCTGGCAGCTGTTCTTTGCCCATCGCGATTACTTCTGGCGACTGGGACTGTGTCTGCCAGGCGGTAATCCGCGAGACTGGTACGACAAGTACCCCAGACACAGCACAGACGACGATGACGACGATACACCAGAGATCATGGAGTTGTAGTGAATAGTATAGCGTTTGCCTGTAATGTTTTGAATCGTAATCCGTACCCAAGACCCATGTACATGCTTTTGAGTATATGACGTTTGACAACGCCGACCCCATCCTTACGCCGTGCCTGCAGACCATAGTACGTGAAGAGAGAAAGACCTTTTAGTGGGTGCCGTTCTGGCCGAGCAGAGTCCTCCTCTTCGCAACCGATTCAGCAAGCTCGGCGAGCACCGTCTCGGTGGTTTCCCAGTCGATACACGCGTCGGTGATGGACATGCCGTACTCGAGGCCAGCCTTGCCTTCTTTGGGTACCTTCTGAGTACCAGCCTTGATGTTGCTCTCAATCATGACACCCATAATCGCGGTCTCACCCGCCTCGATCTGCTCAGCAATCGCATGCGCAACCTTGGGCTGGTTCATGTGGTTCTTCTCCGAGTTGCCGTGGCTGCAGTCGATCATCAGGCGCGAGTTCATGCCCTTGGACTCTAGCTTCTCGCGCGCCTCCTTAACGCTCTTCGCATCGTAGTTTGTGCCCTTCTTTCCGCCGCGCATGATGATGAAGCAGTCGTCATTGCCAATGGTGCCGACAATGGCGACCACACCGGGCTTGGTGACAGAGAGGAAGTGGTGGGGGTGCTTCGCGGAGCCGATAGCGTCAATAGCGACATCGAGCGTACCGTCTGTGCCGTTCTTGAAACCCACTGGGAAGGACAAGCCCGACGCAAGCTCACGGTGAAGTTGCGATTCCGTGGTCCTGGCGCCAATTGCGCCTACGCTGAACATATCGGCCAGGAACTGGGGAGAGATGGTATCCAGCATCTCGCTGGCCAGAGGCATACCCTTCTCTGTCAGATCAACGAAGAGCTGTCTTGAGATGCGCAGGCCCTTGTTGATCTTGAAGCTGTTGTCGATATCCGGGTCGTTGATGAGACCTTTCCAGCCTACAGTCGTACGCGGCTTCTCCAAGTAGGAGCGCATGACGATGAGGAGATCATCCTGGTACTTCTCCTTGAGCTTCATCAACCGGTCGCAGTATTCGAGGGCGGCGGGGGGATCGTGGATGGAGCACGGGCCGATGACGACGAGTAACCGCTTCTGTGCATCTTTGCCCTGGACAATCTCGACGGCTTCGTCGCGCGCCTTGAGAACCGTGTCTCTTGACTTGGCTGTCTGGGGGATTTCGCTCTGGAGGAGGTCGGGCGGCGTGAGGGGGTTGTAGCCCTTGATGCGCCAGTCTTCCGAGTTGTGTGGGTCGCCCACGGCTGGGTTCTGGATGTGGAACTGCGACGACGTGTTAGAGCGACTGGGGGCGATGGTGATGGTGGTGTACGTACAGACATGTCTCTGGAGATGACGTAGGATCTACTGGACAATTGTCGGGTATACGGAAGAGGGAAGAGTGGGAGCGCTGAACAGGACGGCGAGAGTGGTTTTATCTGCTCTTCTTCTCCTTGCAGACGATACCGGACCTTATGAGTCGAATGTTTTCTGGTATGACGGCAGTCGGCGGGATCCTCATTGGTGCATTCGCGCCGATTTTCAGGTGGCGCGGGGTCGAGCCTCAATCATCATCGCCGGTCCAGGCACGCCCGCACACCGAGCATGTAAAAAGGGCCGTTCGGGCCTTACCTTGATATATTTACGGCTACGTGCAGTGAAATACAAAGCACTGGACTGGTTCCCACTATCAAATCTCCCCACATGTTCAATAGCAAAGGTAGATGCCTCTTCCGCGAATGTGATGACCGCGGGGCTCGTTGAAGCTTCCGTTAAGACGGACATTACTTTTACTTTCTCACGAGATATAGCGATAGATCCATGGATACTAGCAGACATCTGGCTATCTCCAAGCCTCTCTAGATTTGCTTCGACAGCCAAACAGAGCTTGTACGAGCTGCCGACTAGACTTTGACAAGTGTGCCGTCATCGCTACCCACCACATCTACGTCACAGCCATGCCATACCGAAAGAGCCGTTGCGCGCCAGCATACAGCTATTTCACCCATACACAACTTCAACTTCCGCCCTGTACTGTAACGACATAATACTACCAACACATCTAATTTGTTCTAACTATTATCCACCATGGGCGCGCTCGACTACACCACCCTTCAATCCATCCCCATCAGCTACGCGACATGCTCGCTCGGATCGCCGTCGAACCCTCCGCCACTCCTCGAGCGCCTACACGCCATGTCCGCCGCAGGTTTCAGTGCAGTCGAGCTTTCCTTCCCAGACATTCTGTCCTACGGCCAAACTCTCCTCGGTCATGAAGTCGAACCATCCAACTACGACGAACTATGCAAAGTAGCCGCCGAGATCAAGAAAGAATGCGACAAGCGAAACCTCGGGATCATGATGTTGCAGCCCTTTGCCAACTACGAAGGCTGGCCCGAAGGTTCCGACGGCCGCAAAGACGCCATGGAGCGCGCTCGCGGCTGGATCCGCATCATGCAGGCATGTGGGACGGATATGCTGCAAGTTGGATCGACAGACTCACCGCTCGAGAAACTGGATAGGAGCAAGATGGTCTCTGATCTCCAGGTGCTCTGCGATATGCTCAAGGAACACAACTTCCGACTGGCTTATGAAAACTGGTGTTGGTCGACGCATGCTCCTGATTGGAAAGACGTCTGGAACATTGTGCAGCAGGTAGACCGTCCTAATATCGGTCTTTGTCTTGATACTTTCCAGACTGCAGGTGGAGAGTGGGGCGATCCTAGAACGGCATCTGGCCTGCGGGAAGATGTGTCGAAGGAGGAATTGGAGAAGCGATTTCAGAAGAGCTTGGAGGAGCTGAGTGCTACTATTCCCAAGGATAAGATCTACCTGTTGCAGATCAGCGATGCGTACAAAGCCCCTCAGCCGTTCAATGCTGAGCGTGACGATGCCGGCTTGTTACCTCGTGGACGGTGGAGTCACGATTTTAGACCTCTTCCTTACAATGGAGGATATCTACCGGTTGTTGATGTTGCGAAGGCAGTGCTCAAGACAGGCTTCAGGGGCTGGTTCAGTTACGAGGTCTTTGACGGAGGCGCAGATGGCAAGGCCACAGATGTAGACATCGTAGCTTATGCGCACGCTGCGAAGAATGTGCAAGACAGGATGATGCAGGAGTGCGCTGGACGCGAAGTCTCGGAAGAAATGGCGACAAGATAGGTAGTTGCTGAAGCGGTCACTGCGACGATGCCACATTAATTGTCTGCTACGCAGTGACTAGTATGGAGTATAATCTCCTGTTGTAACAGTAAAGTAAAACAGGGAAAGCACTGTTACGTTAAGGGCAGATAGGAATGGGAGAAATGTACCAAATACATGCTGCCTCACACGTATCTGATGGCCGCATTTTCTTAATAACCTGACCAAGAATAGTGACTACTCAAACTTCCCATCGACCCGTGGACAAAGCCATCGACACCTCAACACAACACTAGTTCCTAAGATGAGAACACCGGCACCGCGCATCTTCGACTTCACTCATTAACTCGTCTTGCTCGTCATCGTTATCAACGTCGTCTTCGTTTTACCACAATAGATGTGCGGATAAGGATACGGGCAGCGCGTATCCGGTTTTATCACGCTCGTGATGACAGTAGGGCCCAGATCTGGCTTCGACGTAGATGCTGGCTTTTTGGAGGTAGAGGCCGGCGTTTTGGATGTAGAGATTGGCTTTTTGGAGGTAGAGACTGGCTTTGTTGTGGAGGCTGGCTGTTCTATAGTGACTGTGACTATCCTTGTTGATGTAGATGTCGGCTTTAGAGATGTCGGGTTCATGGGCAAGGGCAGTGGTTTCCATTTGAGTGATGTCCATGTCGAGAGAAGTATCAATGTGCTGTGGAAGTCCGGTGGTATACCTTCGGGGCTTGGTGGTATGCCCTGGGGCGTATACGGTGGTGTGAGAGCCACAGAGTCGGATGTAGAGGGTGCCGCGCTCGTCGTCATGCTGACAACGAGGCTCACGGTGTTTGAGCTAGTTGGTGTTGCGACAGAAGTGGAAGGGGTTGGCGACTGGTATGCGCTTCCTGAGATTACAACCAATACCGTGGAGGTAAGCGTCACTGGGGAAGGTGCGGATTTGGGTGCGCCAGGGCCATCTACCACCCATGATGAAGTGAGTGTATTTCCAGTGTTGAGTGTGTGATTGTTTGTGATTGTAGACGGACATGAAACCGTCGTTGACACAGCTGGAGTAGATTGACTAATATCAGAAGTCAATGTAGAATCCGCCGTTGAAGGCATGTGGTCCACGTATGTTTCCAGAAACCCGATTAGTGATGCGACTTGACTATCTTCCGGATTCCCAAAGAAGAGAGGAGCCGGGACAATCGCGCCATGTATTGCTGGGAAAAGAACGGTGAGGATAACGATGCGCATTTTGGTTCGTGCTGGTGAGCAAACTTGGTGAACAGAGGTGATTACATATAGTCGTCTATCGGGTATACCAACGAGGCCATTTTTCTGAGAAGCGTCATGTGTGGGTAGTGCCACTGCAGCGATCTCGTGTTCGAGACACACAGTTCCTTTGTTTCTGTTCGAAGGGCTGTATGTAGTGGTCTACGCAGCTGCATAATGTAAAACATATGTCAAAGAGACTCTCTTTGTATACTCCTCCTGACGTACCCGAAGATTGGATTCGATGTCTTACATAAGATTGACTGCCTGTCTAGAATAGGAAGGATACGAGAGATCCACGCGAGGGCTTCAGATTTGGTAGGAGAACCTTGGAAATATCGAGTACTCCCTGTGAGGGACGAAGATAATGCATGAAAGCAAGCCTCGTCAGGTTATCAGCAGGTTGATTCGATAGAGTAGCCCATCGGTGTGTTCTGCTTTTGGGGTATCGATGAGGAAGCTATCCGCTTTGACGCTCGTTCAGCGGCCCCAGGCGGTGGAGGTATGATGACGCTATGGGCATCGTGAACGTATCCCTCCATCAGAAGGATCGTGTTGCTCAAGCTGCTCTATTATGAACGTAGCGCAGCACTTTGTGAGAGCACATGGAGAAATCGAGATGATAGCAACATCCGAGATGAGCAGTCGTGATAGTACCTAGGTAGTCAGGCAATGCATTTTAACCTCGGCAAAATCGACAAGACGGCAAGAGTGGATCTCTCAGCCACCGCGTGAAGTACGTACCTCTCGCGGTAATGTCAAGAACGGAAGACAATATTGCGCGCGACAGAAGACAAGGGCAGGAGAACCAGCGTTGGGCCATCATCGGTGTTGGTTGGATCCCTTTGGCAAACAGCACATTCCACGGCCCGCAAGCCGATCCGTCTTCCCGGAATCCGTATCTCCTCCAACGGCTCTGCAGGCACGCCCAATACACATCGCTTAGCATGTCTTAGACAACGAGCAGCCCGAGGCAACGTATACAGCGCTATGCAGTCATCAAATGTCCAAACCCAACGTTCCGTCGGAGCAAGCTAGGCCGCAAGACGACGGAACCGCGGGCCTGCTTCCAATCCACGGGATACGTATCCCACCACCACACGCAGACCCACCAAGCTTTCTCAACAGCACGCACGTTTATGAAGCTGCCTTTCTATTCTAGATAGGGCTTTCGCGGACAAGCGGCCTTGAACTACTGTTCTGGATAAGCCAAGGTGGGCTGAATAGGCTGAAAGGGTGTGTGCTCCCCGCTGCCAGGTGCTTGATATTGCTGCCGCGCGTGAGGCGCCACCAACGCGGATAGGATAGATATAAGAAGCGGCTTGTCTGTACGATACAGTCCAGACCCTGCGTTTGCGCTTTCAGAAAAGTTCAGATCCAACATCATGCCGTCTACTAAGAGCAAGAACATCATCATCACCGGCGGTGCGCGAGGCATCGGCCGCTGCACAGCACGACATTTGCTTTCGTTACCAGCATCGCATCGCGTGTTCATCATCGATTTCGACAAAGACGAATTGGATTACGCTGTAAACACACATCTGGCCTCCTACGCACCACGCGTCAGCTCTTCGATAACCAACCTCCGCAATCCAGAGGAGATCCGCAGCGCAGTTGCCAAAGCCGCGGAATTCTTCGGCGGTCGCATAGATGTCCTTGTCAACAATGCAGGTGTAGCGCGAGGCTTCTTCAACGCGGGAAATGGGACCATGGAAGATGTCGCTACGGGAGAGCAATGGGAACAGTACATTGCTACTAATCTTAGTGCACCCTTCTATATGAGCCAAGCCGTCATTCCTTTCATGAAGAGCAAGAACACGCAGAAAGATGGTGCGCCGGGCGTTGATCGGACGAAAGATTTGAAGCGTACGGACGAGTTCAATCAGTTGCCGCTGAATCTCCATGGCGACGACAAATTCGACGAAGGAGGCTGCATCATCAACGTTGCTTCTTTCCGCGCTCATCAGTCGGACCCGGATTGCGAAGGCTATGCTGCGAGCAAGGGCGGTGTACTGGCTCTTACACAGGCCATGTCTGTCTCGTGCCAACGCTGGGGAATCCGTGTTATGGCGATCTCGCCGGGCTGGGTCAGCGTGCAGCACGAGTGCAAAGCTTATGATCTGCAGATCAAAGAGACGCAAAACGGATCATACAAAGAGACTGCACCTCATGAGGAAGAAGCGATGAAGCTCAGGATGAAGGCCTGGGCGGACGATCTGGACGAGCTCTACCACAAGCAACATCCAGCCGGCAGAGTGGGCAGAGGAGAAGATCTCGCTGAGATGGTCGAGTACGTCATGGGTGCGGGTTTCTTGAGTGGGCAGGAGTTGATTCTGGATGGTGGTGCGAACCGGAGAAAGAACCCCAATATCTGAGAAGTCTGTAGGATCAACAAATAGATGAGCGAAGCCAACTCGTCGCTATGCATGTGCAACAAATGCTTGTATCTTGTCGGGTACTCCACCAACGCCATGCTTGCGGTCATGTCATAAAATCAACGCCAAGATAAGCAAGAGGCAACTCTAGGAGAGGAAACAAGAAAGCAGGGGTGATCTGTTGTATCCCAACTGGAAACTTAATCACTTGAAGAGAACTTCAACCATACACTTGTCATCAAGATCGCAATCTTCCACAGTATCCATGGGCATTAGCCGCTCACCATCAAACATAAGCGTGATTGGCTGACTTTTGTCGATCTTTTGGCTGTTCTTGTAGGCACTTGCGATGTGGGCGACGGTGGTCTCCTAATGACTAGTTAGCATTTGGACAAGGCTGATGAGGTTTGGCGTCGCACTTTTGTGCACACTCCAAAGGGACAGTCTACACATACCTGTTTGACTGTCAACCTGAACTCGGGTTTACCCTTCGCCCTGAGGATCAACCTGACCCGGTTGGAAGCGGGTTCAGGCTCGGGCTCTGGTGTTGGAGTCTTTTCTTTTGCCACGGCAGGTGTTGCGGCGGCGATCTTTCTCGCCTCAGCTGCCGCAGCCTCATCCCTCTTCCACTGCCTGTAGATCTCCTCTGTCCACGCTTCGACATGAATCTTGGGGAGGTTGACGTCGTCGTAAATGTTAGAGTCTCCTTCGACGGATAGGTTGCCGTTTTCCACCTTTATTCCTAAGCGCTGTATCGATGTGCTATCGAAGAGGCGTGCGCCCTTCCATGTGAAGAAGACGTTGCGTGTTGTTTCAGGCGAGAACTTTTCTTTCTGACACCATGCCAGCCGTGGCTTCTCGATGGTGCTGTCTATCCTGACCTTGACCATCAACGGATTTGCGCCGGGTATTTGTGGGTCGATGAAGAGCTGCGTTATGGGTGCTTTCGGAGCGTCGCCGTTTGATGCTGCTGCGGCTTGCGCCTTGGCCGCTGCAACGCGCGCTCGTGCCCTGGCCTGCAATGCAGCTATTGTAGGGTCCAGGCCTTCCTCCTCTTCCTCGTCGTCGTCGTCATCTTTGATCTCTATAGGAGGTGGCTTCGATGGTCGGACGGCTATGGGCTGTTTGTCATTGGATCTCGGTGGTTTGTAGTCCAACTCAGACTTGTCGTTGTGCGGCTTGGAAACATAGCCCGAGTCGTCGTCCAGGTCTGAATCGCCTAGGTCAATGACGGAAGACGTCTGTTGTGGCAATGAAACACTCGAGGAGGCGGATTTGGTGAGGGAGTCGTACCGTGCCGTGAGCGAGTCCGGCGGCGGATGCGATGGCGCGGGAGAGGGGGACACTTTGCTGCGCCTGGGCTATTGTTAGTACTAATATTGCGATGTAGGGCCTGATGCGTACACTTTGCTGGCGGTCCTACTCGCCCGCTCTCTGCTGGCTGAGCTACTTTTGGTAGGCACGGGCTCTTCGGTGTCGTTTGATATGCGACGGCGCTTCTGGTCGCGCGGCTCAGAGTGTTTGCGCTTCCTGGCTGCCTCGGCCTGCTTCTTCTCTTCTGCACGGATCCTCGCTTGCTCGGCGACTATGTCATTGAACTCGTTGGAGTGGCTGAACATGTCCTCGCCGTCTTTCTTGGGCGCATCCTGCCATGCCGCCCGCTTGAACAGGCTGCGTTTCTTGGGTGGTGCGACGCTTGCGGGTGTGTCGGTCATGGTTCGGGCGGTGCCATGGGCGGTCTGAGTGGGCGGAGGAGGTGTCGTGCTACCCCAGGGTAGTGTAGAGGAAAGGGCAAGGCCGCTGTCGGGGCAGGCGCGGGTTGGTGCAGGTGGGGCCTCAACGCGCGCAGTCACGCTTCTCGCGATGAGGAAGAGACTGGGCCCGTGCACTCTGCCTTTCCACACCACCCAACATCACCATCTCTCACTTCCATCTTCATCAGCGACCGATTTCAAGAATTATACGCTTACGCCTACTTAAGCATCAACGTAAGATCTATCTAGACGCGTCGTAACAAGGTGCTGATTGTTTGCTAGAAAATTCAGCATCACCACCACCCTCATCACCATGTCCACCAACGGTGAAAGCCCAGCACCCGACGCCGCCGGTGACTCTAGAGATCCTAGCGGCTTCCTCAGTGAAATCATCGGAGCTCCCGTCACCGTCAAGCTGAACTCTGGTATCATCTACAAAGGTAGCCCTTGACGTGCCTATGATGCACATCAATTACTAATCCCCATATAGGCGACCTTCAGTCAGTAGATGGCTACATGAACATTGCACTGGAGCGATGCAAGGAGGTGTCTGAGGGACGCGTCACCCGGAATTGGGGAGATGCTTTCGTCCGTGGTAACAATGGTATCCAACACACCACTTTGCTCTTCACTTCGCTTCGTACTAACGGACGTGCAGTCACATACATCTGCGCAGACAAGGCATGAGGAGCCGCAGCTTTCAGTCTAAAAGCAGGGTGCACGTGGCGACAAGTCACACGTGATGATCGATGACCCGTATCTTACACATACTCAGCGCCAATAGGAGCTTGGACGCCTGTCATGAGGTATACACCTTACGCTTTCACGAATGATTTAATATCAAAGCTGATTGTCGGGCGGTGCAAGTGGCAGTCACGCAAACTTCTGGACTGCTCTTAAGTATCTGAGCGCCGTCCTCTGTATCAACTCACCGTCACCTCCACCCCAATATGGTCCACGGTGAAGACTATATACGTATTCCTATCATTCCCGCTCTCCTTCACCATGTCGTCACTGTCTTTTAAATTTGCAATCCCTGTCCTACGACTGGTTCACCTAGACTTTGAGCTGTCGCGACGCGCACTGCGCTGTTGGACCCTGCAAACATTGTGGACTTTTCTACGCGCAGCTACTGTTAGCATACACAACAACAAGCCGCGCCTCTACGTCTGATTTTGAATTGCTCTTTACAGATCTCACGCATTGCCGCATCCGCATCGCTCGTGCTACGAGTGGCATGCACTAACCTTCTAATCTCATCCAACCCAGCTGCACGTATCGCGATGACTGTGCCCAAAGTCAAGTCTCGCCCCCAGCTCCGTAGCCAAGCGAAGCAGCGTAGAACCAGCAAGAAGCACCACGTCGACAAGCCGAAAGCGAAACAAACAAACAACGATGCGCAGAGCCCTACAAAAGCACCAAAAGGTAGACACCGTTGCTTTAAACGGTATCTCCACCGAATGAATCCGCTGACTGGCTCAGTGTACATGTCTTCTGCTGAATCCAACGACCCGATCCATGACGACAATAGCAACTCTGTTGATGATAACGGATCGTCCTTCGCCAGGCGCCATGTACTAACAACTAACGATCAAGAGTCTGCCGGCGCCTTCAAAAGCGGTCTCAGAACCGTACTAATACGTGACAGAGCCCCTGTTACCACGGACAGTTCAGAAGCAACCGATGGCGCTGCGGATGAGCACGATCACGAGACGAGCGGTACCTGCGAGAGCGAATATCGAAATGAATCAGAAGATGATGGTGCCTCTGCTGTCCCATGCGGTTCCGGCGCGCCAGGGGATTTCACAGACGAGGATGACGACCCGCCCGCCTCTCTTTTGAACCTGGCGCCACTTTGGTATCCTCAGTCAGACTGGTCTTGGCCAGACACTCTGCCAGCGGCAACGGAAACTACATTAGATGACTCTCCTGTCGCAGAACATGCTACAGCGGACCCTTCCCAAGTTTCAGAGGAGACTACAGCAGATGGATTATCGGGAGTGGCAGTTGCTGCACCAAACTCACCGTCGACAAGGCCAGATACGACGGTCGCAGTAGCATCCGCATCAACAGTAGTTACAGCACATCCAGCATCAGCGGCAGCAACCACTACGGCAGACCCATCTTCAGTGTCGACAGTTGCTCCAGCAATCCTGACTCCAGTTGTGGCGGTCACTGCAACAGATTGCACTCCAGCGGTAGCCATCACTGCAGCAACTTTGGCTCAGGTATCGACGGGAAGCTCAAGAAAGCCCTCTCTTGGCACATGGCACAATTGGGTCGTCGAACTCTTTGCGGGACGCAAATCAGTCTCGCCTAAGAATGACGATGTCAGCAATACACCACCGCCCGTCTCGATCATATCCTGGACTAGAGAGGATCGCGACTCTGACACAGCGCTTCCATTGCCTTCCCAACCCCACCTTGAATTGAGTTATCTCATCCCTGCGACCTTTGACAAGCGAATGAGACTGAACTATCATTCCAACATTCATCCCGCGCCCCAACATGACTCTGTCGGCAAGGTCGCGGCCCATGAAGACGCATCCCCCACGAACAACGTACAGCGCGGCTTTGTGGTAGCAAACCGGCCTGCTTCAGCCCCATCTCCACCACGCCGCGACGTTGATCATTACAGCAGTCTGCTAGCTCGCGACGATACCAACTGGGCGGAGTGGAACAAGTTGAATATTACTGCAGACACCATGCCCTTCACACGGTCGCAGTCGGACACCCAGTTGCTGCATCCTCAGACCGGAATGAAGATGGCACGGGCAAACGGTCACCTGACCAAGAGCCAGACTGGTCATGCTTTCCTAGAAGATGCCGGCCACCGGTATCCGTTTGGCCAGGGACCGGGCTGGTAGTGACTGAGCAGTCAAGACATCGCTTAAACCGACTGAACACTTGGATACGTCCACCCAGTGACGCAATCTGGAACTGGATCAATTCCTCAATGACTTGTATAATAAAAGTACGTACCACATCCTCCAGCGCAGCAACTAAAAGCTAACGGCTGAAATCTAGACTGCTTCTTTTCTTCCCTTTTTCTGGTCTTGCGTCTGCAGCATTGGAGCGCGACTATTGTCCGCGCGAATGGCGTCTGCAGTATTGCCGTATCGGCATGGCTAGGTGCAGCTTTGCTCCACATCCAACGTGTGACGTGGTCCGAATTGGAAATGCTCTTAGCTACCGGCGGCGCATACTAGGCGCGTCATCAATCGGGCCGAGGACCGGCAGTGCTAGGAGGTGCTTTTCTTTTATCAGGGCTGCCCGGGGCGCTAGTAGGCGAGTTGTCGCTGAAAACGGTCACGGTATTGGGATGGGTGGCGTTCAGCGGCTAGGTCGTGTCTTTTTTTTGCTTTCTTTCTGGGAGATACCCTGCGTTCAATGTATGGATTTTAGAAGTTGGTGTGTCATGATATGCAATGTGATGTTATGAGTGATGGGATTGCGAGCATCGCCCTGGCTGGCGAGCAGCTCAATGTAGCAGTAGGCGTCATGATGATAAGGTGGCGTGTATTCATGTGTAGCAGTCGTTGTATCATGTACTCGTCTAGGAAATTCGTGCAGTCAGAAAAAAAGAAAGGGAAATAACGCCATTCCCGCATCGTCCGTTGCGTCATTGCTCTGCATATCCAGCAGCGAGCATCAACGTTGAATCATCCCATGTACCTCCTTCTCTAGTTCGCTTCCCTGATCGGAGTGAAGACGACCTTAGCACTAGGCTTAGGCAAGATAGTCGACCGCCAAGTGAAGAGGCGCTTCGCAGTCGGGTTGACAAGCTCACAGTCGTAGTTCAAGATGACTTGACCAAGGATGACCTTCATGACAGCTGAGGCGTAGAACCTTCCGGGGCTATAACGAATCGTTAGCAGTGTCTTCACAACAACCGAGATACAGCAAGAGACTTACCAGGCCATTCTGCCCGTTCCCCAGACGTGGAATGTCGTGTCAAAGTCAGTCAGTTTGGTTGGCTTCTTCTGCATAATGTCGAAAGCGCCATCAGCATTCTCCAGGCTCTTAACGAGTAGCGGGTCAGCAAAGCGGAAACCGCTGAATGTCGTTGCTTCGGGGTAATCGACGGGGTTCGTCATGATGGCGCGGACGGGTGTGCAGAACCAATCTCCAATGTTGACGTGGGTACCGTCCTTGAGAGAGAAAGGTTGGAGCGCTGAGCGACGTGTGCTTTGCGACTCAACGGGTGTCAAGCGCGCAGACTCCTTGATGAAGCTGTCGAGAAGCGGAAGTCCAACACCGCTTTGCTCAAACGCGGCGTATTGGGACTCGCACTCCCTTCGTAGGGGTTCTACGTACTCAGGGTGGAGGCAGAGGTCGTGGATGGCGAAAGTTACGGTTGTGGAGACGGCGTGGACGGAGCCGAACCAGATGGCCATCAGCTCGTGGACGACACGCTGGGGTGTCCAGGGCGCGTTCTTGGGTGATGTCTCCATGATCCATTGGATGCAGTCGGCGTGTTGGGGCACTTTTTGGCCTAGCTTGGCTGCGTCTCGTTCGATGCATCGTTCTTCGGCAATGGGCAGAAGCCTGTTGAAGATGACAGCGTGTGACTTGAGTGTGCGAGCGATGATGCCGCCGACGATGCTGTACGAATTAGTAAGGAGGGCTGATGTGACTCGGCAATAGCACTTACGGGGTTATGAACCCGGGTAGCAGGCGAACGATCTCAGCGCAGATCAGAGTCTCCTCGATGTACGCGAGGGCGGAGACCATGAACTGCTCATCCTTTGCTGCCTTGGGTCAGTCATGCACGAAGTAATGAGCGAGTTGCATGGCACGAGACTTACCCAGATCCTTTCCAAAGAAAGATACTGCATTCGACAAGACAACCAACTTCACAGTCATGTGGTACACATCCGACTGCTTCTTTCCTATTGATAGTTGTCAGCGTAGTTAGATAGGTCAAAGCTTGGCGTTGTATTACCGTTGATCACTGGGTGTCCAGCATGTAGCTCCTGAAACCTGGTGCGGATGATGCAAGTGAGGTCAGGAAGGATCTTAGGCAAGTTATTGGTCAAAAGTGTGCGAAGAGCGCGGATAAACCCAACACCCTCAGTACCACGTCGGTCAAACCAGTTGAAGCCGTGCCTGCGATTCGTTAGTAGACCGAATGCACAAAGACTGCCTTCGAGAAGCGCGAGGGTCGTCCTACATAGTGTAGAGGGGCTGTAGCATCTACAATTTGTCAATAATGGCCAAGAACGAAAGCTGCCCAAGAACTCACCTGTTTTGACGCTGCCTGAAGTGACAGCACCGTATCTGGCGCATTGTCTAGCTCCTTGATCTGCTGAGGGTCGGAGACAAAGACATAGCGGTTATCCGGGGCGAAGAGCTCGAATGGCTTCCCTTTCGCCTCATCAAACGCTTTCTGGATGATTTCAGGGCCCCAGAAGAGATATGCCCATGCCTGGTACCGCTTGGTGATAGGCTTGAAGATGGTCTTCAAGATCCTTGATGGAGAAGAAGCCTGGTGAACAAGTCAGTGTGCACTCATAATGCATACTGAGGATGTGCATTCGGTACATACCAGCTTCTTCGCAACCAAGGCCTTGTAACAAAAGAAAATCGATATCAAACCGAAGATGCTGCTCGCAGCATTGACCGCCAATGGGCTGAGCGCTGGCAAATGTACGCTTTGCATCTCTAAGAAGTCCATGATGGCAGTAAAGTTTGGTTACGAAGTAAGACCTTAGATTGGGCTAATAGGCGCGGGGTGTCAAGCATTGGTACATATAGAAAGTTACCATATCGACGTTGCTCTAGATACAGGTTCTGCTGCGCGGGCGAGCCGGTTGGAACGACCCGTTACATTACGTCTAAGCTTCCATGCAAGTGAACTAAAGTCATTGTTGGCTAGCTGAACTGTGCCACTGCACTGCAGTACGATCGGATCAATGTCAGGCCATCTGCATGCTACACAAGCTGCGTCGCTTGATGGACGCTCTCACCTATCGTGTGTTCCGCGGTCAATGAAAAGACGAGCAACCCACCCTTCTCTAGCGCTATCACAACGTCTGCTGTCCTAGAAAGTAAGTAGACCCGATGCAACTACCACGCAGAACACGAAGCGCCTCGTCCGTCATGCTGGAAGGACCAACGGTCCGATCCATAAGGGTGTAGTGTGGGAATCGGGGAAAACGGTGAACGTCTGGACGAGTCCGAGGCTGCGGCTCTAATTCGAGGCTTGTGCGCAAACGCACGAACGCGTGGGCGAATCACAGCTGGATGAGGAAATGTTCCGTGCGCTAGATGACCGAAGAGGCCCTTCAGGACCCCTGACTATCGATACGGCTAGGTCAAGCCGCGACCCTTGATGGACTGCCGCCGACCAAGATGGCGAATAGGTGAGTGCACGGCAAGCTATCGATGTCGAAAAGTGACAGTTGCAAAGGCGCGCTTAGGCGGGTTTTGCCCCACATGGCACCACTACCAAGAGGTAGGGCCGACCGCTCACGTCTGATTGGAGGACAAAAGCTCTGGTGGAGTCAAATCCGACGTCGGTCTTGTATCGCATCTGTACCTCGCTGCACCTAAGGAAGCGACTTCAAGGACAGAGCCTACTTACCGCTGTATTCCCAGACCAGCAAAAGGACCTACCTCGGCCGTCCTTGTGCAAGCCGCCAGGTGACCTAACACGCCTTCATATCTTCCAGGGCCTCTCGAAGCAGTACAAGGTTTAATCGTCATTGCGTGCATACAGAGATATCGATAGCGGGAGACAAAGGTAACATCGCGGGTAGCATTGCCTGCAGGCAATGAGGTCCAAGGCCCGCTTCTCCATGGGTTCCTTTCTTTTTGATCATGCACACCTCTTCCCACGTGTCTGGATACGGATGACGCGGACACACCCACTGGCCCGGCTTGGATCCTGGTAGCAATGCCTACGCACGTGCGGTTATGGATTGAAGCAGGCCATCGGTTCCAATTACACATCCGGAGTACGATTGCGTTTTAACTGGAGATATACGAAGAGGCTTGCATATCCTAGTACCCCATCAGGACGAGCTGGCGAGAAAAATCCTTCGTCCGGACATATCGTAGCTAGAGCCAGCGCTGCCATGGTACGTCTTGGCGTATACGATCGACTTCAAGTAGACTTACCGGATGTCGACCGGATGATAGCGAGTAGTCGAGGTATTTTTTCCATGTGCAAACGAGCTCAGACCGACTTTGTATCCGGGCACCGCTCGAGAAGCGACCGACTAGCGCGCACATAGCATCCGCATACGTGTACGCGGGGGGAAGATGGCGACTGGCAACCAATGTCTGTCTCCACCAGAATTCGAGATCCAGTCGAACATCTTTACAAATCGCGCCACATGACGCATCTCATCCTGGTCGAGGTTGCTCGAGCGAGCAATCGCAGTTGTAGTGGTGTGCTGCGACTAAAGTCGCAACTCTGCTGTACTCTTGCATGATCTTATAGTCAATGGTTCTGCTTTTGTTTCCACGCAATATCTTTTGTTTGAGGTCATAATTCGACGTTGATTCTCCGGTCACGTGCAAAACCAAACCAAGCCACTGAAAGACGAGACATTTGTGATGTCGCTTTGAGAGACACCACGCCTATTCCTGATGCGGAAGTCTGCCGACCCGAGCCGTGTGTGGAGCCGCGCGGTTGACGCACTGTCGTACAACCTTCCTCAAAAGATGGCAGCTACTGCAATGTGAGTAGTACGCGGTGGGTGCATTGCATGCTGCAATACCGGAGCAACTCCCTAGGTACTACCCTGAAAATCATGCCGTTCGATGACCCGCTCAGTCGCGCTAGCAACAAGTGTCGCGGGAGGCCTATCGATTGCAAATTCGAGCTTGCTGCTTTGCGATCATTGGCTCGGCCGTCTCGGTGAACGCCGCAATTAACAGTATATTCGGCAGAATGTACAGGTCGGTAGCCGCGTTTGCAACATCGACATCGATGCATGCAGAGCACAGTGCTAGCTTGTTGGGAGGATCCGGCTGTTACCTACCTGCTGCATCAAATCCTTGCTCGTGCAAACAGCCCAATAGATGTACAGTCTAATGGTGAGGGCTTCCGAGGAGAGCTGAGCGGCGGGACGTTTCCTGTCACTGGCAGTCCATTGGCATCAGCATACTTTAAGCGTTTGGAGTGTCGAGTGCTCTTCGTTGTTCCTACGGTCTGATTAGCTTAAGCATGGAGCTCATCATCACACCCACACAGGCCCTCGTGCCTTTGTCGGTTCTGTTCTTAGTCTACCACGCAATTCGGGCATTGTTTTTCGGAAAGCCAGAGTCCAAGCATTGGGAGGAGCTGCCAGTCGTGGGCCTCCAGAAAGGATGGTTTGAATGGGTGTGGGCGACCTTGAAGTCTATCCGGAAGACCCAGGACTGGGCGTTTGAAGGGTATCGCAAGGTATGATAGTCTTCGATATCAGTAGAAATCTACTCATCCTTAATCTTCTAGTTTGCCAGCGTAAACAGCCCTTTCATCTTACCTAGCATCGACAGAGGAGCGATGATAATCCTTCCGCCTCGTCTGATCAAGAAGGTCTACTCACTGCCAGAGTCCACGCTCGATATCCACGCGACGCAGAGTGAGACTATCCAAACGAAATGGACAGTCTGGGACAAAGAAGTAGCCGACAATGACTTCCAGATCAACGTCGTGCGTCATCAGATTACGCGGAACCTCGAGCATTTGACGCCGCTGATGGCCGACGAACTTGACAGAGGCTTCGAGCGTTGGTGGGGAGGGAAAGGCGACACAGAGTGGAAGGAAGTCGCAGTATGGGATGCTTGCTTGAAGTTGATCGCTGGTGCAAGTAACGGCGCCTTTTGCGGCGCGCCGCTATGTAAGTCGCTCGGGGTGCCTGGTTGGAAGATGCGCAAGCGCTGATAGTGTCGCAGGCCGTGACGAACAGTTCTTGAACGATCTTAGGGATCACGCAATGAGCATCTTTGCCGGCGCTATGCTCATCAACGCATCCCCTAAGCCGCTCAAGCCAGTGACTGGCTTTCTTGTAGGATCGACTTGCTGGTACTTGCGTAGAAAAGCAATGAAGGGCTGCTTGCCTTTTGTGACAGAGAGATTGAACGCTACTGCCCGTTTCAAGGCTGACCCGAAGTGCGGGTGGACACCACCGGTAGGATTCCGCCCCTTGCATTAACGAGCTGCGCATCAACATACTTACCCGGTCCCAGAAAGATGGTCTCCAATGGCTTATCGATGAGTGCTACGCCGCAGCCGCAAAAGGAGATGCAGGGCAGTTGGAGCCGAAGCGAGTGGCGCATCGGCTCTTGTTGGTCAATGATATATCCCTTCATTCGACCAGCTTCACTGTGCAGAACGTCATCCTGGACCTCTTCAGCTCGGATCCGGCAATGGGGTATGTTGATGCTCTGCGAGACGAAGCTGCATCCGTGCTCGCCAAGTCTGGTGGTGTATGGACGCGCGATGCGGTGCGGGATTTGAAGCTCATCGATTCAATGATCCGTGAATCAATGAGGCTTAATCCGTTCGCCATTGTCGGACTTCCGCGAACAGTATGTATGCCAACAAGCATTAAAGGACTGGTATTAACAAAGTGAAGGTCGTTCACCCCGAAGGCATTCGTCTCCCAGTTTCCAACGTTCATGTGCCTCGAGGTACCATGATCGCGGTTCCAATGGAGCCAATCCACTATGACGAGAGTATCTATCCCCAAGCACGCAGCTTCAACGCTTTCCGGTTCGCAGACCCGAACAATGTGACTAGCATCGTCGACAACTTTGCAACCAAAGACGACCTTGAGGCTGCTAAAGCGGACACGAACGAGCGGAAGGGCAAGTCGACTGCTACGCTTGATGATGCTTTCCTCGGGTTCGGGTTTGGCCGACACGCCTGCCCTGGGCGATTCTTTGCTTTGAATGAGATGAAGGTCTTCATTGCGCACATGCTGTTGAACTATGACGTTGAGCACATGGCGGTTAGACCGAAACCGTTGGATACTGTGTGGCTAAAACTTCCGTTGCACGGTGGGAAGATCCGTGTGCGACGCAGGCCGTCAAGTGTGTAGATAGAATAAAGCTATCCTCTGTTGAACCTCATCCAGTGTAAACCCGACAGCCGTCGCTGTGTTGATTCGATCCTTTGCTACAGACGCCTGCCGGGTGAGCATACTGGTTTGCGCTTCGTGTTCGATATTGATGTCGAGATCGTCATGACGGCTCTTCCTAAGACAACGGCATACATGCGCAGGGCCAAAATTATGGCTCGGCCACTAATTTGTTCGTCGTCAATTCGTATGTCCAAACTCCCGTTCGGGTAGATCGCGAGAGTATTCAGACGCCAGCTAATCTCCCTGGTCGCTTCCTCTCCGCGCTCGGGGGCGGTAGTGCAGGAAGACCTCCTCATGCAGGGTCGCTCATCGCAGGATCGCTCATCGCAGGTCGGCCGACTTATGATGCGGGTGTGGGAGGGATTCTTGTGTTCCTTGTGAGCAGCGATCTGAATGACACCTAGGGCTAATGTTTAGCTGAATCGGCCCAGCAGCATGTATTCCTGAGAGAAACCGGTAGTGCGTGGAGCGTTTGCGGAGGGGAGTTAGCGACGGATCTCTACACAGATCTCACAATCCGTGGCGTCGTGCTTGCTGCGATGTTGCTGTTTGCGCGACTGCGGTACCTCCCAGAGACGCATGAGGCTAATATCCTGGACAGTTTTGGCATGCTGTTCAGTCTTGGTCGCTACTTCCTGCTATCGTAGCTGATTTACCCAAGACAGACGTCGCTTCCTAGACGGAAACCTACAACTTGGTGCGGTCCTTCGAACAAGTCGGATACCACCATCGTTGTCACCGTGTGAAATAGTTCCTTTGATCAAAATCTTCAATTGAACTCGTCGCCATCGTTGCGCGCGCAACTGCGGAGCGAATGGGCACGCGGCTTCGCGAGCCAGGCGGGCCTTGTACGTGAGATCATCGCAACTGGCATGTGGACCAAGATGACCGAGATGCGTCAGTGGCGTTTACGAGTATAGTGGCTGGGCTCAGCTTGAGGTATCAGTATCGTGTGTTGCTGGTTGATTGTTGTTGGAGGAAGTGTCCGCCCCCTTAAGGGAAACCACGCTAACCTTGGAAGCCACATGAGAGGATGCACGTGAGAGCGAAAGAAAGAACCGCACGACAGCGTAGTTACATGTACAGATATCGCTCACAAGCCTTTGGGACTGCTATGAGCTTCTCAAACACTCCTGTACCAATTGCACGCGAGCCTGGAGACTGACCACGTGATTGGGTACTAGCGTGTAATGGATGCCCCGACCGGCAAGCTGCTTTCGGAACGCGTCGTCGATGCGCATCCACGCCTCCGTCCCGTCTGGCATCAATCGCGTCCCGTCGTCGGCAAGCCAACTACAGCCAGCTTCGCATAGCACCACAACGCCCGCCTTCATGCGCCGCTCGAGTTCCTTCCACTTTGCCGATGCGAGCATCTCGCCTGCCGCTCCTTCGCCCACGAACAGTTGCGCGTATATGATAGGATCGAGACCGGAGCGATCGGAGATATACCATGTTGTCGGCGGCGTCTCAAGGCCGATGGCAGCCTGTTCGGCTTCGAATTGCGCGTCGAGGATGTGCTTCTGCAGTTGCAAGGACCGGGACGGCGATGCAGTGATGTCCTCGCGGCTGAAATGCTTGTCGTGTAACACTTTGCGCGCGACTTCTCGGATGATCACCGGCCTCGAGGCTACCTCTGTAACTGGAAGGGCTGTGTCACGTTGATGAAACGCGTCTTCGAGTGCGTTCACGAGCGTCGTCTTGCCGGTACATTGGGCGCCGATAATGTAAAGACAGCGACTGAGGGCTGCCTCATTCGCCATTATGTCTGTGGTGAGTGCTGGGGAAGAGTCAGAAGTCAAGGCAGACGCTGCTCCTACGGTAAGTCTCGTTTTGCCGCTTTGGGTAGTTCGGTGTAACGTCGCACAAGCAAACGCAATCCTTCACGAATCACGAAGACTTTCGTCTGTGTAGACCCCGCATCAAGCCACTCTCTTGCTGCAACACTGCGGCGCACTCCTCTCCATCACAACAATGAGCAGCTTGCGAACTTTTCGCGTCGTGCTCTCGCGTGATTTCGATCCAGAGATCACATCATGGAATTACACAGTTGCCAACCTCCCGCAGGCCAGGCAGACAAACGCGGCTGGACTTGTCAAGTGCTTTTCCCTTGTTTCTTCGGGAACGGTGCAGGAGATCGTCCTGCGGTTTGAAAGCGCGCCCTCCAACCGTGTTACACGCAAAGAGCCTTTGGACAGACTCCTCCTCCTTTCGCTGGCGGACTTCCGCTTGCGTTGGCCTTCAAAGTCGCCAGATGACCCACCACGCGTAGCCACTGGCAGAGAGAACGGCAATTACATCACAAGACTACTCACCACTGGCGTTGTACTCAATGGGATTCACTACCACTTCTTTGGTCATTCAAACAGCCAAACGAAGTCCAGATCTTGCTTCATGTATGGCGCATCGAAAGAAGACATCTCTGCCAAGATCGAAGCTATGGGTGATCTCTCGAAACTCAAGTCCGTAGGCAAGAAAGCAAAACGAATTGGGTTGCTTTTCTCTAGCGCAGAGGCCGCGCTTGATCTCTCCCCGGAACGCTGCAGAGACATCGACGACGTCAAACGCGATGATTACGTTTTTACCGACGGATGTGGTCTCATTTCTCTTCAACTTGCTCGACAACTGTCCCAGAGACGCAACATAATATTTCGCAATCAGCGCTACCTACCGTCCGTATTCCAAATTCGATATCGTGGATACAAGGGCGTATTGACCTTAGACCCTACCCTTCAGGGTAAGGAACAGGTACAGTTTCGAGAATCTATGAGGAAGTTCAAGGATGCGTCCGATCACAGTTTCGCGGTCGTAGACTATTCCAAGGTTAGATTTCCAAATCGTCTCTTGGTCTATTGAGCTGACTGGACTTAGCCTTACGTCTATGGTAGCCTAAACGATGAGGTGGTGGTGCTCTTGCATACGCTGGGTATTTCGGCGGATATCCTTCTCGACAAGCAGCAGCAGCATCTGCACTTCCTCAATAACGTTAGCCAAGGTAATCCTGGGGCAGCCTTCCAGTATCTCTCATACAGTGGCAGACTCGATCTAGCAGAGAGACTTCTATTAGAAGGCATTGGATCTGTCCACACGCTCCTAGGAAGGATGATCCGAGAAGAGTACACCAAGATGCTGAACAAACGAAACGAACAACGATGTCGGATTCTGATCCGCCGTTCACGGCTTCTCTTCGGTGTTTGTGACCCAAGTAGCAAGAATGGTCACCCGGGAAAGCTCAGAGAAGGTGAATGCTTTGTGCGGATAACTGATGTTGACGGGCGAGCGCATACCATCATTAACACCGAGGTGATGGTAACGAGAAATCCATGCCTGCATCCAGGCGATCTCCAGAAATTCAAGGCAGTAGATATCCCGGAGTTTGCTCATCTAGTTGACTGCATCGTGTTCTCAACTGAAGGGAGTAGGCCAAGCGCTGATCTCATGTCAGGCGGTGATCTCGATGGGGACAAATGTAAACCTCTCGTATGCATCTGTCTCGAACTCGCTAATATCTTTCTAGTCTTTGTGACTTGGGATCCAGATATCATTCCACGAACGATGGCACAGCCCGCCCAGTACCCAGGAGGCAAAGAACTTGTAACTTTCGGCGAAGTGACCGGTGACGCCCGAGCGGAGTACTTTGCCCGATACACCAGTGCGTCCATGGGGAAAGTCAAAAATCTCTACATGAGATGGGCGCGCCTCGGTCATGCCATGAGCCCGCAATGTCAACAACTCAATCAGTTGTTTTCTCAGTGCGTTGATGGAAACCACATCCGGATTCCTGACGACCTCAAGGAATTCACGAAGTTAGAGGATCCGTCTGAACCTAAACATACCGTCGCTCCCTTCATCTTGGATGTTCTGCATGATGCTTGCACCCAGCTCATTCTTCAGGCTGTCAACACACGACCCAACGACTGCGATGAAGTCGACGTGATGGAGCTCTTCCTCGCACGAGACAAGATGGCGATGTCTGAATTCGAATTACTGCATCTTCTACTGCGCTGGTGTGAGCATAGCGGTGAAGACATTCTCGAATACAGTCACCATCTCGATTTCAGTGCTTTGAGCGATGAGCAGCAAATATGGTTTCTTAGCTGCCTTCCACCGTCAGCAACTGCGCCGAGTTTGGTACGGAACGGGCTTCTCCAGTCACAACTCGTCACGCCTGACGAGGTGAGCAAGTTTCGCCTAGATCAGCCGCACCTGCACTGGAAGCCGGTCTTCAGATCGTCCACCGACCGTATGCAAAGATTCTTGCCTACCGTCTCTCAGGCCTTGGAAATCTTCCACAAGAAACTCATCATCTTGACGGTGGATGAACGTCTGAGCGTTGCGATATACGTACCAAAAAAGATTGAAAGAGCAAGCGAAGTTCAAGTCGACACCGGCGTCGTAGTCTTCGCTTTCCCCCACTCACAAGGCCTACATTCACCAAACTACAAAATGCTACCAACCAAGGTCAATTACAGGCTGTTTTGCGATGAACATATGTTTCAATTGTACGAACGTCAGCGAAGTAACACATGGATCTTTCTGAGGCGTCCTCAGGCTGACGATTCGCTCTACCGAAATGAGAAAAACAAAGGAGACAAACGCAGAGCACGCGAGACTACTGTGCGCGACGGAGTCAACTTTGACTGCAAAGCTAGCATTGCTTTGGACAAAGTTGGTCGAGGACTTCAGCAGCATATCGGCAAGGTGCAGCAAAATGGGGTATTGGGTGCGGTAGGTTGACGCTCTCTATGCCGGACTTATACAGTTGCCGTGATACTGATAACATTTAGGAAATATATGTCATCAGCAACAGAGACATCAACTCAATGCGGGTGCTTGACGAGTGGCTTACCTTCGTCGACACTGATGAAGTCTTACCGCTATTTGAGAAACCGAACAAGAACTACGATATACCCAGATTGAGTTCTAACGACTGGGCAGACTACCCCGAGACAGTAGTCGCCGTGGTTCGCGACAAAGACTTTGCTCACCTCCAAAAACTGAAGTCTGTGTCAGAACTGTCGACCATCCTTGGTTTGCTCAACGACCATGGTGAAAAGAAGATGCTTTTGGACACGTTCTCGCATGTTCTTGCTTTTGAAGCAAGCTCCGCTCTCTCGCTAGACCGGACGATCGTAGCGTCGACTCTCCTCGACTTCCTACCGAATGCGGTGTACCTGATACCCGCATTCTTCCGCTCTCAAACGTGGGAGACTCACAGGTCCTCGTTGGACGAACACCTTATCCATATGGCCTTTAGTCTACCGAGACATCTCGTCCTTTTGTCGGAGGAGATGGGTAGTTTCATCCGGCGTCCAATCCAAATCCTGTTGCAAGAACTGAAGTGCATCTCGTTGAGAGAGTTCGCCGACATCGTGGAGCTCATTTCGCTTACGGTCCGCTCTTCCGAAACGGCCTTGGATCTTCTTCTTGGGGTGTTAGAGCCTGAAAGCTCGCGGCTTCTGGTAGGACGGCCGACTGCAATTCGGCAATTCACGTCATCGTTGTTCGGCATCGCGCTTGACCATGTAGATGAAGCGTCTAGTGCTCGCGAGCAAAAGTCGCGAGAGTTTCTCGAGCTGCGCCTGGATGGCCATAGCGACGGCTGCGCAATGGTCAAGGGCACACTTCGTATCGATTCTTCCTTGAATGGATTGCTCAAAGCTGGCGATCACGTTCGTCTTACAGCATCCGATCCACCGCAGAATGATGTTATCGCAAGGCTCTTCTCGATGGATGCTGTTGTGTCATCAGCTGAACCAGGCAAGGTTGCATTTCGGTGTCTTCATCATCCGCCGTCGTACCTTGGCAAGTGCGCCTGGAGTGTTACGCAGTGTGGATCTTTTGTTACAAGCAAGACCTCTTTCGACGCTGTAACTGCTTTCTACACCGAGCGCGAAACCTGTAGTGCCATCTACGCGATGCTTCTCGGTCTTCCTCCGTCAAAACAAGATAAGTCGATTGGCATCGAGCTACCGGTGACCGTCGCCCCATCACTGAACGGAAGTCAGAACGCAGCGCTCGCTGCTTCGATGAAACATTCATTGACGTTCATCTGGGGCCCTCCGGGTACAGGAAAGACTCATACAATTGTCGTCATTATTACCCAGCTGCTGGAAAAACTACCCAAATTACGATTCCTCGTTACTGCGCCAACGCATAATGCAGTGGATAACATGCTGAGGAGGTTCGTGGCCTACCCTGAAGCGAAGAATGGTGGCATTGTCCCTGTTCGGGTATCGACGCAGGTAAGTGTGGTTACCTCACACACATTTAATAATTATACTCACATCATAACAAGCTTTCCAAAGTCGCTCAGGACTTACGTACGTACACGTGTGACGCCATGGTCGGCAAAGACCTAAGCGCGAACTTCCCAGCTCGGCGTAAGGCGCAGAAGAGGATCAAAGAGGCCCGTCTCGTGTTTACTACGTGCACTGGAGCTGCGTTAGGTTTGCTTCGTAACGAGGCTTTCGATGTCGTTATCATTGACGAAGCCTCACAGCTTACTGAGCCCGCAACCCTGGTGCCTCTTGTCAAAGGGTGCTCGCGTGCGATATTAGTTGGAGACCATGTCCAGCTTCGCGCCACGGTTCAACAAACTGCTGTGGTAACCTGTTATGACGTCTCACTCTTTGAACGCCATTATAATCTAGCACCAAGAGAAGGCGTCGCAAAAGTCATGCTCAACATGCAGTATCGCATGCACCGCTCCATCTGCGATTTCAGCTCCTCCGAGTTCTACGACAGTAAACTCCATACTGCTGTAGCTGACAACGCGCGTCCGCTGCCTCCTTCGCTCTTCCCCTGGCCTAAGACAAATCGTATGGTTTGGGTCGAATGCGCTGCACCTGAAGACCTTTTCCAGCAATCCAAGTCGAATGCTGGCTAAGGCGAGGTCTGCAAACGTATCATTCAGCTTCTCAAGGCATCACCGGCATCTAGTGGTTCGACTGCAATCCCAAAGGGCTCTATCGCAACCCCTACTATCGCAATACTGACACCGTACACTCGCCAGAAGATTGTGCTTACAACAACAATTCCGAATGCTGAAGTATACTCCATCGATAGCTTCCAGGGCCGTGAGGCTGACGTCATTGTGTTTGTTACCGTTCGGTGCAACGCTCACTACGCTTTGGGGTTTTTGGATGACATGCGACGGCTAAATGTGGTCATGACAAGGGCGAGAGCTGGTGTTGTGTTGGTTGGCCACAAGAACACGTTGACAGGTGTAGGGGCAGCGGAGACTGTAGACGAGGGCAAGCTGGTTTGGAGGAGATTACTAGAGCGGTGCGAGGTTGTGGAGTTGCCAGCTCAGGCCGAGGACAGTGGTTCCACTCACTGATGTACAGTGTCGCACATCACTTTGTCCTCCATATCGAAAGCCTCGGTCTCGGATCATAGCCGCCGACCGCTATCCTCGGGACTGTTACCTGCCAAGTTGCAAATGTTCATGACTTGCACGCGATGCAGCAATGCACTTCTAATGCATCCATTACACAAGGCAATTCGAGACGACCCACAATGGCAGCCGGGAACCCGACGCGGCATCGGCAATCATGCCGGCCAAACATGCCGTTCCATTCCTATTGCCGCAGCCAAGTTCACCCGTGTTGCAATGACCACGTTATCCCTGTGCCGCGCCTTAACGTTGAGCCTCATGCTTCGCTGTGCCTGCACTTTGTTCAAGCATGCGAATCCTTCCAAGTGTTCACCCGGCTTGTCTTTGCAAGGTCCCAGTCCCGACGGGACGAATCATCAGATTACTGCCAAGGCCCCATATTACTTCTATCTTCGTGTGTCACAAGGACTATAACTCGGCCTCGTCTGCTCGGTGACATCCTCGTACTCGACTGTCAAGTGTTGCGTTCGCGTAATGCCGGAGTTTGTCTCCACTTTACTCTCCTCGCTACCATTCCGAAAGCCCGGGCTCAAGATACTGTCCTGGCTATCGTGACCCAGGGTTGTTTCAGATACGCCCGACTTCCCATGCTGCTTGGCTGACCGAAGAGTCTTGCTCCCGATTGTAGCGAGCTTCACACCCGACCGACTACGCGATCTGTATCCACTTGGACCTTGTTCACCGCGTGAGCTACCAAAGATTCCCCGGCCAAAGATGCGGTCGAATAATGGCTGCAAAGTCGGTATGCAGGCGCCGATGATGATGGAGTTTCCCTCAATACTGGTCCAGATAGTGATGTCGGCCGTATCGTCTGTATTGCGTTGTTAGCATGGCTGATTCAACACCGAATGCGGGTCTACTCACAGCTGAAGTCAGGGCTCGCAAGCGCTGGAAGTCGAGTCGACTTGTACACAGCTACGGCTGCCGCACTGTTTCAAGTGTGAGCGGAAGTTCCAAGACAAGCATACGCAAGCTTACATAGAACCCAGTCCCAGCGCGGCACTCAAGGCTATCTTCTTCTTGAGGTTGATTTGTAGTCCATACAGAACAACGGCGGGATATATCGCGAGGTAGAGGTCCACGACGGCGGAGATGGCTTCGCAACGGTCAGTCATGTACTAGGTTTACTGGCTGTGAACTTACTTCCAGCTACGATGGCGTAGTAGATCAGGATCCATGGGCTCCAGCAAGTACCCTGGACGGAGAAGTCCCACTGCGACCGAGACGGCGTACACTGTGCGAAGATGATGATGACACAGCCAAACAGAATCAACAAACAACCACCGGTCATAGCCCACAGGAATATCCTATGTTTCCGGCTAGGGTTGGTGATTCTCGTCAGGAGAGCGACCACGGCCAGCTTGGGGATTCCGAACGAGAATATACCGGGAGGGAAGCCCGCGAGGGTGTACAATATAGCACCGGACCTTTGCTCGTCGGTGAGCACGGAGAAATGTTGTCCGTTTCCAGCTTGTACGGCAGCTATCGTGAGGCCAAGCATGATGTAGCCACATATCTACACGACGCATCAGCATGCTGAGCCAGTGAGAACATTATGAAGCAAGTACTCACCATCGACAATATGATCAGCCAGTCGTCGAGGCCCAGTCTTGATAGAATTTTGACTCTAACATAGAGTCTGGCCGCAACGAAAACAGTCGCTGCCGTCGTCAACGAGATGCATACCGCCAAAACCGTTGGACCCTTGGTTTGTTGGGCAAAGCCCTCGGGCAGATCTTGCGGTACTGCCATATTGTAACAAGTCTAGGTGGAGAACCAAATGATGAGAGAGAGGTTACAGTGCTGGAGCCTAGGTTCAGTTTGATATAAGCTCGACTGGACATCAGACTCTCTGCGCATCCCCTGCGCATGCCTGCAAAAGCATTATCGCCCTCTGACCACCAATACCAGGGGTCGTAAGAGTTCGTGCGCAGTTTCGTCATGTAGCGATGCGGCTTAGACCTGGGAGCTTTCAGAAGTTCGCACCGCCCCTGGTGCCGGGCATGGTTTCCGGAACGACTGTACTTTTTCAGAAAGATGACGATCGTGTGTCAGTCTACGGACTATCTTCTGAACTGGGAAGCGCGAGAGTAATCATTTCCATGCAGCGCGGGCGACGCCAGGCCCACACGTGCCCGCACGTACATCGGATGCATAGGCCCGTCAAAAGAATCGACTGAACGGGTGGTCCAACCCAATCATAGCCATTCCGGTCAGAAATGTCTTCTAATAGACTGCATACAGCCTTGAAGTAGGGTCTACGAAAGCAGTTCAGATATGCACTCGCGCATGGGTCTTTCTGACTTCCGGTGGACAAGGTATCTGCTCCTGTCGCCAACTTGCTCAGCCAGCGGTAAGCAGACGTTCTGCCAATGACAGGGGTGAAGGACGTTGTCAGGCAGTCCGCTCGGGTCATCGATTGATCAACAGGCGTCCCGTCTGCGGGAGTCGATAACATGATCTTGGGAAGCAACAAGAGAAGCAACTGATATG
Organism: Alternaria ethzedia; assembly: GCF_023757985.1. Lineage (NCBI taxonomy): Eukaryota > Fungi > Ascomycota > Dothideomycetes > Pleosporales > Pleosporaceae > Alternaria > Alternaria ethzedia. The sequence continues at coordinate 472,353 of NW_026056213.1, read as the reverse complement.
GCAATCTGTGTTGCCTTGGGGTTTCTGATCTTTTCATTCTATACTCATGGAGACTACGCCGCATCTGCCCACATACATCCTTTACATCCTTCCACAGGGTGCGTCTCACAGCAGCTGTAGGATCATCGATGGAGTGACTATTTGTGGTGCCTGGATGAGCTGATTGGTCTCCACTTAGCGACGGTTGCGTTGCCGATGCCGCACTAATGTGGCTGTTTAGCCGGCTTGCCGCTCAGCCGCTCTTTCGGGTCCAAAGCCACGGGCCGTGTGGGGGTTTCGGCCTGCCACTGACTCTTTTCGAGCCCCATTCCCCACGCTCACACCACTCGCGACAACGGCTCCCCTTTACAAGGGATCGCGAAATTCTATTGGTGTTCGTCTCATTCCATTTTGGAGCTCATGGAATGATCAGAACGTTCCAATGAGTAAGTCGAGCGATGGGATCCTAGATTGCAACTGCAAGCCTGCTCTATTTACGAAGGATCACCTTTACAAATGTTGGTTATAGCTGATCAGAGGTCCTTCAAGTGGGGGCTGTTCTCCAGCAGGCCATCATTCGAGTGCCAAGACGGACGATGGTATTGAAGTGGAAGTCAGGCCCACTGACTTGGGTGTGAATGCTCCGCGGATTCATCGTCCTTCAGTTGAAGCTTGTCATGCTGCGCCGTTTTCCGCCTCAGGGTATTCTTCTCGCCTGCTGTTGCCAAAACATCCTTCCCGTCTGATAACACGCCGCCATGAGTCGCAAGCCGCTGACCACACCGGCAATGCTGCTGTCCATCTCTGTGGAGACTCGGGAGTTGGACTGAAGGAATTGACTTGCAGTTATAAGGAAGCAACGTATCAGCTGTACATCCAGCAGTGCCGTGAATCCTTTCACCTTCAACCCGTTTTACCGCCCAATTACTTTCCTCTTACCCCTTGCTCGTTACTTTTGAACGTGTCAGAACTTTGCAAACATGCTGGTCGATCTCGGCATTGCTGTGCGTGCGAACGACCCAAGCGCCGTTCCATGCCTACTGGAGAAGCTGTCAGAATTCGGGGGCAAACCCTCTGTTGATCACAATGACACTCGCATGGCAATGCTTTCGCAGGCTAAAGCGCTCGTCAGGGCGCTGCAGACTCCCCGTGAGACCATGATCGAGCAGAACTGGGCCCAGGTATGTGCTAGATCTTTGTAGAGTTTTCTGTATCTAAGTGGTGTCACTAGCCCGGCTGCCATACCGCCATCACCACCTGCTATAATGCAGGTGTGTTTGGTGTACTTGGAGACAAACCAATGAAGGTGGACGACATTGCGAACAAGCTTGGAAAGCCTCGCGAACTGTTGGGTAAGCTTGCATACTAGCGAATCGTTCCGCGACCTCGCTTACACTGGCAGCTCGCTTGATGAGGCACATTGCAGCCATGGGTTACATCACCGAGACCGACAGTGATGAATACATGGCAACAAACTTCTCGAAGGCATTGACTATCCCTATCATCGGAGATGGCTATCCAGCCCTGTAAGTGTTCTCGGTGCTTGAGACGTTACTAGACTGAGTCCTGTGCTGATCAAATCAGTGGTGGTGGAGCCCACCAGTCTTGCAGCAAGTTCTCGGAGTACTTGCAGAAGAACGACTACCAGCTCACCTCGGACATAACCAATGGGCCTTATCAGTATGCTTTCAATACTGAGCTTGACATGTTCCGGTATCTGGATACACATCCGCCCCTGGGTCAGCAATTCAACAACCACATGGGTGGCTATCGTCAGGGTCGACCAAGTTGGATGGACTCGAACTTCTACCCTGTGCAGGAGCAGCTGATAGACGGTATGGACAACTCTAAAGACGCCGTCCTGTTGGTAGACATTGGCGGCGGTTACGGTCAGGACATCCAAGAATTCAGGTATGCTGCCACAAGGCCTAGTCCAGATTCGTATGCTTACGACACATTTAGAACGAAGTATCCTCAGGTACCCGGCCGGCTTGTATTGCAGGATCGACCTTCCGTCATCGATGGAATTGAGCGACTGGATCCCAGCATCGAACGTATGGAGTATGACTTTCATACTGAGCAACCATTGAAAGGTACGTCTGGCAGCTGCAGAGTTACCCGTCAGACGCTAATAGACCCCCAGCGGCGAAAGCATACTACATGCACTCCGTGTTGCACGACTGGCCCGACGACGTGTGCAAGAGCATTCTGAAGCAAGTTGCTGGCGCCATGAAGAAAGGCTACAGCAAGCTTCTTATCAACGAAAACGTCATTCCGGACAAGGGCGCGGACTGGCAAGCCACTGCTTTGGATATGATGATGATCACCCTTTTCTCTTCGAAGGAGCGTACGTATTCGCAATGGAGCCAGCTGTTGGAGTCGCCCGAACTTAGTTTGAAGATCGTTCGTGTCTGGACCGTTAAGCATTCGCAAGAGAGCTTAATCGAATGCGAGCTAGTTTGAGTCTTCATTGGCGGGGATGAAATCGCTCCAGAAGCTTGTAAAAAGAATAAAAGTTGTATACCTTACCTCCCTTCTGCTAAGTTTCGTTGCTTTGATGTTGCCGACGTAGGCCGAAGCGGTGACCTATCGACAGTAAAACAGTGACCTATCGACAGTAAAGCGGTGACCTATCGAATTCACTATCTCGGACTAGTTCGTGTATTAAGGTAAGCATTGTGCCTTCCGACTCTCCAGATCGTAATTTCCACTGCGAAACATCTTCGATAACTCACCTTAACAACCAACGACTTCACCATGGCGTGCGGAGGAGGTTGCTGTGGCCCCAAGAATGCGGCAGCGACATCTACCGCGAAATCAGATGTCGCTTCTGCAGTTACCGTCGATCAGTCAACAGAAACTTCGAGCAGCGCGATGGCGACTAGCCAGCCCGGAATGAATGCAACACTCGCTTCTTCTAGTTCTGAGCCTACTGCCTCTCGCGCTAGCGTCAACAACCTCGAGGATGCGACAACAAAGCCAAAGAGTTCGTGCTGCTCCTCTTCAACAACTCCGCAATCAAAAGAAGCGAAGGCACCTTGTGCTTCGACACAGCCAGCGGAAGAGGCCAAGCCGAGCATGTCGTGCTGCTCAACATCGGCACCTGAGAACACAATGCCATCCAGCTCATGCTGTGAACCATCAGCTCTCCAAAATTCGAAAGCATCCAAGTCTTGCTGCTCTTCATCAGCACCCGAAGAGCAAAAGCCGACAGACTCCTGTGGTTCACCATCGGAAATGCTAGCCTCGAAGCCGAAGGGCTCCTGTTGCTCATCGTCGGCACCCGCGAAGGCGAAGCCGACGACCTCATGCTGTACATCGTCTACGCCGGTGAAATCCGAGACGAGAGGGTGTGGCAGCAGTAGCTCGAACAAAACGGGTGCACCAACTTCCTGCATTGGCAAGACCAAAGATGACTGCTGCGCAAACGATAGCAAAAGCATCTCTGGAGAAACATGTACCAGCAGCTGTTGCGCAATCGAGAACACTGACGGCGTGAAGACTGCCACATCCCCACCAAAGTCCTCCTGCTGCACGCCGGCACCCAAAGAGTGTTCAAATCCCCAGCCAACATCTTGCTGTCCCCCAAAAGACGCGTCGAAATGTTGCAGCAACAAGAAAGCGGCTGTGGTGAACACCACCGAGATAGCAGGCGACAACACCGACATCGAAAAAGGCGGCGTCGCACGCGAACACATCGCCATCAGCGTCTCAGGCATGACCTGCACAGGATGCGAGACAAAACTCCAGCGAACCCTCGGCAGTCTGAACTACGTCAGCAAACTGCAGACCAGCCTCGTCCTCGCGCGCGTCGAGCTAGACATCAACACCAACCTCGCGACCGCCGACGATGTTGTCAAACACCTGCACCGCACAACCGAGTTCAAATGCGAGATCGTGTCGAATCAAGGCTGTAGTCTGGATCTCGTCTGCTCGGGCGACCCTTCAGCTTTGGTCAATGGACAGTGGCCGGAGGGAGTGCTGGATGTGCGTCGCCTGGGCAAACAAACTATACGCGTGGACTACGATGCGAAGATAATAGGGGCGAGGGATTTGATGAGCGACGCGTGGAGCCAATCGCTGCAACTTGCACCACCGTGTCCCGATTCTTCCTTGGAAGCTGGTAGCAGACACGTCCGCAACATGGGGTTGTTGACATTGCTTTCTGCCATCTTGACCATTCCCGTGTTGGTCATGGCATGGGCTCCTCTTCCCAAGCGCGAGATCGCGTATGGCTCTGCGTCGCTTGCACTTGCAACTATCGTTCAAGTTGTCATCGCCGGTCCTTTCTATCCGAAGGCTCTCAAGGCTTTGGTCTTCTCGAAGGTCATCGAGATGGATCTGCTCATCGTCCTGAGTACAAGCGCCGCGTACATCTTCTCGGTTGTTTCTTTTGGCTTCTTGGTCAGTGGAAAACCTCTGTCGACCGGCGAGTTCTTCGAGACGAGTACACTGCTGGTCACTCTCATCATGGTCGGTCGTTGGGTGGCATCGCTGGCGCGCCAAAAGGCGGCAGAGTCCATCAGCATCCGTTCCCTGCAAACTCCTACCGCCTTACTAGTTGACGATGCAGAAGAGCGAGAGATCGACGCCAGGCTACTGCAATACGGAGATACTTTCAAGGTTGCACCAGACTCGCGCATCCCCACGGACGGTACCGTCATCTCCGGCTCTTCAGAGATCGACGAGTCAATGTTGACAGGCGAAGCCCAACCCGTAGAGAAGCACGCCAGATCCGCCGTCATCGCTGGCACAATCAACGGAAGCGGAACGCTCACCGTGCGCCTCACCCGATTACCTGGCGACAACACCATCACGACTATCGCAGGCATGGTTGACGAAGCGAAGCTTTCCAAGCCCAAGATCCAAGAGATCGCCGATACCGTAGCCAGCTACTTCGTTCCCGTCGTAGTCGCCCTGACAATCATCACGTTTGTCATCTGGGTCGCCATCGGCGTTGCCGTACGGCATCAATCAGGCTCCGAAGCGACCATCGAAGCCATCACATATGCCATCACAGTCTTGATCGTCTCATGCCCCTGCGCCATCGGCCTCGCGGTCCCCATGGTCATCGTCATCGCATCCGGTGTCGCAGCGAAACGCGGTGTAGTCTTCAAGACAGCGGGCAGCATCGAAGTCGCATACAAAACCACGGATGTAGTGTTCGACAAGACTGGTACGTTGACGGCAGGGAAGCTGGCAGTGGTGCGGGAGGAGTATGCGGAGGTGGGCGGGGAGGCGAAGGCTCTCTTGCTGGGTCTGCTGCAGAACATTAAACATCCCGTCTCGGCAGCTATCGCCACGCATCTCGCGTCGCAGGGATTTTCTGCTTTAACGGTACCGGATGCTAAAGTCGTGACTGGCAAAGGTGTCGAAGGAACGATTGATGGCCAGAAGCTGCGCGCCGGCAATTCGAGATGGCTCGAGCTGTCCGACGATCCACGCGTCCGTAACATGCTATCCGAAGGCCTCACCACGGTTTGCTTCACCGTCGAGAACGCGCTCATAGCCGTTTTCGGTCTGCAAGACACGCTACGACCTGATGCAGCCTCTACTATTGACCATCTCCGATGCAGCGGTGTCAATGTCCACATTCTATCTGGCGATGACGACGGCGCTGTCAAAGCCATTGCCGCGCAGCTCAACGTCTCGGAACACACCGTCCGCTCTCGTTGCTCGCCGGCGGACAAGCAGACGTACATCAAGGATCTGCTCGCAGCACCTTCTACAACGCCATCAAGTGGCAAATCCCGGAAGCCGATTGTCATGTTCGTAGGCGACGGGACGAATGACGCTGTTGCTCTTGCGCAAGCCACAATCGGCGTCCATGTCTCAAGCGGTACTGACATCGCGCAATCCGCTGCTGATGTCGTCCTTGTTCGCCCTAGCCTTTCGGGTGTGCTGACTATCATCAATGTGAGTAGGAAGGCCATACACAGGGTTGCATTCAACTTTGGATGGAGCTTCGTTTACAATACTTTCGCTGTTCTGTTGGGCGCGGGCGCGTTTGTGCATGCGAGGATACCGCCGGAATTTGCTGGTTTGGGAGAGCTGGTCAGTGTACTGCCGGTAGTGTTGGCGGCAGTCTTGTTGAAATGGTCGAAAGTATGAGCATGTGCTTCCTCGCTCATGGTACGAGCATCCTGAAGGCTGTCACTTATCATAGCTACAACGACAAATAACTAAGAGAATGAATACATCACTAGTCATGATTCTCAGATCTTAGGTAGACATTAATTCGTAATCCAGTACTGATATAGACTACTCAAACACGTGGAGTTCAAGGGGGTATCATGCAACTCATCAACTGTCTCCCCAACACCAAATCTCTCCAGCTCAAGGCAAAAGCTTTTGCTCGAACTCATGTCGCTCGCGGTACTTAGCCAGAGCGATCGGAACCTCTCCACTGTACCCCAGCTCGCCCTGCGCCTTCTCCAGCTTCCTAGTCACTTTGCCGACAAGCCGAGCGATCCAACGATCGTTGGCCATGGCGTGTACAGTGTTCTGGCCGGCTTTGCGCATGCCCACCATGGTCTTGTTCGACGCATCCTTGAAGCCAGAGTCCACCTTCTTTAGGAATGCCTTGAAGCCATTGTCGTCATTGGCATTCAGTGTGGTCCCTGAAACCTCGCTGCTGTTGGTATTGACTGATGCAAGACTACTAGCTTCGCTATCAGATGTAGTGACACGCCTCAGCTCGCGAAGGACCTTGGCCTCCTCGAAGTCCTTATCCGACTCGATGACCTTGGTGGCTTTGACAATTGCGGCGACAAAGTTAAGAAGGTCTTGGTGGAACTGTGCCGGGAGATGGGCATGTGCGTTGACATGCATAGAAGCCTCGTCTCTCTTTAGCTTTTCGAGCTCTTTGAGATCCCGAACCTGCTTCGGGGTAGGATCGGCTTCTTTTATGGCAGATTCCATCTCAAGCAGGTCGAAGTCGCTCTTCTTCTCCGGGAAGATGTGCTCATGGTGGGGAAACAGGAATGTGGGAATCGTGAGAACAGCATCCGCACCTCCTAATCGTACAACTTGCTTAAGTTCGACGGCATCCGGAAGAATCCTGTAAGCCATGACATCGGAGATCTTGAAGTGGGTCGTGATGTTGTAATTGGTGTTGATGGGGAAGTGGGCTTCGCTAGCAATCGGGCCCAATTCCACAGCGAAATTGGCATCTGCGCACCAGGCTGATATCCGCGCTTCCAATCTACGAATCTCGGCATCTTGAGCTGAGTAATGCTTGAAGAAGTATTTTTGCATCAAGACAGTGAACCATTTCCCTGAGCCAGCTGCCGTGACGGACTTGAACTTGACAGGATGGAAGTAGCAGATGGGGCTGAGCATCAAGCGATAGAGGAAGGGTAGCCGATGTAAGAATTTCTTTACATTTGGGTACGATGTTTTGCGAAGAGTGGAGACTCTGATCGATTTGGTCGGTGGGTGAGGTATCGAGGGTTGCCCGTGGATCTGGGTACAAATCGCTGCCCGGAAATCATCGAGGTTTTCAATATCCAAGCGCACTCCCGGTTCTTCTTTTGACTTCTTCGTGTTTTTTGTGTCCTTTTCGTCGTCGGTCAAGCTAGCCTCCGCTCGTGCCTTCGAGGCCTCTACCAGCCCCTCCTTTGCTTTTGTAATGGCGCTTGTGTCGTTGATATAGCGTACCAGCTCTTTGTACTTTGTGTGGGCGCGCTCCTCATCTGGTGAGATCTTCTTGACAGATGAGAATGCGGATTTGGTGTCTTCAGCCTCGGTCGGTATCTTCCCGGCCGTAAGGTTTCGGACCATATCAGCCGGGCGGCCGTTGGCGTTGCCTTTCATCGTTGCCGCTCTGAGGATGGCAGTGTTGGTGACGACTACAGATTCATCGTCATCTGGTTCTGGAACGCCGTACTGTACGTCTCCAAAGGTGACTTCCCAATCCCCACCCTTCACATTCGCATACACATCGTCGACAGTTATCTCGCGGAAGAGGGGTACGACGACTTTGTCGACTTGGATGCCGAGTTCAATGTCGTCAGCGAGCTTTATCCCGGCTTCAACTCCATGAGCAACAAGTGTCATTGTGGAGAGTGAGAGCGTGACTCCCCGGACGACGAAAAGTCCCTTGACTTCGGTGTCAATTTCAAGAGCAGGCAGGTCGAAGAAGGCTATCTGATCGTTGATAAAGTGCAGGTCTCGTAGGAAAGTCTTTCGCAGCGTGCGGCGCGCCAGTGCAGCAGGTGCTTCGAATTGGAAGAGACAGGTGATGAAGAGTACAGGCCAGCAGAGGGACCAGAATACCCAGTACAGAAGCCATGATGTCGCGCATACTGCGTAAATGAAGTTGACAGTTGCAAAGATGGTCCACACGGGAACGAAGGGTAAGATACGATGTCCATAAGCCTCGCCTAGTAGGATGGCGTAGACAAGTATGGGCGCTCCAGAGATAACCCATCGTAGCGGCCAGGAGAGAGTAAGGGCTGCCAAAAGAGTGGCAGTGAGAAAGGCATCCGGTATTAGTCTACTGGTAAGCTCGCGTTTGCGTTCTGGCTCAAGCGAAGGCCCAGGTGCAGTCGGCGGAGGGACAGGTTTTCGCTTGGAAGCAGCCGGCGCTTCACGTCTCGGGGGTGAATTCATGCCTTTGAGGCTCCGGAAGGTAGAGGGGTAAGGTCAAAGGGAGTAGAGGTTCCGATGGAGAGAAAGCATCGTGTTTGTGGAAAATGACCTAGTGCAGGCGCGGTCATTCAAGCCCTGGAGCAACTCGGCTCTGTTGGTGTGACGTCATGTCCACTGCCGTGTTCGGACTACCCCCGCACCCAAAGCAGAAGGAACAATCTGAGCCAGACCTGATTTGTCGCAGGAGAGGGCATGATGGCTGCCGCGGTTGGCCAAGACGTGTCTGTATAACCGTTGGATCACCGCTTCCACCTGTCGATCGCCTGTCCTGAAGCCCAGGTTTCCATGTATTGAACGGTGACGTAAACGCGCTAGTGGCTCATTGGTCACATCTGCAGGAACGAGGGCAATGAAGGGATTAAACAGGTCTCTACCTCCCGAGGATGATTTCATTCGGGTTCCATCATGTACGGCCTGGCGGAAATCCAGACCAGGTCCCATTCGAGAACCACGTACCCGCTCTCGTAAAGTCGCTATATGCTACGTTGCCAAACAGTTTATAATTGATGAACGCAAACCGGAAGTACTCATCCTTCGCATCATCCGAACGACTCCAGGTGAAGTTTCCTGTGTCGCTTCCACCAATGCCCCGATACCTTTCCACATCGTTGACCACCACGCTGACGCCTTGATATCCGCTGAGTAGACTCTTCCATGCGAATGTAATGCTCGAATTCTTCACGATTGTCTCCAAAATAGCTGGGACACCAGATCCGAGCTGGCCATCCCCTCTCAGCGCCGCTGCAGTCTGCAGTATAGAGTCAAAATCCCATCGTGCAATACCATTGACGAAGAGTCCAACGAGCAGGCCTTGACACAGCAAGCTCACACGTGTCTGCATCGCAGTACCTGGAAGGAGTAGGAGGGCGATTATGTAGTGGTGTATCCTAAGTGTAAGCTTCGGCATAGCTGCAAGGATACCCAGCCCAAGGCCCAATGTAGCGTATAGTGCAAGATAGCGTGGCAGTCGCCCTTCCCTACGGAAACACCATGCTTGGTACAAAACGACGGCAAACAAAATCAGCACGATGATTACTAATGCTGTGATAGCACCAGGCTGTTGTCGGATGTCGTTTCCTGTAAGGCGCTGTATGGGTATACGTTCAAATGTATATTTACCCAGTGCGCCAACCCAGGCACCGCCTATCCAGAGTATGGTCTTTTCGATTTGCGCCCTGCAATTACGCAGAGACTTGCGAACACTGAACTTATAGAAGAGGGCAGCAGCCAATGCCGCAGGCAAGAAGCGACCAAGTGTTGTAGAGGCCAAGGAGGCGTAGTTTGAGTACGAGGGCGGATCTGATGCCATGCCGGTCTGGAAGAACAGAATCGTAAAGACGGGTGCAAAGAACGTCGCAGGGCTCGTGGTAAAGATGCCGAACAGAGCAGTGAAGATGGTCGAGAGGATCAGCAGATTCCAGCGCGGGTCTTCGCATTTGGCCGAAGCCTCACCAAAGGTAAAGGACATTGGAAAGTGCGAGTCGAAGCCAATGCTGCTGATGCCATGTCGTGCCACAGCGCCGAAGCTGTCGCGCTCTCCTACCAAGGAGAGAACACCGCAACCGCCGCTGCCATCGCTGATTACCCCAGCGTGGATGGCCGCGGAGCATATGAACGAGTCCCCGCGATACACAAGCCCATCGCCCTGGGAATCCGGCGTGCCGCCAACCACAAGGGATCGATAGTTTATAACCTGCGGACCGATTGCGCGAGGGTTTAGGACTTGGGCGCTCGAGCAACCGGCGGGGCAGACGAAGGCGAACGAGGCGTTGGAGAAGGGGAGGCAGTTGCGGCCGTCGGTTCCGCAGCTCTCTAGAGAAGGCCTGGCGACGATCAGTACAGTCATCACAGCTCTGCGTACAAGAGGAGAGGCCGTACCACAGGTTATTGATACACGACAGCTTGACAGGCGCCCCCAACCCTCCAATGTCAGACGGAAGCCCGCCGTCACTGATGACTACCGCGAAGACAACAATCCACACGATGCACGTCGCCGCATACACGCAGATGCGCATCCATTCTGGCAGCCGCGCGAGCAGACGCACAGGCAAAGTCTGCCAGCGCTCAAGAAAAGGCGTAATCGTGTATCTGCCCGGCGGCTTCGGCCCTTTGACCCAGTCGACAACGTTGCGGCTCCAGCGAGCGACGGGCGCCGGCGTGCGCGCGCTGAACCTTTTCCTCCATGGCGGGGTGACTTCTAAGTTCTGACCATTCGGTGCAACGCGGTCGCGGGAAGGGTCGCGTTTGGTCCCATGCTCGAGGTCCATGGTTTCCGGCACCGCGCGCTCGGGCGTGTCGCGTGCGGCCATTCGGGGGGTACACGTGCGAAAAGAACGACGACAGCGGCTATGTACTCGCGATTATCATGTTGCAGAAATGCCAGAATACGAACAATAAGTATGCGACAAGGGAATATCGACCTAGACTGAGGTGGCGCACGGCAAGCATCATCGACTCGGACGGCTGCTGGATTGATCCACTTCGCCGCGCCCGAGGCCTCAGAGGCTGGTTCCGATGCACCCGCGAGCTAAACACCCAGTGGTCCTCTGCTCTACAACCCCATTCCGGATGCGAGAATACCGCTGAATTACACCTCGTTGCGTGAGGCCGGATACGAGTGCCGAAGCCAGGCACAGCCACGCTCGTTGCATGAGTCTGCCGAGTCGGAGCTGAGCATGCCTCACATTGGCACCGTCGAAAATGTCGCGACAATTCCATAATGAACAAGGCCATCATTACTGTTTCTGGTCGCGAGCAGAAGACGAAATATTTCAGAACACTCTCCATGGCAAGAATGAACAATGCGCTGCTGTTTTATCCAGAGTACACGTTATCTGTAGATCTGACCTACATGAGCTGTCGGCAGGGCTACCGTTCCTTTTCTTGTATCATCAACCGGACGGCCTCCATCAACTAGATACGTACCACGCGGCCATCGCAGTGGTATCATTGTTCAGACCGGTCTCGAAGTTCCCGCCGCATGCGCTACGTTTCGAGTGTCGACACAAACTTTGGCGTCCTCTGCGAAACAAGTGCACGTTTGGAGGAACCCCATGAAGCGGATACAACACCCCGAAAACCGTAGCTGGTGCACCACATGGTCTCAAATAGGCGACAGATCTCCCTGGTACAGGGATCGTGCTGGTCATGTTTGGTACTGAAAAGTCGCGGTGGGCGTTCCCTTGACCAACCGCATCTCGTGGTAGCAGCCCACACCGAAACGTTCACCCGCTTCAGCACGTTTTTGGCATCTGGTACTTTTTGTATGGAACCACTAATAGCCGGCTGGGGTATGGCACCCGCGTTACTGCCATTTCAATATCCTCGCGTGCTGTGAATCTTCCTCGCCTCTATGGGAATCTTACCTCGCAATGGCTGCACCGAGCAGACCATATGATACCCCACCGGTGCTGGTACGCCGTAACAATCCAAGGATGGCAGCTACGCCCATCGTAGTCGAGGGCAAGAATGAAGAGAACATGGACTTGGACTTGGGGACAGGCGGGACGAGATCCCAACAATCGGATACGAGCAAGAACGAAACTCCGGAAGGTGCACCACCAATGCCATTGTCACGGTCACTGGACTCTCTTATGGGTACACAGGGTGTACTCCCATCGCAGTCCGAACAGCTCTCAACACTGGCTGTACCAACGCCTACCGATGGCCAGGGATCACCACTTCAAGCTTTCACCGCACCTTCGTTATCGATGAATGCCACCTCGACCTTCTCTCTTAACTTTGTAGCATCTACCATCCGGCCAACCCTTACTGTGCAAGCAGATGCTGTCGCGATGAACGAGGCCATGACCATCCAATCTGCTTCAACTGCAGTCCCAGGCCTTCTAGCGGACTCTTTCGCACAGGATGAAATTGCAGCCCTTCCCGGTGTCAACCAAGACGACCCTTCATTGGGAACAGTACCTGGAATGAACCAAGGTAAGCTCCTGATGAAGAACACCCCTTGGGGACGTGCACGGAGTGCTGACTTCCATCTCTTTAGAAACTCCTGTACTGTTGACTGCACCTATAATGACACCTCTCGCAACCCCTGAGAGTTCGACTGTGCCGTCTACAACTTCGGCGATGACAGTCGAAAAGCCCATGCCTGGAAAGAATCAACCGAAGCCTACGATGGATATTTCTGCAGTGTCATTCATGATTCTGAGCGACTCCCGCTCAACGGCTATGTCAACTATATCGTCTTCTTCGACAGTGAGCATAGCCACTGAACCCTCTGCGAGTTCTTTCTCCCAGCCGCCAACATTGGTCATCTCGACTTCGTCCTCGACAGCGTCCTCGACAACGACAAAGCCTTCATCGCTACCTCCAGTTCTCACCTTTGTCACCGTTACGCGAACAGCAGAAGCCAAAGAAGACATACAGCCATCCACTCAAACTATCATGGCGCCACAAGCTGTCACCACACGACAGTCCGTATCCTCAGGGCTTCGGACATTGTCCCTAGCTTCCGGATCAGCCATACCTTCCAGTCTGGCTACCGCCGTTAGTGTCGAGCCGCAGCACGGCTTGACACCCCTTGCAAGGACACTGTTCATCCTTTTTGGAGTGCTGGGTGAGTACCGCACCAGAGTCTTGCACGACGAATCTAACATGAACACAGGCTTCGTCACGATCCTCCTCGCAATCGGTGTAACCTTGATAATGCGATCGAACAGAAGGCGCGCACAAGCAGCCCGACAACAAGCCGCTGGAAGCCCCATCAAAGACATCGAAGAATACGATGGCTACGGAAACATAACCCGCGTATCCGCCAACAGCTCAATCAAAAACTTCCTAACCGAGCCCGAAAAAGCCATTGTAAACCGCGCCGCTACGCCAGACGGAGAATCAGACGTAAGCACCCTCCAACCCCAACCCCCAAACCCAATACAACGACACTAACGGTGTTCTTCAGGCAAGTACAAAACCCTCCAGCGCCCTCACCGAAGCCATCAACTCCTTCATAACCAAATCGCGTCGCCTGACATACAAAATATCGCCCTAGAGACTGTATGTAGTAACGAAGAGGTGGAATCAACACATGCTTGAACGGGTCACCAGCGCAACCTCGTACTATAATCGTTGCAGGACTTGATAATCAACTGTACATAGCATGACAAGACTGTATATAAAAGATGGACATCGTTACAATAATCATACAAAATGGGTTGTGAACATTGATCTCCAACACCACTAGCCTCACGCGTCTACCAACTAATCCGCAATGCGCGTATGTAGCAAGACGACACCAAAGCCGCGCATGATAGCTAGGTGTAGTAATCTCAGCACCATCACGCCACAATCAGCACGCCTCAATCAGCACACCTTCGGGAAAGCCGCTCGTTCCATCCATCTGCATCCATCTGGCTAGCGGAAGTAACTAGTTTACTGCGGCGTAGCGGCGTAGTCCTTGCGGAAAGCGCTAGCGCTCGAAGTGCTTACCAGCATGAGCGTTAGTGGCTGTTAGTGCTGGGTTCGACGGACCCCACGCCGGACTTGCTACTTAGGGTAGGTTTGGGGTGGTCAGCTTGCGGGGAGTGGGAATGGTCTGGGAGGGGCGTGGATGGTGAGATGGAAAAAGGTGTGGGGGCGGGAGGAATGTGAGTTGGGTTTGGGATGGGCGAGGCTGAGGAGGGGGTATTAGGGTGTGGGAGGATCGATGCGAGGGGGGGTTTTCTTGTAGAAGTGGGATGGGGATGCATGTTGATTTGTTTAATACTTAGTTTTTACCTGATTGCTGTAGACGCTGGAGAACGGTAGATTTTGTCTGGCTTCCACAGACTTGGCGTGCCTTGTTCTGGGGTTGGTGTCATACGATACGGGCAGGCTAGCTACCTTGCAGCAGCCTTGTAAGCGTCCAGAACGTCCTGATCATAATAGCTTGTATGCACCTCCTTTGCTATATGTGACAATTGATGGCAAACGAATGAGTGAGTTGCTCATCAAATTGGGAAAAGAGCCTAGCGATACCCAAGGCAGATAACCTTCTGGCTAAGTAGGAGCAAAGAATGCCCTATAGTAGACGTGCAAGTACACAGTCTCCTCGCCAACTTGAACATCCCCTGGCAATGGAAACTCCATCTTGTCTGTCTCTAGGAACCCTGCGTCGGACATGAGCTTGAAAAAGACTTCTTCACTCGAGTGGCGCATTTTCATTGCGATGGCAATCCTGACTTTAGGGTTTGCTCTGGAGAGTCGTGCAAGCGTCTTGACTAATGCGGGGCTGTAGTTGTAAGTCAGCAGTACTCCATGCATGTGAAGTGGGTGAGAGGAAGCATACCTGCTGTCTGGGTTGTAGGTGCAATCAGCAGCGAGAATAAGATCGAGAGGCTCTGAGCTAGACTGTACTTCACCAGGTAACTCTGCATCCCAGTCCAGTTCCATGAACGCGAGTGATGCACGTGGTGCTTTGACTGCCGAGTCGATGTTACGCTCAACGATCTCTCTAGCCTCTGGAAGGTCAGTCAAGAGAACTTTGGAGTTGGAGACAGTTTGAGCGATTGCAATGCCGACCATCCCGCAGCCAGTGCCAAGTTCGAGGACATTCAGATGGGGTTCAGATACAATACCATATGGTAGTAAAGCTTCTGCTAGGCTGGATTTTGGATTATCCAGAGCCGTCATTTGACATGAGAGTGTGATACCAGCGTCCCTGTCATATGATTAGCACCTCAAATAGATTGTAACAAAATTGGATATGCATACCATAGATGCCTCGCTATGCTTTCTCCCGTCTCCTCCCAGATAGTAGTGATGGGTCCATCTGGCAGCTTGAACCGTCTTTCGACTAACTTCAGAGCATCTTGGTCCGACGCGAATGGTGGGCTCCAGGCAGATACAACACCCCGAGCACCTTTTTCTGTTATGGCTGCAAAGTCATCGTATGTTCGTTTCGGCTCCCCACCCACTCTTACTCGCAAACTCGAGTGAGAAGCTTGAGATTTAGGGAGCGGGAAAGTGATGGGCAGACTGCGCATGCCGGCTGTCCATTGCACAGTCGACCATACTATCACGCTTTCTTCTGACCCATCTGCAGTTGCTGACAACTCTGCTGCTAGCTGGATGTCGTGAGGGAGAAAAGAATCTCCAAGGTCTGAAGTAATGGTAATCAGACAGTGGACTTGCTTTCTCGACGTGCCCTTTTCAGCGACTACGCGGGGACTTTTGAGGAAGCGGACGTATCGCATGGTTCATTGTAGGATTGGTCGGAAGGGGCGTGCCGAAAGCAGCAAGACTGTGGGGGTGAAAGGCTGGATTGATGTGGGTGCTGGGACGGCTGGCGCAGGGCTGGGGAATCTGAACCTAGAGCGCCAACCGAGCCGCATCTCATCGACCACGTCGTCATACCTCAGTGTGTCAGCGTGAATGCGCCTGCTGTCCTGTTGAAGCCAATGCGCTGTCGCATCGCAGCACTCTGCTGCTCCACGCAATACCCACCCGCTTCCACTGAGTGCTAGTCACCGTCGTCGTCATCGTCACCATGTACCGTCGCAGCGACCCGCGGTGGAATCGCACGCTCCATCAGATCACAGAGAACCTCGAGCACGCAAACGAATCGGCGCAGGAGAACATCTACGGCTTCACGCAGCGCTATGTTAATCCGTGCTTCTCGTCGATAACCCAATGCGTCAACGCGTGCACGGCGCCATGCTTCCCAGCGCACAACGACCGCCGGCGCAATCGCGGGCGGTCACGAGGCCGGGCAGAAGTCAGCTTTGACTTCTACGACGACTGGGAGGACGATGAGAACGACGGCCTTCTGGGCTGGGGCAGCGACAACCTCGACCGCTTCCTCGGCGGCGCTTCCAATTATGGCGCAACATCGCAGCCTGGCCGGCAGAGCGGCATGAGTTATGGACAGCGAAATCGCGACCCAAGATACAACACGCCGCGCCGGAAAAGCACGACGCTGCCACGAGATGGTGCCCAAGACCCGACTCTCATCCCGAGTTCCTCGTACTTTGGCTTCTTGGGACGCTTGCCTTTCAAGATTGGCGGCAGAGGACTGCGATACAAGCCCTCGGCCGCAGATCTCATAGAGCACCCAGGCGCGACAAGAAGAAACCGTGAGGAGGAAGAGCCACTGATAGAGGACAGCGACGAGGATGCACTCGACGGGCCCGAAAACAAAGGCCACCGCCGACAGCGAAGCAACACGCACACATCGGGCCACACAACCGACTCCCTCAGCTCGCGAGGCGACATCTTCCCCAGCGAAGACGAGCTGGAAGACGCCGTGCCCCTCGACGACGAATTCACCATCGCCCTCGAGCGCCGCACAACGGGCCAATGGAACGAAGACACGCCCAGCAGCAACAAGGCCCGCTCAAGCAAGAGCAAGCGCCCCTCCGCATCCCGCGTATCCACCCGCACGCTCTCCTCCCGCAACACAAGCAACTCGGACAAACCGCCCCTCTCCGCGCGCTCCGTCTCAGAAACAATCGAACAAGTTCCCCCCACGCTCGACGAACTCTCGAAAGAAGAGGAACGTCTTCGTTTAGAAGAGGAGAGGGAAGTCAGTCGCAAACGGCAGGAAGCGCAACAACTCGCTGTCAAGCGCGGTCTAGCGCCCGATCAGCCTCTCTCGACCAAATCTAGTACGCCTCGTTCTGCGTCGCCAGCGCGACTTATGACAACGGTAGACTCGACTGTATCTCCGCTTGTACGCACGCCCGTTGGCGAGACTGCGCCGTCGATAGATCAAAGCGATGCGATTACTTTCCCCAGTTTCGTAGATACGCAGACGATGCCGGATAGTAGTGCGTTCTATGTGGATGAGAGCGATTACTCGAGTAAGGCTGTTACGCCGATTCGGCCACTGTCTATCAAAGACGAGGTGAGAGAGGAAGACGAAAGAGGAGGAGTTGGTGAAGGGCCATTTGTTCCGGCTAGGTTACCGCATTTTGGGTCTGGATAGACACTGGAATAGACGGAGAGATAGACGGG
The DNA here is from genome assembly GCF_023757985.1 of Alternaria ethzedia. Classification (NCBI taxonomy): domain Eukaryota; kingdom Fungi; phylum Ascomycota; class Dothideomycetes; order Pleosporales; family Pleosporaceae; genus Alternaria; species Alternaria ethzedia. Next base: position 454,773 of record NW_026056213.1, on the reverse strand, counting down.
GATTGCTAGATGAAGACATATATTGCACTGTTATGATGATATGTAATGGGCATATGAAGAGACGCAGCGGGTAGCATGTGTTGTAATATAACAGTCTGAGCGATTCGATTCAATTCATCTTGTCAATATTACTATCGGTTGGCTAAAAGCCCATGTTGCCAAATGTAATCTGCTTCTTCGTCAATCCTTGGTATATCTCATCTAGCACGCCTCTCTTCCTCTTCTTATCCACCTCTTTCTCTTCCCGCTCCAATCGTTCATCCTCGTCTGCTTCAGCGTCTTCTTCTGTTCGCGGCGTCCATGCCGCTATACTGCCATCGGCATGCGCAGAATACATCTCTACATGATGTGGCCGCCACGCTAGACTTGTGATTCTATCCTTGATATTGCGTTGTCCCTTTGCTGTTGCACCAGACGTGCTAGGTGGGTTGTTCGTCTGGGGCTGCGGTGAGCGGCGCAGACGGCGGATCAGCTTGCCGTCAAAGAGCTCGTAGCTGAGTATCTCATGCTCGTTGGGGTAGAACATGAGATCGGCACCTGGCTGGAGGTTCTGCGTGGGTGCAAGTACGGGGATACGCGGCGCAAGCCCAGAGTTCTTGACCATGGGGCCGAAGTTTGCGAGGGTATTGGCGCCGGTATCCGTGTCCCAGACGCGTATTCGCGCATCGTGGCCGCAGGAGACTAGGTGTTTGCCGTCTTCTGTCCAGACGAGCCCGTTCACGGCGTCTCTGTGCGCTTGTGCGTTGGTAGCGTTGCGTGTAGACGACGCGGGCTTCCCTAGTATGCCGACTGAGTCCTCGAGATCCAGTACGCCCAGCTCACCGACGCTGCGGCGTACATCCCAGAAGCGTACACTGCCGTCTGTAGCTCCGCTCGCGAGAATGTGTTCGCGCACAGGGCTCCATGCTGTGGAGAGGATTGCGCCAGAGTGGCCCGCTAGACTGTGTGTGGTTGCGCCGGAACGCAGATCGACGAGACGGACGTTGGGGTGTTGGGTGGCGCATGCGACGAGAAGGTGCGATGCGATAGGCGACAGGCCGATGTTGTACACGACCGAGTCGAGATCGAAAGACGCTGACGTCGCAAGTGTTTCGCTGGAGTAGAGCTTGACGGTGTGGTCGTACGAGGACGTGAGGAAGGCCAGAGAATCGAAGGGATAGAATTGTATCTGCGTAATGCCCAGCTTGTGCTCTTCGCTCGTCTTGTTCACCGCCGTCAGAGGCAGATGTGTCTCTCCCGCCTCGGTTGCCGTGGTCTGCGCCTCGAGATCCCATACCGCGATGGAGCTGTCGGCACCTCCAGAAAGCAGATATCGTCCTTCGAACTTGTCGATTGTCAGCGCGTTTACTCCGGATATATGCGCCCGTATGCGCTCGCGTGGGTTGTCGGGAGCAGGCAGGTGCTGACTGAAGGTCACGGCGGGAGACGGTTGCAGCGCGTAGATAAGACGGGAGGTATAGGCGCGCTTGAGGACATGGTTGGGGATGAAGCCGTACGCGCGGTCGAGCACGTGTTGGGTGTTCATATGCGACTACATGCTTCGTGTGTGTTGGAGCGAGGGAAAGAAGAACCTTGGAAGGCGCAAACGGTTCCAAGGTTATGACGTTGTAGCCTGGCGTCCACACGCGACAGGGATCTGCAGTCGCAACACATTCACCAACGGGCGCTCAATCCTTGCAAGCGAGCCGCGTACCTTTGCACTCCGCCTTACCTTGGCACAAAAACAACGACAAACACTCCGGAGCTATCTTGCATGGCTGCTGTCAAGAAAAAGCTCAAGATCAAACGCACGAAGTTTCGCAAGCGTCGATCCACCGTCTACGATGCCGTCAAACGTAAGAGCCATCAAGTTCATCATTAAGACAGTTGATCTAAAGATGTCTAGGCAGAGTCGCCCGAACTGGTCTGATTCACAACATCTCTGATCCCAAGGCATCCAGGAAACCACTTCGGCCAGACGAGGTACTCTTCAAGCGAAAGAATGCGCCCATCCGATATGAGGAAGATGACTATTATCCCGCTCACAACAAGTTACCTCCAGACCAAAAGCTGCCCAGTGGAGATCTGGCTACCGCAATGAAAGCCTACATCGAGAGGTTGTGGGTCAAAACTGGACGACGCCGCCGCTTCTCGCGCAAGCTCATGCGAAGGACGTGGAGAGGCCTGAACGAAACCGCGCTCATTGCTTTGTGCATCCTGATGGAAGAAACGGCGCGCGATGCACTGGGTGAGACGGGAGATTTGGCTTTTACCGAAGCCGCTGAGGAACATGAACATGAAATTCTCACGAGTCTGAAGAAGGCGAAGAGGGCGAAGAAGAGTGGTGCGCAGAAACAGGGTACTGGTAAAGAGAAGGAGCAGCCAAGTGTTGATAAAGAGAAGCGGCCGGTTGAAAAGAAGACAGGGAAGCATGTGACGTGGGTTTCGTCCGATGAGTCGTCGTCGACGTCGTCGTTTGATGACTCAGAAGAGTCGGACGACTTTGAAGAGGATCTGGATTGAGTATCACAATACGTGGAATGGCGAAGTTCAGGAGTGAAAGGTTTTCATTTCGACCTGGAGCCAAAAGATTCGCAAGGAGGACTTGATGGGTCAAAGACGATGCCATATGTGTATCACCGCCTTGTGGGCCCGTTTGAACGCACACCTCTGATCTTCACGCCGTAATGTTCAAGTTCTACTGTAGAAAGGATATTACCGGGTGTCGTAGATGAGTGCCAATAGCGTCGATGCGATCGAGGTTCTAGCTGGACTGAGGTCGTGCCTGCCTCCTACCACAACCGGGGACCTAGCGTGCCTTCCTGCAAGCGGAAGACGCGATCAAAAGCCCGCTCAAATCTCGCGACTTTAGTCTTAACACGATCATCGCGGTCATCGCTTCTCGTTCTTTCTTGCTATTTCATTCCCGCTGCAAGAGCATTTGTCTTCTTAGTCGGGCGAAAATGGTCAGTTCAGACATGATTCCCACTCAAGCACTCACTAACACTAGCAGGCACCCAAAACTCAGCCCAACCCGCAGAAGGCGGCATCCATTCTTGCCTGGTTCCATAAGACGGCACAGGCTCATAGCATCAAGGACCTCGAGAAGACGCTGCCACAAGTCTCTTCTATCAACGGCATGCAGGTCAAGGACTACCTCCAAGCACTCTCAGACGACAACAAGATCCGTGTCGAGAAGATTGGTAGCGGCAACTGGTACTGGAGCTTCCCAGCCGACGAAAAGAAAGCCAAAGATGCTGCTCTCAAGAAGGCCCAAGAGGAGTTCGACAAGGCCACCGCTACTGTAGCTGAACTTCAGGCGAAGGTGGATGATGCAGGTGCAGCTCGCGCTGATGACGAGGAGATGCTCATGGAGACAGGTAATACCAATGTACCGTGTGTTGCACTTATGCTCATCACTCGCAGGTGGCGACCGCAAGACACTGATTACGAAGCATGCCGACCTCACCAGAGACCTCGAGAAGCTCAGGACTGAGCTAGCCGCGTACAGCGAGCAAGACCCCGTCGATATGGAGAAGAAAGCCGCCGAAACTCAGCAGGCTCATCTTGACGCTGAGAAGTTTACCGATCAGATCTACGCCATGCAGGGCTGGCTCAAGCAGATTATGTATGGTGGCAGCGGAGGGGACGATTATCTGCAGACACTGAGGTCCTTCTACCAGGATGAGTTTGATGAGGAGGAACTGGGCTTACGTGAATTGTGAAACTCGGGAAGTCTATGGAGTGTGTTTTCGGAGTAGCCATCGAGAAGGCTACAACGTGTCTGTGTAGGTATAGCGGTAAGGCATAACTACGGCCATACAGACAATATAGTGTAGAATCATTTCGACTCATTCGAGCGACTGCTGCGCCATGTTCGGTCTGGCAGTGCTTGAGTCATGTTTGAGCATGGACCATCTCCAGGGCTAACAGCTTTCGCTTGTGAAGGGCGTCATCGCAAGTAGCTTTCGCCAAACTACCAACAAAGGCCTACCGTACAAAGAGGCCTCGCCCGCCTGCCTCTGCCTGACCATTCATTTTCGCACAACTGTCTGGAATCATCCATACCGACAATCCTCTATACTGACCCCCTAGACCCGCAACAATACCCCGCGATGGCCTCGACAGGCGCCCCGGAAACCCCGCAAGTTCCTGCAAGCCCGCAACGGAGAGGGGGAAGAGGGCGTGGGCGCGGCAGAGGTGCACACGGTGGAGAAGATGGCCACGAGAACTTCGGAGGGCGAGGCCGTGGACGGGGCGGCTTCCAGAGCCGCGGGCGAGGTCGCGGCAACAGAGACGGCGCAGGCACTCGCGGTGGACATGCGCCAGAGAAGGGCAAGGCGCCTGCCATAGACACAGAAGAGAGCGGACACGCTCCACCGACTCTCGTCAAGCCCAACCTTCAGCAATCGGACAACGAAGACGACGATGCCGAAGTCTGCTTCATTTGCGCCTCGCCCGTTCAACACACAGCCGTCGCTCCTTGCAACCACCGCACATGCCACATCTGTTCCATCCGAATGCGGGCCTTGTATAAAACAAAGGCCTGTGCACATTGTCGAACCGAGTCGGACCACGTTATCCTCACAGACGACGCCGAGAAGAACTACGAGGACTTCTCCACCGCTGAGTTTTTCAAATCCGACGATACCTTGGGCATACACTTTGAGAACTCTGGCGTGTTTGAAGACGCGCGATTGCTGTTACAATACAACTGCCCCGACGGCGAGTGCGATGTAGCCTGTCTAGGTTGGCCGGACCTGCATCGTCATGTCAAGACGGCGCATGGAAAAGTCATGTGGTGTGTACTCTGCAGTTCTGAACAAATGATTCTGGCTAACGTTATAAAGTGACCTCTGTACGCGGAACAAAAAGGTCTTTACCCACGAGCACGTCCTATTCACGATGGCCGAGCTACGACGGCACCAGAAGTTCGGCGACGATAATCCTGGAGCAATAGATCAAAGCGGATTCAAAGGGCACCCGGAGTGCGGTTTCTGCAACCAGCGTTTCTACGGCGACGACGAACTATACACCCATTGCAGAGACAAGCACGAGCGCTGCCACATTTGCGACCGCCGGGAGGGAGGAAGCAGGAAACAACAATACTACGTCAACTACGATTCGCTCGAGGTGCACTTTCGGAAAGACCATTTCCTCTGCCCAGACCGAGAGTGTCTAGAGAAGAAGTTCGTCGTGTTCGATTCTGAGATGGACCTCAAGGCGCACCAGTTGGAGGTGCATCCCAACGGTCTTTCCAAGGACGCTTTACGGGATGCCCGGAGAGTCGACATGTCTGGCTTCCAAATCAGGGCGCCTCACGAGCAAGGTCAGGGCAACAACAGGCGAGACGAGCGCAGACGCGAGGGCGGCAGAGGCCGTGGACGCGGACGGGATCCGAACGCTGAGCCAGTGCCTGCGTCGTCTGCGCAGCCCTTGAGCAGAGCAGAGCTTGCTTACCAGCGGCAGAGAGAGGCTCAAAACACTCATTCAGTAACGGGAAGAACTTTTGGGGGCCAGCTCTCTGCACCAACTCCAGGCGAGGCGTTCGCTGCTAGACCTCCTCCAAGCGCCTCAGAGCCTCCTACCGTCACTGCGTCGCGCCCAACCCCAGCGGCTGCCAACAACATCACGAATGGCGTTGCTCAACTAAGCATGGACACACAACCACCCAACCCAGTTCCACAGACACCCCAGGACCAGGCTAGACTGTTGCGTCACAACGCAGTCACAGAACGGGCCACAAACATGCTTCGAGGTAGTGAAATCAAACTGCAAGAGTTCAGAGCCGCGGTATCGGCTTATCGCAACTCCAAGGTATCCGCGGCACAGCTCATCGACGGGTTCTTTGCGCTATTCGACGCCAACTCGAAGGAGATGGGGAAGCTGATCAAAGAATTGGCAGACATCTTTGAGATGCCAGGGAAGCGTGAAGCTCTATTGAAGGCTTGGAATGATTGGAAGGCTATCAACGAGGACTATCCATCATTACCTGGCTCTGCGACAGGCTTGAACGGCGGATCGACTGCGCGAGGAGGTTCACGGGTACTGAAGCTGAAGAGCTCAACAGCGCAATCGTCTCGATCGACAGCCAACCAGCAAGCCAGTTGGTCGAACGCATCGTCGAGCAACCCGTTCCCAGCTTTGCCAGCACCTTCGGGTCGTGTCGGTGCGAAGCCCGGCCAAACGCCATGGGCCTCCTCATCTGCCGCAACGAGCGCGCGCCCCTCGCCCATGCCATCGCGAGTCGCATCATCAACAAACGTAAACAAGAAGCCTGCTGCCGCAGACGCCTTTCCAGCTCTCCCCGCAGCAGCCAAACCCACCAGCACAATCTTCAGCCCCGGCTACACTGGTCACGGTCTACGACGCGATAACAGCGGACGCAACACTCCAGTGAGTAACCCTTGGGCTGGCCCATCCGGCACGAACAGCGGTACATCAACACCGGCTTTGGAGGATGCAGGAGCGGCAGGGAAGAAGAAGGGTAACAAGGGCAAGAAGCAGACACTCTTCCAGTGGGGTTAGTGGGCATAATGTTGAACTCCTGTTATAAATAAATCATCTACATGTCTACATTGCCTCGGTGATTCGTCTTTGTCCGTTGTTGGAGTGATGTAGGCTTCATTGCGCCTGTTGACTTTCTTCCTTGCATAAGGTGGGTTCACTGATGACATGGCCTGGAGGTATCAATGTGTTGTAGGCTGTGTATCGTCATCCGAGAACACCGTGTATACCTTCAGGGTGCATTATACATCACTTCATCTGACAGAACATTTACATCAGCAGTAGTAACGAGAACGTGTAAACTAGTGATTTGTCCATTTGCGATTCCTACAGAAAACCGCCCACAACGTATTGATAGAAAACCCCAACAACGCCAAAATTCCAAAACGCCAACCCAAAAACATGCATCCATAATCCGTAACCTGCCAACGACCATACCGTCAACGCGTATGCCTCTGACCAGCTCTCACGCATCCTCATCAAACTCAGCCTGGTTAGGCACCTTGGGGCCATCTTTGCGAATGGGAATCTTGATACCCTGCTGCGCAAAGCACTTGCTGAGCTTGGTGCTCTCAATGACACCGGGGAACTTCTTGGCTGAGTAGACAGTGAAGGGCTCGGTGAAGTTGGAGACAAGGCATGGGCCTTTACCTTTGCTGCCGTCGTTCATGTGAATGGTGCCGTTGGTGCCATCGTTGGAGCCAATGTCGAAAAGGCTGAGCTTCAGCCGGAATGTGCCCTCGGTGCGCACGCTCAGATCCTGTAGTACGAACCAAAAGCCGGGTTTTTGGTCGAGATCTTGGAGGCGGCATGCATTGACAGCGTTCATGCCGATGAGATTGCGGGTGTGGTTTGACCCCATGGGTGTTGCGGGAATCATCGTGTTTGTCATTTGCACCGGGGGCTGCCCGTACATGTTTTGCGGCATGGGGTAGCCCGGTGGTTGGGCCTGCCAGTATCCCTGGGGCCCTGGCACGGGGTTTCCGCCGTATTGGACCATGTGCTGCTGCGGCATGCCACCGCGGGAGTCGTACTGAACTTGGGCTGTGAACATGTGGTGTGTTCGCTCGGGCGGCGGAGGGTATGAAGTGGTGGTGCTACTTGATATCGACACGGTCGGCGCCGCGCTACTGTGTCTCACCAGGTTGACGGCATTGACTCCCTGCGCGTCGTAGAGGTCGACCATGAGCACGAAGTACGTGCTATCGATGTCGTTGAAGGGGACCTCTTGTCCCGTGTGGGTGTCGTAGACGACCAAGCGGACGCAGGGCGGGGGTGTGATCGGCCTTCGATCCTTGTCACCAAAGCCGCACATGCGGGCTCGGATCGGTTGTTGTTCAACAACCAAGTCGTATTTCCTGGTGGGCTTCGCCATGGTCTGCTGTTGCTGAATTGGCTCTGGGCGGCCAGTGCTAGTCCTGGTGTAATTATTGTAAGACATTTTGGCGTTGTGATGTTGGTGTCTTGGTGTTGATTGGATGTGGGTGAGAGATGTTATGGGTAAGATTAACGGACGGGCGTGCACAAGCTATATACTCTCCCAAGATTTAGGCGATGCGGAAGTGCGCCACGGGCCAACGCTACCTACAGACTCACCACTACAACCATGGTTCAGTATCGAGACATTACCCTTGCAAACGGTCATCAAATCGCCTTCATTAATGACAAATCAATGCGAAAAAGCCTCATGTACCTAGGTAGTCATCGAGTAGGATTGAAACGGGAATATTCCTATAGGGCCACGCAGGTGAGGGGGACCACAGCTGCGGGTCTCAGCCATGATCGGCGTTAGTCTCCGGCGCTACCTCACCCATGGGACAACCTCATACACGAAAACGTCTGCGGACTACACCAAGACAAAAACCCGCAAAGTGGGTGACTAACGTCAACGTAGGCTTCAGGGTTTTCAGTTGTTCTTAGGTTGTGCGGAATACATTAAGACAAGAACGCGCAAAGTGGATGACTAACTTCGACGTTGGGCAGGTTAACAGGGGACGCGCATTTGTATAGGTAGCGCATAATCTGTATGTTTGCAGACTACATCAAGACAGAAACCTGCAAAGTAGGTGACTAACGTTAACCTAGGCTTCAGGATATCTTTTCTTATTAGGTTGCCCAGGTGATGTGGGACGCGCACTCGCGTAGGTACATAGCAACACCCGATTTGTGATTCGATCATTCTCTTGTCCATTAGCAATAGTATCCATACCAAGAAGTATCTACACTCTGCCATTTTCCAATCACATGTTACTCTCAAACCCCTCTGAGTCAACCAGGTGTGTGCGTCCTTTTCCCCTAATATTGGCTGCACTGTTCGCTCGGCTACACATTCGACCACGCTCAGCCACGGTACGAAGCAGGCTGAGCAACTTTGTGATGGTTTGTTGCCTAGCTATCTTTCGCACTTGAAGTTGAAGCATCTCATTCAATGCACAAACTGAACACGTGCCCTGAAGGCTATGTGGGTGCCCTGGAGGCTACGTGGGTGTTCAACGCACCAACTGCAAAATCTTCCCGCAATGTAGACTTCTACGTGATTTCAATTGATCATCTTCTGTAGGTGGGTATAGAACCCGCATCCTGACGATCCGCTGGAGTTGGTGCCGCTTGACTATGTTCTTCATTCATGCTCATACCTGTGTACACCCGTCGTCGCGGTAATGTGCAGCAACAAAGTGGACCAAGGCGCGAAGCTCAGGAGTACCATCTCAATGACCAGCTCGAACCAAGAACAGGCCCTAGTCTAAGTCAAAGGCGCATTCTTTCGTTGTCAACAACGTTCTCTAGTGTACTAGTAATGCAGTCTTGTCTTTTTGAGACCAGCTTCTAAGGTCTTCAGCTATTCAAGTGCCACATCTCATGCTTTGGTGTTTTGCATAACGAAAGAAAACACGTAAAGTCAAAGTCTGTCGGTATAAAGTCAAGCATATTTAGGTACTGAAACCGGTTACCACGAGGTGTGTAGCCATCACATTACGCCTGTATTAAGATTTTGTAAACAGCGTTCCTATTCGGTGTTGTGCCCGCATACATCGACATCATCATGTTTGTCAAATTAATACCCTATCTCACTTAGATCAAGGAATGCCTAAAGAATATTACTGCATAGAACTATAGTAGAACAGCCAAGTAGGAAGAGTATCTTTGCGAATCCTATTTTCTCGGACTCCCCAAAGTCGCTGCGTCATACCTTGTTCGTAAACAAGCAAAATTTTCAACTGTACGGCGATACCATTCCGACGAACAGCCAGCGCCGACTTCGAAGCCTTTTGGAACCTTAACTTTTGATACTATCGCACAACCTGGGACCTTGAACGCCCGTGTCGAGAATGTCAGAAGATGTGGTTTGTAGCCTATACATCTAGATGGCCTGAGATATTCAGCTCTCGTTAGGTTTTTCTAGCTGACAAGGTCCATGGTACGAAGTGGAAGATGTAATATCCAAAAAGGGAAAGCAGGTAGCATTTGGGTAAGGAAGAGACCTCACTCACGCGAGACTTTCAACTTACGAGGAAGGTGCTTTGTCTTAGGTTGTTGCTATCATCTATTCTAAAAGAGAAACTGCGTAACTGTCAAGGTAATTAGAACATGTTATTTGTTGTTTGTATATACGATGGAGATTCTATCTACTGGATAGTACATATGAATTACGCTAAATCTACGTGGTGTGCCTTCCAAGCACGACGCTTGAAACTCAAGCTCAGTCCTGGATAGAGCGTGTACACACAGATTTTGATGACCCCTACATAGGATTCCCATTCCAATTGCCATCGTTTCCAGACTCTGATAACAGGCGTCGTGGAGATCTGCTTCCATCGCCTCGCTTTGCGTCCAGCTAGTGTATCAGGACGTCCCCTTCGAATGTTCCGTTATGCAGGTGCCATTATGCGGAGCTTGCAGTATTGTCATCCGCAACTATGTTGGAGGCAGTTTTCCGACGTTCGGGCATGATGCGAACAGGCTGTGATACATAGCATGAAGGTTGCTGAGTAAGACGTCGATATGTATCGGATCTGTTGAGAGATCGTCGGACTAAGGACTGAGGATCTATAAGGATAGTCTCGTGTTGTGAACGCTGCAAGTCTTCCACTTCGACATCGATGAAACGGCGGAGATCTCGTAGTGTTGTCCTACCCATGTCTGGGCATACGGCATAACGGCGCGAAGTTCACTTGTCCCGTGACGAAACGGGCAGAGTACTGTTCGTACGCGAGTCGAGATCCGCATGTCAACCCGTCAGGTATTCACTGCCACATCACCCAATATTATGCTTGTCCATCTCTTCATCGATCCAGCTGCCCCGCTTGACTCTAACCCGCCTCCTCCACTTATCCTGATCTTCCTGCTGCCCTCGCGTCTCCCAGCCAGTCTCGCCATTCGCCGGTTCCGCATGCGTAACGTTCGGGCTGATGCGTCGGGGATCCACAAAGTCGGGATATTGCGATCCGCCGAAATCGTGCGTGAGCAGGCTGCCGTTGAGTCTCGCCGATGCGCCTACACTCGCTGTACCACTTTGTGTCTTTTCCAGTGTCAGGGTATTCCGGCGTTCGAAGCTGCTACCGCGTGCGTAGGCGTTGTTCATGCTCTGATCGGATTCGGCTCGGACGCGCACGAGTTGGATGAGTTTTCCCAGGACGGCGAATTCGAGTTTGAGTTTGATGGAGTATACGACGCCTTTCAGGGTGGTTTCGATGAGGTACAGATTGGCGAATTCGACGCTGAGCAGGGCGATGTCCATGGCAATGATTAGTACGTTGATGGTGAGGAGCTGGTACATTGTCTTTCGAACGTTTGTGTTCTTGAGGTGCCCGTGGGATTGGTTTCCAGCGCTGTCGTCGAAACTGCGTACGTCGTCTTGTACCGTTTCCGAGAGTTTCAGTAGTCGTACCGTCTCCTTGATGTATACTATGGACAGGATGGTTTCTTGCACGAAGAAGCACACCATCTGCACTTTCTCCATTATCGAGTATCCGCGGACGAAGCGACGCAGCGTAGCATCGGAAAGCGAGTTCGAATTGGAACCGAAGGTCAAGACGGTCGTAACTGAGTGGAGCAGTACGCCATTGACGATAATCATGTAGAGAGTCCAGCGAAGGACTCGGCGCGAGTTCGTAACGAGATGGAGACGCGACCATAGAACGACTGATTGCCCTGGACGTTGTTAGTAGCCGCATGCTGGGGACCTCCAGCGTTGACTGAACTCACCAGTGATCATGGGATACCAGCCAAGCGTGAGTAAGACGACGCCAACATATCCAGCATTCGCCGCGGGGTCCAACAAGCGGAAGAACTTGATGATGAAGCCCAGCGAGTATGGTATGATGCCGAATGCGCTGATGACGAGCGACCAGAAGTACAACCCATGGTAGCGCTGGAAAGTGACGAAAGCGAGAACAATGAGTTCGATAGCGTTGTAGAGCGAAAGACCGAGCAGAAACGCGATGATGATCTTAAGGGGAAGAGAATCGCCGGTGTAGCCTACAAAGGCATCAGTACAAGACAATCGCGTTGCTCAGACACAGCTAGAAACTTACCTCCAGTGATTCCAGCGCCAGCGGACTCGAGTGTCCCCAGCGCCGGTGTCGACTCCGCCGCGAAAACAGACGATGTGACGCTAGAAGCAAGGTTGACAGAGAGCGACGCCATTCCGAGCCTTCCGTCTCAAACTGGTCAAAACGCAGCTCCTCCGTGCAACAACGAACCAGGCACAAAGAGGCAGAATTGCGACGCCATCAGTTCGAAGAGGAGACGGGTACCGTAACGCACAGCAGGGCGACAGAAATGACAGGAGAAACGGGCCGGTAGGAAGCGACATCGAGTAAGGGCTTATTTCTATCGAGGCGGGGATTTTCCGTGTACGAGCGTCGACGGTGCGCGTGCACTAATTGACCACGCGCGGCTTGCATTGCAAACCAACAGGACGGGGCGTCCGAGTGACGCTGCCTTTCTCCACTTGCTAACGGGTTGCAGTTTAGGAGTGCAGGCAGTCCGGGGTAGATCGGCACTACCGAGTCGCGCATTAGGCCATCTGCCATGGCAGTTGGCAGTTTGCCCATGTCTCGGAAAATTATGACGACTGTGCTTTATTGCTTCCTATTGCGGCTTGCACCGTGCTCTCTCTGTGGTAAGAATGGAGAGCTATGTAATCAACTACTTCTCTATTTCCAGCCTCATGCATGCTGGTCCTACAACTCATTAAGTGATGTTTTTGCCCATGCTCTTCTTGCCCTTTTGCTGCGCCGACTCGTGCTTCTTCAGGTCTTCAGGTACCTTACTTATCTCACTCTTCATGAGGATCTGCTTGAGATCGTATAGCACATCCGCATCTTCATTACCCCAGAAAGTGATTGCAACACCAGGCTTGTCAGAGTCCGCTCCCAAACGACCAGTACGACCAATACGATGCGTATACGTTTCGATACTAGGCGGCATGTTGAAGTTGACAACCAGGGAAACATCTGGAATGTCAATACCACGACCGAGCACGTCTGTGGCGACGAGCACCTGGATCTGCCCATTCTTGAGGGATGCCAGAGCAGCCTCACGCTGATCCTGGGTCTTTCCACCGTGGATTGTAGCCGATGCGAAGCCCATATGTTTGATGTCGCGAGCGATCGCATCGCAATTCTTTTTGATGTTGACAAAGACGATGATCGGTGGGGCGAATTCGCGAGTATTCAAGATTTCTTGGAGACGCCTCTTCCGCTTCTCCTCTCCCTGGACGAATTCGACGCGCTGCTCGACAGTGTCGGAAGCCTCGCCCTGGTTACCAATCGTAACGATGGCAGGACGACGTGTATACTTCTTCGCGATTCTTTCTACAGCTGGCGGCATAGTAGCTGTGTACATCATGGTTTGACGGTACATTCCTGCTTTCATGGCAGTGGGGTCTTCGGCAATTTCGCTATCAGGCTTCTCGTTGTTGACAGGTAGAGCGTCGAGAATCTTATTAACGGGCTCTTCGAAACCCATGTCAATCATCCTGTCAGCTTCGTCCATGATGACATAAGTGCATTGGCTAAGAACAAGGACTCGACGCTCAATGCAGTCAACCAGACGACCGGGCGTGGCAATGATAATCTCGGCTCCGTCACGCATCTGGAACGACTGTTCCTCGATGGAGTGGCCACCGATGAGGACAGCCGTCTTGAAACCTAGTGGTAATGCGAACTTGCGAGTCTCCACTTCGATCTGCTGAGCAAGTTCGCGAGTTGGTGCGAGGACGAGGGCATACGGGCCATCGTGTCGGTTGAACGCGTCGAGAGGAGGCAGTTGTGAGATGTAGGCAAGCAGTGGCAGGACGAAGGAGGCGGTTTTACCCGAACCCGTTGCAGCGACTCCGATCAGGTCGCGACACTGCAGAGCAATAGGTATAGCCGCACGTTGAATAGGTGAGGGCTCAAAGTAGCCAACCTCGTCCACGATGCGCAAGAGCTTCTCCGGAAGCCCCGACTCACCCCAGTTGCGCATAGGGTTCGGTATTGCGCCTCCTTTGGTAGCAATGCTGAAGTCCTCCTTGAAGATGCGCCAGTCGCGCTCTCGCATGTTCTCCAGCTTCTTCTTGCTCCAGTGCATGTCCAACTGTGCGCGACCGCCCCTGTCTTTTCGCCGTCGCTCCATTTCAAGTAGCTGCTCAGCTCGTTCTCTGCCATGTTCCGGGTCTCGCTCGATAATCGCATCGATCATCTTCTTTGTCGCTGCGCTGGTGACTTCCTCAGAGAAGCCGCCTAGTCGGCCGCGCCCAAAGAAGCTTGCTTCAGCTTTTTGCTGGTAGATGGGATTGTAATCGTGGCTCGTGTCCTCCTCCTCGTTCCACTCGAAGTTGAACTTCTTTTCCGTCGTCCTCTTGCGCTTTTTCTTGGCCGAGAACGTCGACTGATTTTGTTCCGCGCCCATGTATCTTTGCCTTATCAAGGCCGCCTCGGTGTCGTCAGCAGGGCGCTTGCTGCCCTTCTTGTCCGGCGGTGGAGGAGGCGCCATGTCTCCATTTCTGCGATCGTTTCGCATGGACGATGGTCCAGTCGGCGCATCGCGCATCGAGCGCGGCCCTGTGGGTACGAATGAGGACGAGCCGTTGTGGCTGTTGTGGCCATTTGTGCGGTTGTTGTCTTGCGAATGTCTCCATGCGTCGCTGTCTCCGTTGGAAGCCTCTCGCCTTTTTTGCGCCTCTTCAACTTCTTTCTGGCGCTTCTCAAGCGCGATGCGCTCTCTCTCGGCCTTCGGTATGAACTTTGGCTTTGCGGCAGCCGCTTCTTTCTCGCGCTTGGCCTTGAGGATGTCGTCGATACTCGGTGGCTGCTTGCGAGCAGCTGGGGGCGGAACGGCGGCAGTCATCTTCGTTTCGCGGGGGTCACGGTTCGTGGACTTGCGGAGGAGGATTCGCGCGAACTATAAGGTGCATGTACGCTAAGGCAACACCAGATCACGTGCGTGGCTGCTATCGATAGTACCCTGGCCCCACTGCATGATGTGGTTCCCAGGTATCATCTAGGGAACCACCTTGGAATAGTGTCACACACAATAGGTAGACCTTGATACGCAGGGGTAGAGCCAGTCCAACCGATAGTCCGATGCTGGGTACTGTTACCTTCGGGCTTCCAAGCCCGAGGAAGGAGCTGTACCATGGATTATTATATGTGGACTTGGACATACTTTGATTTAGAGGCCAAGTCTAGCCGTCTACTATTCAGATTGGCGTATTTGGGGTGCTTCCGCGTACGTATCATAAGATAGTTTGGTCGTTCCCATTATCCTGTCACAGCCTGGAGGCAGACCCCCAGCACTCTGTAGCATTCCTCATAGCTCATAAACATGGTTGTATGCCACCACGTGCCATACACCACCTCAGTCCTGCCTGCCCTTGAGTAACCGCTTTGTGACCTTGTCCTTCTCAATAATGTATACGTGTGCGCCCCAGCCTGAAAGTGCGTCTCGGTCGACAGCGTTGAGCAGCGCCTGTGAGATTGTCTCGAAGAGGTCCTCGGGGCCCTGTTATGATGTTAGCCTAGCCCGATACCACGTACTGATACAACCCACTAGATCAGGCTCCCACAGTCCCTCACATGTACCGAACAGCTGATCGCTGGCTGTTCCGCTAACAATGAAATCCTTCGCAAAGTCGATGCACCCAATACTGTCGAAGCCGCAGATGAAGGGCTTCCCGCTTGTCTGGTTGATACCGGCGATTACGGGACTGATGAAGTAGGGTCCGAAGCGCTTCTCGTACAAACTTGAGCTGACGAGGTTCGCCATGGTCTGGGGGCTGATGTTGCGCTCTTCGCGGAGGCGGTACATGTTGACCTTGTAGCGGAACAGGTCTGATACGGTGGATACGTCGGTGGCGAGGCCGGTCAGACCTAGGAAGACGTCGCCGTACTGGAAGATCTTGGGAAAGTTGTTGGACACGGTGAGGGCTTGCATGCCGAGACGCAGGTCGCATGCGATGGCCACGCAGTCCTTACCCACCATGGCCACGCAGGCGCCACCGTCTATTCAAGTTATTAGAAGAGCATGCGGGGTGGTGTCGGTGGAGGCGTACTTATTGAGAATGGTGACGACTGTTGCGATTAGCTATGGACTCCAAGTTGACTGCGGGCAGCTTACCATGGCTGTGTGTGTGATGCGGAATGACCCTCGATTGGCAACTACAGTAACAGACGAGGACGTAGAGCTCTGCGGTGTATGTGGGAAACGGTGGTGTTGTGGGTGCTTGTGGTGTACTCAGCTGGGCAGGCAGCTCACAGTGTTACGCGGAGGCGCGAGCTCCCCGGGCCGCCCTGGACACTCGTACCTAGCTCGAAACCGCCTTCTTGGCACCGAACTTTTGAGATGCACCAACCGACACGTCCATATCGGTCGCAACGCACAAAATACCCACCATGAGCGCCCAAACGTCTGTCGAAATCGCAAAGTCGCTGCCCCCGCGCTTACTGCGCTTCTTCCAAAAGTACCCGCCACCATCGCTCTTCCCCAGTCTCTCATCTCAACTTGCATCACCGACTTCGCACGCAACCCCGAGCACAATATCGACAACCCCACCAACCAATCCCAATGCCTCCGTGACCGAGACATCCGCGCCAGAGGCCATCGCAAGACCCGCAAATGCGCCCTCAAATTCAAACATACCACCAGAAGCACACGACCTGCCCTACCCAAATCCATTCCTTCCACACAAGAACTTCGCAACCGGACGGTGGCACTCCCCCGCGTATGGTCTACGGAAACAAGCCGATCTTGTTAAGCTTGCCTCGGAGCATGGTGTCGTCGACCTACTGCCATGGACTGTGAAGAAGCCTGGCGAGAAGGAAAGGCGGCGGGTAGAAAGAGGATTGCAAGTCAAGGGTACAGGCGAGGGACAGAAGGTCAAGGGAAAGCTTTGGGAGCGAACACTGAAAGGACGCTTGGAGATGAGGAGACAGGCCATGCTGAACATGCCGGCTTTGATCCAGGAATGGAAGCAGAAGGGACACGGAAGAGGTTGGAAGAAGTGGCCCAGTGGAAAGGCGAAGAAATAGAGTATCCCGCTCAAATGTACAATATCATGGACACTGTTCTCTTCATCCATGTAACGAGGTCTAAACATGGCTCGATTGGTGTATCACAACGTAGTGATGTCTGGGTATCCTACTGACTGAACTATCTCATCCTTGGCAGACCTCCCACGTTACTGTTCGTGTGTACAATAGTTCTGGGTATAATATAGGAAATTCGATATGCACATATGCATGCACACGCATAACAATCCATCCTGAGCTATCCTCGAGGCCCGGCATAAAGAGAGGACGCTTCACATGACCATCTCCTCGTCGCCATAACCACCCTGCAGCCCATACTCCCGTGCATATGCGTATGCTCCGTAAGTATTCTCCATGTCAGCTACGCTGCCCACATTCTTCTGCCAGAGGCCGTTGCCGCCAGTGTTGTTGTAGACTGGATCGGTGGCCTGGTTGTACTTGGCCGACTCCTTCAACGCAGCCTCGCCTCTGCATGATTCTTCATACTCGCGCCTAGCCATCATCTCGTAGCCTGATGCCATGTATGGTTCAGCGCTTGCTGCTGCCATGCTCTGATCCAACTGCTGCTGGTGCTGCTGGATAGCCTCTTGCTGGGCGGACTCCTCTTGTTGTCTCTCGTATCTCAACTTAGCCATGGCTTCCTCCTGTGCGAGACTGGTGGGTGGCCAGTCGTAAAGCTGTCGGGACATGTTGTAGTCTACGCCCGCTGGGTGTCCTTGACGACCTGATGGAGGTGATATGCGCCAGAGCTCGAGGAGACGTAGCCGCTGATCGTCGTCTGCATTCTGGAAGAGATCGATCTGGGAAGGGAACAGAAGAGAAGGATCAATACTGTTCCTCAAAAGTACGGCAGCGAGGTCCGAAGATTCGATGTGTGTCTTCAAGGCTGGCTCGGAGGTACTGCGAGTAGGTACATGATATGAATGAGTGTAGTGTTGAGAAGCGTAGACGATCTGCTTGGGAGCTTCTTCTTGCTGTTGCTGTTGTTGCACTGTTTGCTCCTGTTGCATCTGTGGTTGCATGGGCTGTGGGTTGCCTTGAGACAAGTTCATGTTGGCTGAGAACAGCCGAGTAAGTTCATCTTGTTGCATGCTTGCGTCTTCTGCTGCTTTCCCCTGAACGTTGATGCCCGTAGATATTGTGCCGCACTATGACGTAACGTTAGTGTTTACCAGCGCCGAAGACGAACGAGCTTACGTTTGCGCAAGAAATGTTCTGAGAAAAGGCGTAAGGACTGAATGAGATGGGCGTGTCGTGAGTGCAGTCGCAGTGGTGCAGGAGCATGGGCTGCATGTCCTCTAGGGTCTCAACAGCAAGCGGATGAGGGGCAAGTTCTGGAAAACGGAGGTTCAAGTATTGTATTAGGCGGGGAGTCGACAAAGGCGCATACAGTGATGGACTATATCGTTGAAAGACCTTGTAGACTCGAGCTCAGAATTCGCCGTTGGCTAGTATATGGAAACTTGGAATCGTACTTGTCCGCGCTTGCGTTGGGCGCTGACGACAATCGGCGGGGGATGTCAAAGGGTGCCTTTGTGAGTCAAGAACAAACGGAAAGGTATTGAAATATACTTGAACCAAGTCAGCAGTGAAGAGGGGGCAGGAAGAAAATTAGCAGCAGCGTGATGGTGGTTCTTTATGTACCGTTGAGTATAGCGTGCTGTCGGGGTCATGCGTGTAGGCGGGATGATTCTGATAATTTTGTCGCCCACGTCCAATTAGTGACGAAGCTGAAACCCAACCTGTGCGGCTAGTCTGCTGGCAGCCAATGATGTGTCCTGAGAGCTTGCAAATAGTGGTCGATTTGGGACGACAACTCATCAAATGTGTATGGGCGTATGCACTTTTGGATGTGAGGTGCGGGCAATTGGAGGCCCAGACGGAAGAAGCCGGGACAGCAGGCAGCGAACACACCAGTAGAGCGCCAGCAACGAGGAGTCGGATCGCACCAACAGTCCTGGGCGAAGCAAGGAGGATCGAGAGTTGCACTGCTCGCGAGTTGCTGCTCACGTACGCGGGTTGATGCCTCTAGGTGTCGGCCTTGGCACGCACGCGCGCTAGTGAGCTACCTGGAGCTTGCGCAGATACACCATTGCCTAGAATCATCAACACCGAGACACACGACTGCCAACCCTTGATAATCCCGTAATCGCTTCCCGGGAATCTGCGGTCCATTTGATCGCTCGGAACAAACAAAGCGCCCTTCTCAGTCTCCACACCGCCCACCATGGTAAACACCCCACCGTAACAGCTGAAGCACCCCAGTCGATCTAACCATGGCGTAGACGTCAATAGGCACAGGTTACGATCTGTCCAACTCGGTCTTCTCGCCCGACGGTCGAAACTTCCAGGTCGAATACGCGGTTAAGGCAGTAGAGAATGGTGGCACAGCGGTCGGCATCAAGTGCAAGGATGGCGTCGTACTCGCTCTGGAGAAGCTCGTCAGCAGCAAGTTGCTCAAGCCCGGCGCGAACAAGCGGATAGCAACTGTGGACCGCAACATGGGCATTGTGTCTTCCGGTCTCCTCCCCGATGGTCGCCACTTCGTCTCCCGCGCCCGCGACGAGGCAGCCCAATGGCGGCAGCTTTACAAGGCACCCATCCCCTCCTCGTCTCTCGCCGACCGTATGGGAAGCTATGCCCAAGCGTATACCCTCTACTCGAGTGTCCGTCCTTTCGGTATAACTGCAATCCTTGCAGGCTGGGACTCCGAGGCCGAGCTACCAGTAGATGGTCAAGTTGGTTCAGGGCCTACTGTTGGCTCGGGAGGCAAGAAAGAAGGCGCAAAGCATGGTGGGCCATCGCTTTACATGATTGAGCCCAGCGGTCTATACTGGGTATGGAGACCTTGGTGACCTAAACTTGTCCAACAACTAACGTGCACAGGGCTACTACGGTGCCGCTACAGGCAAAGGCCGCCAGGTCGCTAAGTCAGAGCTCGAGAAACTCAACCTCTCCGAGGGAAATCTATCACTAGAGGAGGGTGTCAAGGAGGCAGCACGCATCATCTACGTCGCACACGATGACAACAAAGACAAGGAGTTTGAGCTTGAGATGACATGGATCAGCAGTCTCGACGGTCCTACCAAGGGCAGGCACGAGGAAGTGCCCAAGGACATCCGGGAAGAAGCTGAGAAGCTGGCAAAGAAGGCGCTGGAAGGAGACGACGATGATGACGAGGAGGAGGAGAAAATGGAAGAGTAGACGACGACTGCATAACACCGCGTAGACGGTCTATATGCATAACGAGCGGCTCTCACTGCCTTTCACGATCAATGAACAACATTTACGAAAGTCAAGCACTAGCACTATCATCTTCTTGTTCGGCCCGCTTCTCAAGCTTGCTTCGTCGCTCCTGCCAATTCTGGATTGACAGTTGACTGCGTCATCGACGATTCCAGATTCGCCATGCAGGTACATCCGCCCCACTAGCGCGTCACCCTGCAATCCGATTTTGAAAACCATTCAACAATTCCATCCATAAGTATCTTACGTCACGCGTCTATCCTACCATCCAAATACACTCTTCTTATCCAATTGTAATATATCATCATGCCGCCAACACTCATACTCATTCGCCACGCTCAGGCACAACACAATGCCACCAGCGACTGGTCTATCAGGGACCCTCCACTTACTGAGCTGGGCGAGCAGCAATGTCGCGAGCTACATGAGAGTCTGAAAGAGAGCAAGATCGGCAATGAAGTTGAACTCATCGTTGTCAGCGCTCAAAGGCGGACGCTCCAGACTGCCACTATCGGGCTGGACTGGCTTATCAAGAAAGGCACCAAGGGTAAGAGCAATGTCACTGAGCAAGACACTTTATGTATATGTGGATAATACTGATATGCACTGCAGTAATCCCCGACGCGAACTGGCAAGAAAACGCAGACAAGCCGTGTGACACTGGAACACCCATCGATGAGATCTCCAAGGAATTCCCTCAGTACGACTTCTCCGTCGTAGACCCTTCGTTCCCAGACAAGACAACTGGCGGATCCAAGAACCCGTACGCTTTCACCGAAAAGGCTATCCTAGCACGTGGACAGAGATGTCTCAAGGACCTCTATTCCCGCCCCGAGAAAGTCATTGCTGTTGTCTCGCATTCGGGTTTTCTGCGCACAGGTGTGTGCAACCGCATGTTCTTCAATGCCGACTGGCGTGTGTTTGAGTTCGACGACGAGGAGATGAAGAAGAACCCTGGGTTCTTTGTGTTGAAGGAGAGCGAGGAGACGGAGAAGAAGGGTGGCGGTATGGGTCGTAGTGATGTTGGTGTCTTTGGTATCGTACCTGGTGACTTCCCGCCTGAGGTTGAGGAGGAGATTGCTACTAATAAGGCGCAAGTTGATGATGAGGCTACTAAGCAGAACCCGAGTGCTTGAGCTGGGTGATTTGTAGTTAGATCTGAGAGTCGTGTTTTGCCGGACTACATGGCAGTGGAAATTTGCGATCACTTAGAGGATAGACATTGCGTAGACCATAGAATTCAGTGAATGTCAATGAAGACTATCAATCCATGTCGAGTAAGATGGTCTGAGCATATTTAATGCCTTCACATGCATGAGCATAATGCTCTAATGCAATACCAAGTGGCACATAGAGTGCCCACATCAGGTCCCTCGGAATATCTGTTCAATCTCCCAAACTTTATTTTGACCGACCTTCTCAACACCCGGTATGGCCATATTTTCGGGAACCTTATGGACCCGCCCAAGAGGATGGGAGGTAGGGTTGATACTGTGCATGCCTCCCCTCATACGCTTCTCTGAACCCAGACAGGGCCGCTTCTTCTGTCGCCCCAGTAATCGCAAGACTGATAGCCTGGCCAAAGAGCAGATACAACTCCCTTTTTGCCCGGTCCAGTCCTTGGAGACCAGCATACGACGCATAATTGGCGTAAAGATGCTTAAACTTGACCTTGACGATCAGAAGACCTGGCTGTCGCTGATCGAGCGGTGATGGCTCCACGGTCCTGCGCGCGGCTTTCTTTGGAGACGCTAGCCGACGAAATTGAAGCAGGGGTGTCATCCATTTCTCGCGCAGGCTGATCTTTCGAGGGCCATGGTGAAGCTCTACACAGACTTCAAGTTCGCGTAAGCCAGTAAGCTTCTTCGAGGCGGCATCGCAAACTCGCTGCCTGAAAGTGAACATGGCGTTAGTTACTACTGCATGTAGCATACCGGACAACGTCCAAGTCCGTCACTATCGCAACCATACTTACCAACTTTGATGATGCTTCTCTTGCCAAACCACGTCCACGGTCTTGTTTGGATTTCCATAAGTGCTGTAGTGGAGATGCAACCTGGTGATGCTTCCCAAGTGGATGGACGAGGCATATTTGAAGAAGTTTGTCATCCGCTTTGGCGCGTCGAAGACAAAAACTGTGTTTTGGTAGAGCAACTTCGCTGTCTCTGCATAAACTTGCTTGCAAACAAGACTTAGCGCACATAGCGAGCCCGGCCAGTTCGTTCGCAGGCCCTGAACAGCGTTGTATTTGCCAAGTGATCTCGAGAAGCGAATCACGACAGGAGGAGTCGCGTTTATCTCAGGATCAGGCGCAGGGGTCGTGCTCTTTGTAGCGATTACATTTGATGACAACTTGACAGTCTGTGGTTTCCGCTGCGTGAATTTGGATCCTTTGCTGGCGATCTCACAGCGACGCTCCGAGTCGAAGTAGTAGCCGTATATTTGGTTTCTGATCTCACCGGGTAAGGCGAGGAAGCCGCGCATCTTCTTGGGCGGAGACCCTCTCGGCTTGTGAGCGCGGGAGAAGAGACTGGTACCAGTCATGACCGCCGGGCTGACAAGCTTGGAAGCTTGTAAGACAATGTGTTGCTGTGCTAGTGAATTAGCCGGAAATGTTTGTTAGCAAATATCAAGATGCCACCGAGCTGGTGGTGGTCTGTGTCTGTATTGGAACCATGGAACATTGGAGGTGGAGCCTGGGTGCCTGGGCCCTGATATCGTACGTGGACGCTAGTCGCGTTTGGGCTAGTGATCAGAGCAACTGCGGGCAGCCACGACAGTCGCCCCTGCTGCATACCGCCATGTTAACCATCATGTCTTCGCTAATCTCGCGCCAACGTATCCTCCTTCGCCAGCCTCAATTTCTTGCAGCTCGCGCCTTCTCCTCCTCCAGGATAAACGCATCTCGCCTCCGTCAACCCGGCGAACCAACCGGCCCGAACGAAGTGAGTAGAGATGATACAAAATATATGCGACGCATACACTGACCTCTTATCTCAACCTCTGCAGCCTCCGACACACATCCGAACACCTCCCTCGAAATCCCCACTCAAAGTCTGGCCCATCCTCGCGATATTGGGACTAGGCACATACTTGTTCAACGCGATAATTGATCAGCGAAAAGGCGAGGGATACCAGCCCAAAGGACCTATTCAAGGCCATTCCCCCAGCGGCAAAGGACAAGTGAAGCCTTCACATCCCCACTAGAAAGATGCCTGCCATTGAAAAGACTGCCGCGGGCTCGCGCGAGTCTCCCCGCTGGTCCAGCGACGAAGTGACCGTCCTTTTCGTCCTTGGTGGCCCCGGTGCCGGAAAGGGTACGCAATGTACGAAGCTCGTCAGTGACTATGGCTTCAAGCATCTCTCTGCTGGTGATTTGCTGCGCGAAGAGCAGAACCGCGAGGGCAGCGAGTTCGGCGAGATGATCAAGACGTACATCAAGGAAGGCACTATTGTGCCCATGGAGGTTACCGTTCAGCTGTTGGAGAACGCAATGGAGGTCAGCATGGAGAGCGGAGAGAACCACGGAAAATTGTTCCTGATTGATGGTATGATGACCCATGCAGCTACTTTCCAGTCCATTGTCTAACATGATAGGCTTCCCGCGCAAACTCGACCAGGCCCACGCTTTCGAGCGCTCCGTCTGCCCTTCCAAGTTCACCATCTTCTTCGAGTGCTCCGAGGCTGTCATGGAGAAGCGACTCCTCGTCCGCGGCGAGACATCAGGACGCGCTGACGACAACCTCGAGAGTATCAAGAAGCGCTTCAGGACATTCGTGGAGACAAGCATGCCCGTGGTCAATGAATTCGAGTCGCAGGATAGGGTTGTCAAGATCAACGCAGAGCAGGAGCCTGACCAGGTTTACCGGGACGTTGTGGAGAAGCTCAAGGAGCGTGGCGTGAAGCCCATCAACATCACCTTTGTGCAGACACAGGCTTCATAGTCTATAGGGAGACGCCCAAGAATCAATATATCTGAATTGCATTGTCTATCATGCAGCTCGAGGGCTGCTGTTCATGAACCTGAAAAGCCTCATAATGCATCTGTCCCAAGCCGACCCCTTTTGAAAGAAAGAAACGCGCACCAAGACGACGTAACCATTTAGTCCATATCGTCATCAATGGCCCTCTGCTGCTTCCTCTGTCCGCCCCTTCCGCCGAACCGCGACGCCATATCGGCCTTCTGGTCGGCCTTGTTTGCTTCCTCCTCCTTCTCCTGCGCGAACCTCTGCTTCTCCTGCTGGATGACCAGCAGAACACCTTGCAGACTGTTTCGCCACAAATCTAACCTTGAAGCTACCTCTCTCCACTGGTTGTCGCCAAAGACGCGGTATGTTGAGCGGTGGATCAAAAAGGTCTGGTTGAGCTGGCTGAGCTTGCCCTCGACAAGACCAGCGCGGATCACGTCAATGACCCACATCTCGACGTCTTCGGATGGTACTTGTAGTGCCTTTGCGATCCTCTCGTAAGGTAGCGACCTGGCTTGACCCGCTGAAGCAGCCATGGACGCAAGGGTGAGGAGGCGCATCTTGCGGTTCAAGGCACCGGCGTCAAGGCCGGACTCCTCAACCCAGCCATCGTGCTCGTCCTTGAAGTCGTTGTAGTCATCCAGGAGATCGGAGTTGAAGATTTCAAGGAGCTGGAAGTATATGGGGTCGGAGTTACGGAGGGCCTGGATCGAGTCGAGATCGGTGAGATCTTGGAAATCGAAGTGGGTCGGGTGTGTGAGGGCCGACTTGAGGGCGCGAAGAGAGAGCTCGCGAGCCTCTGGGGACGAAGCCTGCTCTGAAGGGAATGTCCTGAGTGCGCGTAGCAGATATGTGTATGCCTGCTCCTCCTCGCCTGCGTCCGATGCGACGTCGCTCACAGCAAGGTAGAGCTTGCGCGAATCCTCCTCCCCGGTCTTCCATGCGGCTATCCAGCTGTCGAGCTGCTTGAGTTGTGGTCGCAGTGTCTCGAAGTTTGATGTGGCGCGAATGACACGGAGAATGGCAAGGAGCACGTGGTAGCGCGTCTCGCTGTCTGGCTGGGTGGTGTTGAAGATGGTGCTGAGGATGGAGAGCGCAAGACCACCACCGTTCAGAGGCGACGAGGAGATGGGCGTGCTCAGGTTCTGGCACATCTTGGGGATGAAGATGGAGACATTTGGCGACTGGTTTACGAGGTGGATGAGCAGGTTGTAGGCCGCAATAAACTCTGCGTACTCATTGTTAGCCCGGTGTTTTCTCCCTCAGAAGGACCCCTCGAGTCATTGCTGGAGCCGTACCCTTCTCGGGCGCCTGGTTCAGCGCCTGGCTGCCGACGACGAGCTTCTTGAGCACATCGTCCTTCTTGTTCTCCTTGAGCAGGTCCGCGCTCTCGCCCTGGAGGTTGGCGCTCTCATCGCCCTGGGATTTTTTGAGGCTGTCGATGTATTGTGCGAACTCGTCGGTAAGCTCCTCGAAGGTGCCCTCGATGAGCAGCGTGGTCTTGGCGCCCGGCATGGTGAGAATAGTAGAGACTGGTATCGGGGCAGTGTGTAGGCGGCGGGCGCAGGGGCGGGGCTGGTGGATTGTCGACAATGGGAGCGGCGTTGGTGGGATGCCAAGATTGGAGTTGGATTTTTGGGAAGTCGCTATCGATAGCCGCACAGACAAACAACCCCAACAGCCAGAACCACTTGCTACCTTGACGATGTCACATTACTTGAGTTTGCCATGTACGATTTCAAGTCCTCGGAAGCCTCACAAATCCCAATGCGATATTGGTCAGCGTCCTCGAGGAAGCAGTACCTTGTCCTGAACCGTGTCATCATCAAAGCCCGGCCGCTCGAAGGATAGCACTTACCATCATACAACGCAATCTCATACACACCACCTTCAGCTTCCGGGTGCACAGCTACGAAAGACCTTTCCGTCAGCGCACTCCCATCTCTAACATCAAGGACATTGTTATCCAAGATGAAGACCCCCCACTCCGCCAACTCTCCCTCAAGCACGTCGGTCGAACCCGGACGCAGTACATCGCTCATGTATAGGAGTTCGCTAGACTGATTTCGACTATGCAACACCACCTGTCGATCCCCATCCTCGGCCGCATGAAGCTCCCACGTGTTCGTTGCATTGTACTTCACGAGATAGAAGCTGCTAGCTGCATCCTGGCTGTCGCCGAGCACGTAGGTGCGTATGTCCAAAGAACTGACTGGCAGAGATACCCATTGGCTGTCCAGGGACGGATCGTCGCTGTGTCCGATAATCAGCGACCCAATATAGAAGATTTCAAAGGACTAGACGTACGATGAGGACCGCAGCTGATATAATTGGGTACCCGAAGCTGGGACATCAAGTTGGGCTCGTCTATCATGTGAGCACGCCAAAGCCATGTCAGACAAGCCTATAGCAAGAGCGAGGAAGGACTTCATCCCAAGATTCAGCACTGGAAAATTGCTTGCGACGGATAGAAAGACACTCAAGTCAAGTGCCGATAACACGTATGTATAGTTTGCGGGGGCGACAGGGGTCGGAATGAAGGCCCCTTCAGCCTGCAACATATCAGCTTCGCTTAGATTCAAGCCTCATCTATAAACATCCTGCCTTTCTAAATTTCTCTTGGCCTGTACTCAACATGTTGCAGAAAACCCACATGTCGATAGCATGGCAGTAGTAGAGGGGCCAGACCACACCATGTCGCAGTGGGGCCTTTATGATGTTGTTCGTCGACTGCTCTCAGAAAATCACCATCTTCTGAGACGCTGATATCTATCACTCCTACTCAAAACGTGTCAAAATGAAGTTCACGACAATTGCATCTTCGTTGGTTCTCGCTGCATCGGCCATCGCGCAGACCACGCCCTCGGGCTTCACTCCTGCCACCAATGCAACGCTGGATGTCTACTACGGGACACAGTACATCAGTCCCGGTCTCATCGTTAAAAAATCAAGTACGAACCCGAGGTGCAAAGAAGGATGTGCCATACTGATGTAAAACAGCAACGGCAAAGGCCCCTGTCATTGGTCTCACCAACACAACGCTCAGCGGAAAGTACCTGCTTGCAATGATCGGTATTTCCCCTTCTCATTATCAAAAACGCATCACACTGACACTGCTCAGACATCGATGTCACCCAAAACGGCCGTGCGTCAACCGTCCTGCATGCCCTTCTGCAGGATTACACGCCCTCCGGCACCAAGCAGAACGGCACATCGGTCCTCACTACGACAGCCACAACGCCTTCGTCGTACTTTGGTCCTGCGCCACCCGCTGGCGCGCCTCCCACTCATCGTTACGTATTCTTGCTGCATGAGCAGCCGGCAAACTTCGCGGTCCCGGCTGCGCATCAACAGGCTGTTAGCAGCCGGTTCGGCATTGACTGGCCAAAGTTCATTGTGGATGCTGGGCTCAAAGCCCCGATTGCTGGGAATTACTTGCAGGTGAAGAGTGGAGATAACACGAAGAGGTGGGAAGCGTAGGAAGAAGCTTGTCCTTCTATTTCGAAGCGCAACACGTCCCATCCAAAATGCACCTCCGCGTTCAATAGTGTGCAAATGCAACTCCAAATCCCCAGGCCCCTAAATGCAACGCCGATCCCTTCCTCCTCACTACCTGAAGTCCACACCCAAATCATACCGTGCAGTTCAGGTTGTTTCCCAAAGTAGTCCTGAACACATCCAAAAGACACTGATGCGCGCGATCCCCATCTTCACTCAGTATCTCGCTGCTGTCGATAACGTATGCGCCTGCCGGAACGACGATGCCGTTGTAGTACACGACGGTATCTACCGTACGAGCTTTGCACGCTATTAATGCCAACAGTCAGTAGCCGATCTCCAAACGATAGGATATGGTAGAATACACACCTTCCTTTTCGTTAGACCACATCCACCCAATGCTATACATGGTCTGATCGTAATGCAGAATGCTCTTCGTGGTATCGTAAACGACCCGCCGTCTTCTCATGTTGTTTTCTGTCCAGGCCTCATCGGTGACGGCGTAGGCGAAGCATTTATCTGATGAGCGGCCGATTTTGTCGATGGCTGTTACGCTGGTGATGGCGGTTGCGAGGATGGCGATGAGGCTTGCTTTGCGCATCGTGAGGACTTTGCTTGTGCGTTTAGACGGAGGTGGCTGGAGGGGTAGGAAGGAGAAGTATTTTGCATGTCTTGTTGATCTGCTGGCCTGGTAAGGGGTCCGGTTGGTAGGGCTACGGGCTGGGGGATCCGGTGTTGGAACCGTGGTACTTGGTTAGGGGACTTGACACCAACACCGAAATATTATCTCATCACTTCACCGCATGCATGCCGTATGTGTGCTTGGGACCTGTGCAAGTTGAAGTAAAGCAATGTATTCGTCGCGTCGCGAGAAGCGACATATCAAGCGCAACTAAGATATCCACATGAAAAGAACCTACTCGCCAGGCTCATGTCATCCATACATGAAAACCTCTGATTAGTGACCAAAGGCTTGTGAATTGCCTGCATTAATCTTTGCAAACTCCCTGTTCTCTTTCTGCCATTTCCTCGCATATCTGACGCCAAATCCGTGTTCGAACACTTCGCGGATGGCCTCAAGTGGCATCCCCTTGACTTCAGGGAAGCAGAAGATAACGAATAGCCAGCCGACGAAGCAGATGCCTGCGTAGAAGCCGAAGGCCCCTGATGGCGTGATGCCTTTCATCATGGAAAGGAAGGTCGAGGCGATGATGATGTTGGTACTCCAGCATGTGACCGTATTCAACATCGTTCCAACAGCTCTGACCTCCATAGGAATCAGCTCGGTCCCGATCCATGCCACGGTAGCCACACCACTAGCTGATTGAAGTTAGCACTGGTCTAGTGATAGCGGAAGAGAAGACAAAAAAGACTTCAGCATAGTGAGGGTACTTACAGTAGAAGCCAACGAAGATGATGATCGTGGCAATAAGGACATAACCTGGCCAGCCAATCTCTTCGCTCTGGACAGCCAATGTGCGGAGATCAATCGGGATGTAAGAGAAGCTGACGGCAGCGATGACAAGACAGACGCTCATGCCCAGAATCGTTATCAAGAGAATGCGACGGCGGCCGAACTTGTCGACAATGACAAGGTTGACGAGCGAGAAGATAAAGTTCGTGGCGGAAACGGTAATGGCGACAGCGGTCGCGTTGTTGAAGCCTACAATCTTGAAGAGCGTCGCTGAGTAGTACATGAGTGTGTTGAAGCCCGACAGTTGTGAAATGGCCATGATCGTGCATGCTGTAAACACAGCGCGGAAAGTGGATGCTGTGGTGAAGATACGGGCCAGAGTCTTGAACACCGAATCATCCACCATAGTCTGTGTGGCTTCGTTGATGCTCATCTCAATGCTCGTGATCTTCGCGCGTCGCTGCTCTTCGGTCGATGTTGGGTAGATGCGCGTAAGGACAATACTGGCTTGGTCTACGTCCCCGTGTGCGACTAGTTGGCGGGGAGACTCGGGGCAGAGAGTCAGAAGACCGGCAAGGAGGATGGCGGGTGCCGCACCGATGCCAACTGTTGCTCTCCAGGCTTGTGAGTTGGCGCCTCCGACTTGTGCGAAGCCGGCACCAATGGATGACGCAAGAAACTGGCCAAAGGTGACGCTCATGTTGTTGAAGGCAATCATCCGGCCGCGATATTTGGCTGGCGCCAGTTCTGAGATGTACAGAGGAACAATCATAGCCGCTGAGCCGACACCCAGGCCTACGACGAAGCGGCCTACAGCGAACTGTGGGAGGTGATACGCAGCCGTCTGGAGTATGGTGCCGATAACGAAGACGCCGCACGCCAAGAAGATTGGCAGCTTGCGACCATATTTGTCGGCAATCATACCAGCGATGACGGCTCCCACGAGGGCACCTCCAGAGGTAAGTGATGTGACGAGCTCCTGCTCTGAGGACGTGAGTTCGTGGCCGAGAGACGAGCCAATAGTAACGAGCACCGAAGAGATGTAGCCAGTATCGTAACCTCGACAAAGTCAGCAAGGTCGGATCTCAGAATCCAACCCACAAATAGAGTTACGCACCGAAAAGGAGACCACCGAGAGAAACAGTCATGGAGATTAGCCAAGCAGCCTTCGAAGCGGCTGTAGCTTCGATGCCAGAGAGATTTGCGATTTGCTCCGCATGTTCGCGTGCAGTCGTGATGTCTTCAATCTTGTCGATGCTGGAAGACCGTTCATTGAAGATATCGACCTTCTTCAAGTCTTGAGCCATATTGACCTGGAGTTGGCAGTGGTGAGGAGTTCGGATGATATTACAGAGGTGGTGATCAGAGTCAACAATGCAATGATGACAGGAGAGGCTCGAGGGCTTGCGATACTTCAAGCCATACTCCAGGAGATATCGCGTGCTACTTATGCTACTCGTGTAGCCTCAAATTCGCTCTCCGACAATGGCCGGCACGACGCGCAACCAAGCTCGATGCGAAGAGCTCTCGCAGGCTGACCTGGATTGCCACGTTGGGATCCGTCGCACCATACTGGCAACGCTTTCCCCAGGTTTCTGCTCGCAAGTCTCCGCAAACCTATCGGGTATGCGTCATTCTTCGCTTCGCAATGTTGGGGTGCATGGGAAAATGCGGGGGAGGGCCCTAGAGAACAGGGTAGACCGGCGTGTTGGGACCGCTTGACAGCTCAATCGGATGCTGCACATTGGTTGACACGGCATGGCGGATCGAGAACGCTGGTCGCGCGTGCGGCTTAGGATAGTCGAGGATAGGAAGTTTGCGGCATAGACTTCTACGTTGGGCGCCAAGGCTCGGGGTCAAAAGGCCGTATCCTGCGGGCTTGCCGTTTTCAACATTCCGAGGTTGAGATCGGATGGATATCGCCAGACCCATCCTATGGAAATATCACAAAGCCGATAGAAGGTTACCGAAGTCCAGGCGGCCTTTGACAAACTGGTTGGATTCGTACATCATGCGACGTGACGTGACGAAAAAAGTCGGGGTAGCGGAAGCAACAGCCTTTTTCTATTGGAGCTAGAGCTTCTCCACGTCCGTAACTCAGCGTGCCACAGGGCGTTTGAGTGTCTTTCCTGCTCAAGCAATCGCTGATTGATAATGCTACTCGAAAACCGTCAGATCGGCATGATCATTCATCAATGACAGTGTTGGTATGAGCGAGCGCTTCTTGGTATTACATTAATATTAGATATTGCTATAAGGTTCTCGCTGTAACGAGGAGATCTATCATACCGAAATGACCCGCAGGTC
Source organism: Alternaria ethzedia (assembly GCF_023757985.1). NCBI lineage: Eukaryota > Fungi > Ascomycota > Dothideomycetes > Pleosporales > Pleosporaceae > Alternaria > Alternaria ethzedia. The sequence continues at coordinate 423,340 of NW_026056213.1, read as the reverse complement.
CAAAAATTGAGGATCTGAGAAGCTAATTGGCTGTCTTTAACCAATGATCTGCCATATCTCGTCTTGTCCTCAAAGAAATCTATAAAACTCATAAACTCCCCCAGGAAGTGGAATCGTGACTCGTCTACTCTTTCTTGGCGTGCTTGATGGGGTTGCCCTGCTCATCCACTAGGCCCTTCGCACGCATAACCTTGAGCGCATCGTGAATAGGGTCCAACTCTGGCTGTGGTGCCCTGTGAGAGCCGAAGTAGGTGTCGGCCCATGTGAAGTACTGTCCGTAGTTGACTGTGAAGTACATGTGATGCAAAGTGTGATGGGCGGGGCTGTTGAGCCACTTCTCTGTCCAATGGCCGGTAATCATATCGCCATCGTGAATGAAGATTGTCCAGATCTGGACAGCAACAAAGAGAACCATGTACAGATGTCTCTGCATTGGACAGATGAAAACAAAGATGCTTTTGAGATTTAGCAATGGGGTTTTGGGGAAATGGTCTAGGGAATACTCACTGGTATGGCAATGACTGAACGAACCCATCAAGCGGGTGGAACGCTAGCGCAGCCCATGGTGTAGGAACTGTTGAAATTAGCATTGCTATTTAGAGCGACAAAAATGCAAGACATCTGAAAGATACTGGGGACACTTACCAATCCATTTGTGGTGTGGCTTGTGGATGTACTTGTACACGCTGGGGTGATGTTCTAGGCGATGAATCCAGTAGATGGCAAAATCATTGAAAGCCATGTACAGAGCGGCTGAAGCCACCAGCCAGGGCCAGCCATATTCGCTTGTGTTGGTATAGATCAAGCTGTGGCCGCGCACTTCAGCGAGGAAAATAGGCAGGGTACAAAGGTTGATGAAGGGGATGGCGAAGAGCGATGATTTGATCTCTTGGGAGACTTGGTTCTTCAAGAAGCGTGGGTGGTACTCGAGCCGGCGATCAAAGACAGTGTAGTAGGACAGAGAGCTGAAAAAGAGGTAGAGAGAAGTTGCGCCGAGCTGAGTAATGACGAGAATCGATATAATCTGACGGTAAATGTTGTCGCGTGGCCATTGGGACGCAGGCGCTGTGCTAGCGGCCGAAAAGTCTGAAAACGAAGAATTGGCTACGCTGAAGCCGGGCGAGGGGAGAGCCCATGCGTAGGCTTTGTCCAGGACAAGAGGATCCAGGAGTTCCAGAGCGACATCCATTGTTGACTGCTATGCAAAGAGAGGTATGAAAATTTGAGGTGTGAGCAAAAGGTGGCGGGATAACTGGCGCACAAGCTGCCGTTGGGGCGCGGATGGGCTTTGGCCGTGTTGCTTGGCTTGGCAGGGGTAAATTGGTAAAAGTGGGGTCGCCCTCCCTTCGTACGAACGCGCTATGGTAAACAGAATCTCAACCGAAATCACCCCCAAACATCCGCCTTCCATTTGCCCCTCTTCTTCAGCCCGTCAGCCCACGCTTTGACGTCGGCCTCGGTCTTACCCTGCGCACCCTGGACCGCTTCTCCCAGCCTCATATCCACCTCCCGGGCCATGCTTGCCTTGCCGCAGATGTACATGTTGGCCCCTCCTTCCAGCATGTCCAGCACCTTGCCAGCGTGCTCGGCCACCCGGTCCTGCACATAAACTCTGCGCTGCCCTTGCATTCGTGAGAATCCCGTAACGATCTCTAGCTTGTCTCCTAGCTGTCCCTGCATCTTTGCCAGCTCGTCATGGTAGATGTAGTCCTCCTGGTTCCGGCATCCGAAGAACAACAACATCTTGCCAATCGGCCTACCAATTGCATGCAGTTTGGCGCGCTCCTGGAGAAACGCACGGAAAGGAGCAAAGCCGGTACCAGCGCTGACCAAGATCAATTGAGTCGAAGATGTGACGGGCAGCTTGAACTTCGACTTCCTCACGTGCGCGAGAACTGTTTGGCCCTGGACATCTCCACTTGCGGCTGAGCGGTGATAGGTGGGAATTGGCGTATTTCCGGCCGGGTGAAGATTGGATGCCGATAAGAGGTAATTGGACGTCAGGCCAGGAATTGTGGTTCTCGACTGGCCTTCAGTCGTGATCGTCTTATTGACTACCAGTGCGGTGATCGCGATGCGCCGGGGAGACGTTACGGAACTCGAAGAGATGGAGTAGTATCTCGGCTGAAGTGGCAGCAAGTTATCGATAACGAAGGCGAGCGGTATCGAGGTCCACGCAGCACCAGGGCTGGCAAGCTCGAGCAACCGAGCGAACGTGACGTGTGCAGAAGACGTGAACCGCTCGTAACGTCCACGATCCTGCGCAATGCCGAGGAGCTTCGATCTGGCTTGAGGAGTGGGCGCAAACTGAGCAACTTCGAGCACAGCCTTCCGAGCCACAGGCGCGCAAACCTCTAGATGATTGCGGAAAGCTGTCTCGAGCGTGCACGGCGACGGTATCTTTGGCTTGTCGGAACCACTTCTCGGTGCTACGGTGAGGCAGTCGTGTCTACGGCCTTGCAAGCCGAGGATGTCGAGCAGTCGGTTGACTTCCTCCTCAGGGTTCACAGGCCAGATGCCGATATGATCCCCAGTCTTGTACACGATGTCCGTATTGCCCAGATCCACTTCCAAGTGCACACAGTTACGATCTCCCGACACGAACAACTCGCGAGAGTGTTTGATGGTCAAATGAACTATGGCTGAGTTCAAGGCAGATCGTTGGTGGTGCACCGATGTGACGGAATTTGCTTCGGGACCAGGGCTCACGGCGGCGAGATCAACCCTCATCGTCGGCTCGTAAGTGACAGCCTTCTCTTCGAACCCCATCTGAGTAAGCAGAGTGAAGACATCATCTTTCCATGCTTGATAGTCCTCCTCTGTGCCACCATTGGCATCGTCGGCTCTCTGTCGTGGCATCAGCGCAGTAGCGCCTGCAGCATCTAAGACATCGGCGACGACATCGAGGACCCTGTTGTAGTACTTGTAGTTGCTATTACCGAGACCGAACGCCAGGTATCGCAAGCTCTCAAGCCGAATGTTGTCGTCGCCTACCCGCTTGATCCAATCCCAAAGGCCGGTAGTGTTATCGCTCGGATCGCCTTCGCCATATGTGCTCAGGATGAAGATGGCGAAGTACTTGTTCTGGATCCTCGCAACACTCTCGGCATCGTAATCGGATAAGTCCGCGACCAAGGCATTTACTCCAAAGCGCGCGCCGCACTCTCGACCCAAGTTTTCGGCGAGGCGCTCCGATGTACCAGACTGTGAGCCCCAAAAGATGACGCAATGATAGCCGCCCTCATCGAGGCGTTGGCAGACGTCGCGCGTAGAAGTGGTCTTCCCGTCTGAAAAGCCTTCTGCGATCTGTGGTCTCTCAAAATACACCTACAATAACAGCATGGTCAGTAATGCTGCGACATCAAGGATGCAAAGTTGCGTGGAAGTAGTCTCCTTACATGGTAGTTCGGGTCCGGCTTGTCCCAAATGCGACCACGAGTGATATACCCGAGCGATGTAAGAAGAAATAGAAATGCAGCTAGTCCGTCCGCTGCAGTCGAGGGCTTTAAACTGCTGAACACTGGTGTTGTGCTGAGTGCTTGTAGAAGAGGATTGAGATGTGACCTCAACTCTGACATGTCAAATGGTAGACTAAGTGAATTCATGATAACAGAAGGAAGCAAAGTAGCCTACAAAGGTTTGACAGGCTGAAGCGGCAATATAGCCAGGGAGAAGCAAATGGTATCCTTCAATCAGTCAAGAGCGCGTGGGCCATTGATGACAGCCGTACAGGTACTGGCACCAACCCATAGTTCTCGGGCATGACTGCCAGACCTGATTTGTCGATAACGACCAGACATTTCTGAGTGCAACGCTTTCGGTAGTCCGTTGTGATGCGTGAACGCTCGTGGCAGTGCTGATCATGACGCGAGTAAACTATGGCATCCCCGCGTTACCCCACACTTTAGCTGTCAGTTGGTGTCCACACGTAGTTCCCGATTCAACTTTTCAAGCCCGCACATACCGGTCGTAGCAATGCATTCCGCAATAGGACGTCATTCTCCGAAGCATACCCGTTTTGGTAAACTTGGGATGCGGTTGTCCACTTTTGCGGCTGCGTCAACGGGCAGTGAGATACCGCGACGAGCACTTAAGTAAACTCTCAATCGCACAATCTATACTATCACCATGCAAAGCTGCTAATGAGATTGTTTTCAACGTTGCTATTGTGTTGATTACGATCCAAGATGTCTACAGCGGTCATTTCCATTCCGTATGCTGCTGCGCTAGGCGCGTGCGCTCTTTTCTACTTTGTTATCTATCCTGTAGTCGTTTACTTCCGCGATGTGAATGGTATGTCAGCCATCAAGTACAATAATAATATCGACTGACATCTCAGGTCTTCGGCGTTACCCAAACATGCACCCGCTCTCGGGCATATCTTCGATCCCGTTCATGGTGCTTGCGCACGGCGGAGCGCGGTCCACCTACCTTGAGAAACTACATCGAAAGCATCCAGTAATCCGTGTGGGCCCCAACTTCCTCTCGTACGGCGACCTTCGAGCCGTGAAAGACATCTACGGTCATAACACTCCCTGTACCAAGGACGGATCGTACGTTGTCACTGCAGGCTCGCATTACCATCTTGCCGATGCCATCGACAAGCATGATCATGCGCGGAAGAGGAAGCTGATGAGCTCTGCGTATGCGATCAAGAACCTGGAGGGCTGGGAGCACAAGGTAGCCGACAAGACGCAGAAGCTACTAAAGCACTTTGACGAGTGCTGCACCTCACCATTGCCTCCTGGACAGCTACCGAAGCCTGAGGACGTGAACCTCGATTATCGGAAGTGGACAAACTTCTTCACACTAGACGCTATCGCCGATATTGGACTTTCCGACAAGCTTGGATTCCTCGATCGGGGCCACGACAGGGTTACTGGACGGAGGACAGACGGGTCAACATACGAATGTGATTTCAGACCAGCACTTTACAACACAGCTCGGAAACAGTCGTTGTTGGTCTGGCCATACGACTGGTATCCGCTCATCAACAAACTCTCGAACGTCATCCCCTTCTACAAGCGCATGAGCGACTACGCAAACGAATGGGAGGGCGTACCGGTTCAACTCGCCCACAAGCGTCTGGAGCGGTACAGAGCAGGGGAGAAGCTCGACGACTTCTTCCAAACGCTGATGGAAGACAAGAACGGCCATCCGAACAATCTGGAATGGGGCGAGATCATCGCGGAAGTGAGCATCATGATGAACGCCGGATCAGCTACGACAGCGATTGCGATGGCTAATGTCATGTACCAATTGATCAAGCACCCAGATATCAAGATGAAGTTGGTGCAAGAGATCGATTCGGCACTGGAAGACGAGGAGGAGGAAGGCGATGGGGTAGTCGCTTACGACAGGGTAAAACACCTACCATATCTCCGTGCATGCCTCGACGAATCGCTCCGGCTCTTCCCACCAACACCCCATGGACTCCCGCGACAGACGCCAGCCGAGGGCGTCAACATCCTTGGTGACTACATTCCGGGCGGAGTCTCCGTCGCCATGTCTGCATATGTTGCGCATCGGCAGGAATCCGTGTTCCCGCACGCCGACAAGTTTATACCGGAGCGCTGGTTGGGTGAAGAAGGCAAGGCCTTACAGCCCTACTTCCTGGCCTTCTCGGCGGGTGCAAGGGGATGCATCGGACGCAACATCTCGTACCTAGAGCAGACTGTGGTTTTGGCGAGTGTGTTGAGGCGGTATGATTTTGCGCTGAGTAGTCCGAATTGGGAGCTTCAGCGGCTAGAGACGATGAATTGGATCCTAGGGGAGATGCCTGTGAAGATTTGGCGACGGGGGCGGACATCGACCAGGTAGGAGTAGAGGTGTTTGGAGCTCCATAGATCAGCGGAAATCGTCAAATGCAACGGGTTATCGCAACGGAGAAGCCCATATTACTGAGTGTATTTAGTGCCCAGGTGTCACAGTGACGATGCGCAAATCTCGATCAGGCGTGCGCCGCGACCGTTCCTTTGCTCCACCCGCGCATAAACACCGAGATAGCGCCTGAGCTGATTGGCCCCCACACACATACTATTACTCCGCTGTGCAGCATACATAAACGGTTCTACATACCCTAGTCATCGCAAGCAGATTCATCTCCATCTCGAATCGAGAAATCATCATCGCTCATGTCGCAGCCGCCTGTACCAAATCAGCCACCCTTGGTGCCTTCGGCGCCCGTGTCTGCATCCTCGCCAGCCCAGCCTCGCCCTGCGCGTTCAAAAAACGGCTGCAATGCGTGCAGGTACGCGGAAATTCTTCGTTACTCCCAACCAACGCTCATCGACATAGGAGGCGGAAAGTGCGATGTAATGAGCAGAGGCCCAGATGTGGACACTGCGAAAGACTGAATCTCGATTGCACTTGGAACCGCACGCCGGCTCGTAGCACTACCAATCCGTCCCACTCATTCAACACTGGCCAGCACCAGCCCTTCTTTTCTGGTCCACTACCCTTGGAAGGGTACGGGTTTGGTTTTGACCTATCTGGGCCATTGAGCTTGGGCACCTGGGACGAAGCTATGCTGTTGAGTCCCAGCTCATGGCCAACTGACACCGGGTCTTTCGCGAGCGTAGCAACACACTCGGACCCGGTTTCGCAGTCCATCCACCAGTCCCGGCCGACTCATAGATCTTCAAGTCAGACCTTGGGAGTAACGTCTTCTGCAAGCAATGAAGTGCATGAGCTGCCAGAGCGTAGACTTCATCAGCCTGATCCAGCTTCGACCTCGCCGTTCTCTACCGAGGGCGCGTCGAATGGACTGAACGAAGATTACCTCTTGCACACATTCCTCCAGATGCTCATGCCACCCATCCTGACACCGGTGGAAACTGGTCCCAAATGGGCATCTACTCGGGCATTCTTTGCCACTCTGGCTGCAGAGTCACCCATCGTCAAGAGTGCCATCATGGCTTTCGCCGCGATGCAGATGCAGCGCAGTGGGCTGGGCAACGACATAGCCAAGGCAGACTGGAGGCCTTTGTATGATACCGCATCCAGACAGGTAGCGAATTGCCTAGCAAAGACGCGAGTAGTCGAGGACAGTGACCTCAGACACATGCTCGCTGCCCTTTTCCTGCTTACCTATACCGATCTTCTTACGGAAATGCTGCCACGAGCCCACACGAACTTACGCGAGGCCTATACACTTATAAAAAGTGTCAGCAAGACCACCTTCTCGGCACCGGAACGTCGACTCATCTCATGGATGCGCCTACTTGACGCGCGCGCTGTGTCAACAGCAGGTGGAGAAGGTCTCTTCTTGGCTGACACAGACGAGACCATCTTTGATGCGTCGCCTGCGGCCAATCCCGGGTCAGATCCGGACACGTCGGACACCGAAATCGAGGAAATTCTGTTTGACGTGTTATATCATCCCGGTATCATGTTCTATCAGAAGGTGCAGTCCTTCGCCGGTCGCATCACACGCATTGACCCGTGGCGTCGTACACGCGGCACGGTTCAGGATGAGACTGAAGTGATGGCCATCGCAGCGCAAATCTCCAAGGATCTACATGCACTTTACGGCCAGCGACCAGCATTGATGGATCATGCGGTTGCTGGAAACCTCACCGAAAAACACATAGCCAAAAACTTAGCAGGCGCACTCACACGGAGTTTCCGGACCTATCTCGCAAACTACTACGCATCGTTCATACACTTACATCGCGTTGCATACGTGCAGTACCCAAAAACCAAGGATGTTATAAATGCCATAATGAATATAAAGCGTCTGACACATCTGATGGCGCAGGCAGACGAGTCGCTGCCGGTCAATGTCTTGTGGCCACTGATGATGTGGGGGTGCGAAGAAGACGACTTGGAGGAACGAAGATGGATCATTGAAGCCATCCGCAGTCTCGAGAGCATCGCTACCAACGCGAAAGCTACCGCAGACTTGTTGGAAGAAGTGCAAAGACGACAGGATGAAGGCAAGCGAAGAGTGGACGTGCGTTTGGTCAGCCAGGAGTATTTCGCATCATCAAACCATTTCGCGATCGTGTAATGTTCAGTCCAGCTCCAACACGCACATTGAAGCTCACCAAAAACACGCGAGCGAGTGTCAGTCGCAATTCTGTTAGTCTCTTGCAGGTATCGAGCGACAATCTCGGCGCAAGAGAATACGGGAAGCCTTGCCATTTACAGGTCAATGCGCGTATACTTGTCATTTCCGGCTCAGACCTATACCAATCAAACTGCGCGTTACGTTCCAAGCTTTCCTCCATCGGAAGATGCCCCGCAAGCTTCCAGACTTAGGACGTTGCATACGAAGTGGGCGGGGTAAGTGACCCGAAAGGAAAACCGACAAGATGGGATCGATTTCCCGGCTCAACGTAGCAACTCCATCGTTCACAGTCCTCGGGCCTCCGACCTCACGATGAGACAGAGAAGCGGATGGTTAGTCAAGCCGCGGAATTGCCCGCATGTAGAATTTTGCTGATTGCTGAACAGCAAAGCTTGTCGTGAGCGTCACATCAAATGTACGGGCTCTTACAATCCAATGCCATCCAAACGCTTAATGTAGGAATTTATAGGCGTGAAGCTGCGTGACTCGGAAAAATGCAAATACTGCACCGAGCGCAAAAAGCCATGCATTCGCGGCAATGCTTTTCGCTTCCGACCTGTTACGGCGGTCAAGTTCAACGCCGGCGAAGACATAGGATCCGCTGAACAGTCCCTTGAGTTCCAAGTGGGACAGCAGTGGGTTGATATTCCAAGCTCATGTGCGTAGAAAACAATTCATAAATAGCGATAATCGCTGATGAAACGTGGTGTAGTGCACTTTGTTGAGCCGAACAAGGACAGCGGTGACGAAGAAGAGTACGAAGCTGGGCCGGAAAGCGAAGCGAATCCCGAAAGCACGCCCAACACTCTCGACGTTGCATCAAAAGCCCGCCGGCAAAACTCAAATTTGAACAGAGTGTCTAGCGAAAGCCAACTGGCGTCGACGTACGGTGACATAACCTCGTTCGTGGACCTTCCAACCTCGGAGTTCAACGACACTAGCGAGTTGCCTTCCATCCACGAGGTCCTGAACACTCAGGTCCCACCGTCTCTAATCGGTATCACGACCTGTACCAGTAATAGTGCGCCGCAAAGCATTCGCGCCGTGTCTTCGATAAGTCAAATAGTAAACACAAACTGGCACGCCAGCCCCGGATCACTTCAACGTCTATCACAGTCCCCGAGTCTATCGAAGAAGAGCCCTTTCGGATCGATCAACAATAATCACTCTCCTTATAACTCCACAGCATTCAGTCCTTCCTCAGCGCCAACACTTAGGTGGCCCGTGAACAACGCACACGAAGCCCGTCTCCTCCATCATTACCTCTTCTTTTGCACCTCGTGGATCGATGTGTGTGACTCACGGCGGCACTTTGCTACTGAGGTACCAAAACGCGCAGCCCACTTCCCCGTCATTCTCAATGGCATACTGGGTGTTGCTGCAAGACACTCCTGGCTGATGGGCAAGGCCGTAGAAGATGTGTCGCAGCCTTATGTAGATCAGTGCTTACAGGCGCTAATCGTAGCACTTGAGGACCCGCTGGCACATTGGGATGAGAACTTCCTCATAGCCGTTATCCTGCTTCGGCTTCACGAAGAGATGGGCGATGCCGACGAACACTGCCACCACCTCGTACGTTCTCTCGCTCTTAAGCTTGACTGTATATCTTTCCTGACCACATGATGATCACAGGGTACCGCCCGTATACTAAACAGTATCTCCTCCTTCGCCGCGGACGGTGGCCTCCGCGAATCAGCATCCTGGGTTTCTCTCCGCCAACACATCTACGTCTCCCTCACGACCCAAAAGCCACTCAACCTAAGCCTCGACAACTACCGCCACTCAGCTGTCTTCAGCGAGTTTGACGACGAAAGCTGGGCAAATCGCATCATATTCCTGTTCGCCGTCGTCCTGCAAACTGTCTTCGGAGGCACAAACAATGGCAGCGAAAACATCAGCCGCGAGACATGGAAAGAATTGAACGATGAAGTCGAGGAATGGGAGCGCACGAAGCCCTGGACTTTCTCTGCCTTTCACGTCGAACCCGATGCGGGCGACAAGTTTGAGGGAAGCTGGCCCGAACTGCTCTGCCCACAAGGGATCGTGGCAGTTGGACTACAGTACTACCACCTTTGCAAGATACTGCTCACGATATACTCACCCAACGCCTCATTAGTCGGGTTGGCAGGTGTTCGGGCTAGGAAATCTACCGACGCGGCTGTTCGCAAGCACATGAGGATAACCATAGGGTATGGTGTGAGTAACAGTCATTGTGGTAATGCTATGTTCCAGGGTAGTCACATTTTGAGTGCATGTGGAGCTTATATCATCGATCCGCGGGAGCAGCAGGCTTGTGTGGAGTATCTGGAACAGTTGCAGAGACTAATAGGGTGGAGGACGGATGGCGTCTTGAGGGATCTTAGAGAGCAATGGGCGTTTTGAGGTGACAACACAACGATTGTGAGAAGGGCTTTGTCGGAAGACCTCAGGTGTCCGAAGAGGAGCACGTTGACGTTTCAATTCTTCATTGCGAAGCAGCATTCTATAGCGATGCTTCCAGCTCATCAAGACCTGACACCTGGTTCACAACCCATTTCCTCTTCTCCTCATCCGTATATCTCGGGTAAGGCCTACGGCAATCCGCGCTGCTCTCTGGGTATCCCCTCTTATGCGCAACGACGTACTTGGTGCCATTGATGCCACCCTTTCCGAAACCCCATTCCGTGACCGAGAGCTTGATCTGGAGGGCTGTTGCTTCGTCGTGCTTGCCTGATTGGTACAGGTTGAACAAGTGTATGCAGGACTGATCTATTAGCTTCCAAACACGCAAAACATTGGCGATAGTACATACCTTGGGGTACAAGTTCGCGACACCAGTAATTGTGCCGATTCCACCCACACTCAGCGCGGGTACAAGCCAGTCGCTCTGACCGGCCAGCGCCACAAACTCCGACTTGTCGAACGCAGCACTAATCCTCGCAACCTTTGCGATGCCTCCGCACGTGAGCTTGACGGCTACAATGTTCTTGTGCTTGCCGAGGATATCCAGCATCTCGGAGTTGATGTCGAGGCCGGCTACGACGTTGGGGAAGTTGTACAGGACGATGGGGACGGGGGATGCGTCGGCTAGCTCCTGGAAGTAGGCTACGATGGCATCTTGGTTCATGGAAAAATGGAAGTAGGAGGGCACCAGTGCGAGGTAGTATGATGCGCCTGCTTCTTTTGCTTCGGCGGTTTGCTGTATCGCGTCGCGCGTGCAGCCTGCTACGCCTCCAATTGTGATGGGTAGGTCTCCGCGACCAAGGCGCTGTGCCGTCTTGCGAGCGGTTTGGACGAGCTGCGTCTTCTCAGCCGAGGATAGTGTTGCTGCTTCGCCATTTGTTCCTGCGATGACGATGCCGTGCAGACCGTTGGAAATCAAGAACTCGAAATGCTTTTCTTGGACATCCCAATCGATGTCTTGCTTGGTGTCATTCTTGAACCAAGTCAATGAGGGGACATGGATTCCTGGTGGGAAGGAGTATGTTGTTGTGCCGTTGGTGCCGTTTGCGGAAGGCATTTTGTGAGGATGTCAAGAGATGAGCAGGTACAGAGGGGAACTGAATGTGGAGGACATCTCTGCAGCAGAGCGAAACCGCCGCATTTTGGCATCCACGACTGCGCGACGCGTTCCGGTAGTACGATGGAGCATGCGAGAAGACGCGCTTCGGCGTGGAGACGTGTGGATGTTCCATCGGTTCCCAAGGCGCGCGATTCGCCGTCGGCTACGACCGCGACGGTGACGTTGGGCTACCGACGCTCGCATCGCCAGCTTCGCGTGTCGGCTGCACTAGGCCCACGAGCTCCCACACCACGCCACCGAACCCACGCGACGAAAGTGCGCCATCTCTGGAGACTCCACTGGGGAAGGTCGTGGTCGGATGTGGCAACCTGGTTCTCCGTCCCGGATGGGCCTGGGTGTTTTGTGGGGAAGCGCGTTTGGTTCATAAGAACGTGGGAGCCCCAGGTTTGGGATCGGCATCAAGACTACTGCAGAACTTTGCAGCTTCAACACCCGTCCGGTAACTTGAACATTGTTTGTTCTGGTGAATAGTCATCATGGGTGGTTTTGCTCGCGCCCCCGAAGACAGGCCAACGCCTCCGGAAGTTGTAAGTTCTTGTGCTGAGCGATGGTGAGATGATAAGGTGCTAATGTAGTCTATAGTACAACTGGAGGGTCTACATGGCCGCGCTCGTCATCTCAATGGGCGTTTTGGCTTATGGTTACGACTCTGCCTTTATCGGCACTACCATTGCCCAGGAGTCCTTCCAACGAGACTTTGGCATCAATGCATCGAACAAGAACGAGATCACCAGCAACATCACCTCCATATATTCGGCTGGAGGACTCGTAGGAGCGCTGCTTATGTACCCATTCCTTGAGCTCCTTGGTCGCCGTGCGACAGTCATCATCTCCGATGCCATCTTCATCGTTGGCGCGATCATGTGCACTGGTAAGCAATCTTTATCGATATGATATCTGTGCCAGTACTAACCGTGTCTCTCAGTCCCCAAGAACCAATTAAGTCTCGTCCTCGCCGGGCGGTTCTTCACTGGCATGGGTGTAGGAGGAATAGCCGCTGTGTCGCCCATCTACATCGCCGAGATCTCGCCTCCTGCTATTCGTGGACGCCTCACTGGGTTCTTCGAATCTTTCTACCAAACGGGTGCCGTTATCGGATTCTGGATCAACTACGGCATTGTACACAATATGGACCGATCTAAGTCCATCGCTTGGAGAGTGCCGATGGCTGTTCAGCTCATCCCTGCTGGACTGCTAGCTCTCATGATACCGGTTTTGAAGGAGTCTCCTACCTGGCTGTTGAAACGCGGTCGCGAGGCTGAGGCCTTGAAGTCGTGGAGCTACTTCCGTAACCTACCCGAAGACCACCCATACATTGCCCAGGATGTTCAATACGTGCGAAATGAGATTGCGAAAGAGCGTGCCGCACTTCTACATGGCGAGGCGCATGCTAGCTTCCTCACAACGATCAAAGCCGCAGCACGCGAAGGAGCCATGCCAGGAATGCGAAACAGATTCCTCTTGGTCTTCCTCATGTTCATGTGGCAAGCTTGGAGTGGTGCCGCGGCAATCAACTACTACTCTCCAACCATCTTTACATCCATCGGATTGTCCGACGTAACTCTCTGGACCGGTATCTACGGAATTATCAAAGCTGGAGGTTCCATCATCTTCTTCACCTGGTTCATCGACATGTTTGGGCGGAAGTGGCCTTGGATCATCTCTTCCTTGATCTGTGCTTTCTGCCAATACTACCTCGCCGTCTACATTGCACTCGGAAAGCCAACAGTGGGCGAACCCATGTCCGAGTCCACAGTCGCTGGTGGCAAAGCTGCAACTGCCATGATCATGATCTTTGGTGCTGCCTGGTCATTCGGTGCGAACGGCCTTCCCTGGATCATCTCTAGCGAAATCTTCCCCGCATCTATGCGCTCTATCTCGGGACCATGGGCAGCAGCGTCCGTATGGATATGGACTCTAGTAGTCACCAAGGTAAGCACCTATCAGTCGCACGTAATAGATATACTAATCTTGTTCTAGGCCCTGCCGCAAATGTACACCTCGATGGAATGGGGCGTATATGTCTTCTTCGCCACCGCGCTTATTTGCGCTAGTATCTACGCCTTCTTCTTCATCCACGACACGAAAGGACTGCGAATGGATCAGATGGATCGGTTGTTTGGTTTCGAGAAGCGCGAAGAGTTCATTGTGCAAGCAGACGGGAAGAACGCTGATTACGAGAGTGAGCACCACGAAAAGGCGCCTGTGCAGCGGACTGAGGCTGTTTGATTGCGAGATGTACTTTAGTGATATCCATGTTTTCAGAGCGTTGTACCAGACATTCAAGTCATTTTCCGTACGTAATGAGTGAAGCACAAATTCCTCTCGCGCTCCATCCCCAACACAACTGTACAGCCCAGTCTATCGATTTTCAAAGCAGTCTATGAGATCAGCAATTGTCGTTTCGGTTCGTGCAACGTAAGCAATATACGATGCGTGTTGACTTATATCGTGGGAAGCGCGTGTCACATAGGCTAAATCCTGCCTTACTTTCGAACACTCTGTCGGGTCGTTGAAACCCAGACTGAGCCCTGACCTAACCCGTTTTGACAGCGATCCTAGCGGCTCGTTAGATATAGCTCCTATATGTAGGCAAGTGTAATGCCAATTGCAGCATGGTACTACATATTGGGATCTGACCTGACGGCTCCTTCAGCCGCAACCGAAGAATTGATGTCGAAGTGCCACGATCACGGCAAGAAAAGGCGGTATTTGGTGTACTAGGCAGGAAAAGGATGGTTGAAGAAGAGCATAAGATGTGCAAGTTTCTAGCCTAATGTCTTTCTCTTCGTAGTCTCAACACACCATGCCGTCCCTCATGCTCTCATTCTTACTCGCTCTCTTCATCAAATTCACCGCAGCCGCCCTCCCACCCAAAGGCGCCGTCTCCCTAACAAGCCTGGACATCGACCTCGATGGAAGTGGCTGCAGGCCCGGCGACGCCAGCGTCATGCTTGCCTCCGACAACTCCGCCTTAACCATCATCTTCGACAACTTCGCCGCTTCCGACGGACCAAAAGCAGGGACTGCAAAGACACGCGCCTTCTGCAGAGTGAACATAGGCATGAACTCGCCGGGGTGGGCGTTCGATGTTAGCTCAGCCGATTTCCGAGGCTATGTGTATATTGAGAAGGGTGTTGAGGCTAGTTTGGTTAGCCGGTGGAAGTGGATTGATGTGAATGGCATGGATATGAAGGGCAAGGTATGTGGTCACGGCGGCTGAAATTGTTGTTGGAGGTACTGACTTAGGATAGGGCAACATTCATAAGATTGTAACAGGGCCATTCGAGGAAGACTTCCTTTTGCACAAGGACGGTGAGATATCAGATACGGAGGCGTCGGTATGCCAGAAGAAGGATGCGAGAATTCAGATTAGTCTCTCTGCGACGGTGGATTCGGGTACGTCGAACAAAAACGGTTACGTGCAGGGGAGCTCGGTGGATGCTGGGTTCGGCCAGATACTAAATCTGTCGTGGAAGAAATGCTGAGGTAATATGTTTAATTTGGGGTATCAATTTAAGGGCCAAGAGAGAAAGGTGTCCGTCTCCATCATCGCATCACAGCATTTCTTGCTGCTCCGTGAAAAGATCGGACCGACGTAGTTCTACTACGCCTTGGTGTATGCCGGCAAGTCCTCAGACTGTGCCTTGGCAGCAGCCCTCGCCTTCCTCCTCTCCCTGCGGTCCATCTCCCTTGCCACCGCCTTGGCCAGCTTCCTGCGCTCCTCGCGCTCCTTCTGCTTCAGGATGTCGCCCTTGCCCTTGCCCGACCAGACCTTCTTGAACTCCTTGCGGAACTTCTGGTTGAAGGTGAGGTACTTGTCGGCCTCCTCTTCTGCCTTGGCCTTGGTGTGCTCCTCCTCGTCGTCGGTGTCGTAGAAGTCGGACTCTTCGTCGGCCTCGTCAGAGACTAAGCGGTTGGTTTCTCCGTTGGAGGACTCGAGGCTGACTGCACGCTGGTTGCGCGCCTTGTCCCACGTCTTGGTGCGCGAGTAGGCGACGCAGCCGGTGATGCTGAGGACCGTGAGGAAGGGAAAGGAGAGGAAGAGCAGCATTACGATGCCGAATGCGATGAGGTCTTCGTCCATGTTTGCGGTCTGAGGGTGTATGTGTATGTGTATGTAGGTGTATGGTTTGAGTGCTGGAGGTGGAGAGTGTGGAGAAGAGAGGCATGTCTTAAGGGGAGGGTGGTTTGCCACCCGTGGACCCGGAGTGTGGCGCAGCCGGTCCGGAACCGTACGTCACACGCGCGAGTCACGCATAACATGTGATTGTGCGTTTGAACACAGTTTCCCTTCCTCTGGACCTGGAACGCTTTCAACACACAGACATTATAAGGGGGTAGTATTTGTTTGCTAACCGCAGTAATCATGGACTTTTGTCGAGCTATCAGTCGCATTGCCACCATCTACTGGCATGCTGCGATGTGATCCCCGGGCTCGTGCAACCCCAACTTATCTTCTCCCGAGGTCGCGTCAACCCACAGAGCTCAGAAGCGCACTCCCTACCCTATTCCAAATACAGCTTCTCCAGCTCCTTGAGCTCTCCCATCAACCAATCTTCATGCCTCTGCTCATACCTCTCCGCCTTAAGCCTCTTCTTCGTCAGCTTCGTCTCCGTCGCATACTTCTGCATAGCCTTGGTGCCCACGCTCAAGATCTTCTTCGTATGTCGCTGGAAGGCTTCTTCTTCCTTTCCTAGTACATCCGCCCATGTCAACCCTTTGCGCTCCATTGCCGCATCGACAGTCTCGTGCCACGCCTTCATTGCACTCGCCGCAACTTCGAATCGCAATCCCTCCGTACCCTTGGTTTGTGACACTTCATCTGCGTACTTCGCAAGTGTACCCAGCGGTTTGATGGCCTGGACCTCGTCGACGAAGATGTCGGTGTGTGGCTGCCATGGCATGTCGCCCTGAATCATTCCGTACTGTACGCCGGAGATATCGAGCGACGTCTGTTTTCCCGTGGGTCTGTGGGTGACGCGCATGCACCAGTGGATGTACACAGTAGGGGTTGCGTTTTCGAAATCGAAAGGCTCGTCCGTAGCTGTGATGGATTTTTCCTTGGGAGTCTTGAGGCGGACTTTGACTTCGTCGATGTCTACGTCGAGGCCTGGTTGTCCACTGATTAACGTTCTCCGTCTGATCTAAATAATCCCTGGGTCTTACCTGCGAACAGCTGCTCAATGAGCTTCTTCAGAACGCCAATGTCGTGACACGGCGAAATCACCAGCACCTTGCTCTTGGCCTCAGGGTTGCCAATGAAGTACTGCTGAGGAAAGTCTGCAAACCAGCCGTTCTTCCGTCCGAGCTTCTTTGGATCGTCTGTGATGATGGTGAGGCCGTCATAGAATGTTGGAAGGGAGATTTTGGCGCAGAAGCGGCTCCATGTAACTTCGCGGTAGGCGTAGAAGATCTGCTATCAAGCTGTTAGCACGAATAGTAGGATGTCTTAGCACCGCGTTAGCAAAGCACCGCAAGGGAGCTACATACTAGTAATAAGTTAGCAAGACATCTTGAGAGCTATTCGTGACGGCTACTTTACCCTGGAGCATGCGCGAGGCGCGATGGATACGAAATCCGGGTGAGGACACCGGGCTCGCTCTCAAAACGCCCAGGTAGTCTCTGAGCATACCGATCAAGCGGTGTCGATGTTCAGCATATCGTTCATCGATCACCCGCTTGCCTCCGGGCAACAACAATTGTCGCGGTATCTTAGACATGATAATTGATTTCTGTGCGGTTGGTAGTGGCAGCTGAGGTGGTGGTTACGGCGCGACTTTGCTCTTGTTGTTGCCTCTGCCTTCACCATGGCGACGGAAATCTCTGACTACAAACAACGAGAAATATGACGACACTTCGTTATCAGATAACACAACAAACGAGATATGAATTCACAACGAGTACTCCGAGGTTTAGTAAGATCAGATCATTTGTATTAGAATTTAGGAGGAAGAGAGACAGGTCTGACATGCGTACTGTCTCAAGCCCGAACAGTAAGCATTTCGCCGAAAGAGACACTAGGCTGACGAACCAGGGCGCCAGACGTACAAGCCATTGTCGTGCTCTACTGAGTAATCCGAATTGCAGCGAATGCTTGACGGTGATAGGGATGTATAGAAACCAGGGCGCAGGACATATCAGTCATCTTACCGCAGTAAAGACGTCTCCGAATTACAGGCAATACTTGATGGCGATAGACCAGAGTGCTCAAAATCTGCGTCCAGGACGAACCCGCCCTGCGGCAGTGTTTTGAACCTCGTATTCTCAGGCCATGGCTGATGTTCATGCCACTCTTTGGTATTTACCGTCAGTTGAGGTCCACCACGAGACCTTTTCGGTACATCCTTTCTCGTGGATTGACGCGGGCCTGCGTCCACCGCTTGATTAGGTGCCTTGCGGGTCTCTTTAGAGACGGCGACTTTTGGCGGCTGGACAGGGCCCTGCGAAGTCTTCTCATCAAACTCTACGCGCCGTTCCCTTTTCACACGCTGGTGAGCGCCAAGGCGATGATCGATTCTCAACTGTACAGTGACACCTTCTTTATCCTCTTGGTACTTCTCATTTGAGCCGATGAAGAAGTCTATGCGTTCGTCGTCGTACACGGTAGCCTTACCGCACGGACAAGAAATAGCAAATTCGAGACGACCCTTCTTCAAGACACCCCGCTGCGTCCTCCCGCACGCGCGGCATAGTCGACAGTAGGGGACCAATCCAGCGGTCGCTGGAGAGGGCTCTTGAAACGCTACCAGATCTGATGATTGAACTCGTGTAAGGACCGCCGAGCTGGAACATTCCGGGCAGAAGATGTGATCGCATCTTGTGCATTCCAGACGGTTGAACGGAAACGCGCCTTGACGATGTGTTACAAGGTTTTCATTATCAGCGTGGCCCTTACAACATAGCCACACACCATCTTCCTTGTGTCTCCGCCAGCCAGCTACAGGCTCATAAGGCTTATCAGGCGACTTCGGGACAATGTCATGGTATATACTGCCTGTCCAACCTTGTTGTTTGCGCACTATCTTGAATGCGCCTCCACCCAACGATGTGGATCGCTCGCGGTTCGTCATCTTTCTTCTGTCTGTTTCTAGCCCGTGATGGTTTTAAATTCTCTTGTGAGGCCCTGATGGGAGCGGTGGATGAGGTTATATAGATTCAGTTGAGCCTTCAATAGACGTTGTTTGCCATGTGTTTCACAGTGTCTAGTGATCCTTTTGGGATGCAGTCATGCATTGGGTCTCTGCTGACTCTGAGGTCTGTGTTGCCGATGTATAAGGGAGCTGTGTATATATCAATATTAGATTTGCTGGCCGGCGCGCAGCGTAGAGCTATGGATTCCGTCTTATTTCTTGCAAACATGGAACATTGAGAAGATGTGAGCGACAGGTATATTAGTAGACGCTGCTCGATAGCAGGATGACTGTGGACGAGAATACGGATGCACGAGTCGAGCATCACGCGCTCCGTCCGCTCAATCTGGAAACCACGAGACATCGGCGCGGACATCCCAACCTGAATCTGACTTCAACACATAAATTGCTGATTCACCTGCTCGTCGCTTGGGGCGTTTATTACGCTTGGTCTCCGGCTTTGAAACGTCTGGGGCGTGAGTTGGTCCTTCCTTATCGAGTGCTAGACGAAACTTCTCAATCTCACCAGGGGAGGAAGGAACCCAATCGGCGAGAGAAACCCTGTTGCTCTTACACCGTTGGGATGCATCCAGTCTTTGCGTGAGGCGGACATCTACCGTGACAGCATCGGCATCGCTCTGATACGCAGCGTTATCGCCAATGTAGAAGTACATTGGCTCTTCGCTAGAGATTTGGCCGCAGACGCATGGCATTGTTGGAAACTCAATGCGACCTTTGCTGGTTTTACCACGATGTGTGAGACCGCATGCTCGACACAATTGGCAGTATCTGCTCTCCTTTGACATCCTCTGGCCTTGGAAACGCTCCTCGTAAACCTCCAACTCCAGTGAAGGTATCGGAGTCAAGATCTCGGAGGTACGATCATCGGGACACAGTAGGCGTTCGCAATGACATTTCACATACTTGAAAGGATGTGGTCCCGCGAAATGGTACAGTTTCATGTCGTGGCCACAGCTAGGAGCCCAGACACCATCTGCGGTACGGTCGTATTGGAAGTGGACATCCTTGTTGAGATGTCTATGTGGGCTTCGCTTCGAGAGCCTGAAAGGGTTGACGGCTTTGACAGCCTTTGCGACTCTCTCCAATGAGAGTCTCCGCATGGAAATCGTTGTGAAATGGTTCAATCTCATTGTATCTCGGGCTGTTGTGAAAGCGAGTAAATATTCGGGTTGTTGGTAGGCTGCATGCCCGGCCATGGAAGAAACAATGTAACAAAGAAATAGTTGTGCTGCTGCTACACTCTATCATTACTATGGTCGGCTGCGCATCACTGTAAGTATATAGACGATGGATTTGACATATATAACGAAGTACCGGGAAATGTGATGGATCAGTACTCTCTATAAGTACACAATGAGATATGAGATAGTGCAGTAAGACGACTTACTTGAGACAGTATCAGTAGGTAGAGTAAACATCACTTGCATGTCTCTCAACGTATCGCTGTCTTATCCGTATGGCAATGGTTCAGATCGCAGCTCACGAAGGCAGCCATTGACGTGATGGGATTATCGCGTCCTCCAATGATATCCAGCCAGTCGTGAACATCATCCTGGATTTCTGCAACTCAGTCCCGATGATGGCCCATCCTCGTTCGCAATGATCCACCGAAAAGTAAGCCTCGTCGCATCATCAGCTCTTGCATCGATGAGTTTGACAAAGCTCGCATCCGGATCCCTCCTATACGGCTCGTTGTTACCGATATGGTAGCGTGGCCAGTCACCGTATGAAGTGCTTCCGCAAGCCGCACACTTGACACCATAAAAGTCCAGGGTCGTACCTTCCATCTCGGCGCGATGACTCAGTCCGCAGGTAGTGCAGATGTGGAAATAACGGACTTCGCGATCAAGGCGTGGCCGTGGTGCTTGAATCATGCCGTACGGTAGAGGTGATAGGATCTCGGATGAGTGACACTGAGAACACAGTATCTCGTTGCAGCGACTGCATACCAGATGTTTGAAAGGAAATGCGCCTTTGTAGTGCGTAACGACGTTCTCATGACGACAGTGGCAGCATCTCCATATTCCGTCCCCGATCTCTGCATCGCTCCGCAAGGCCCGTAGAGCAGGATACTTGTTCTCCTGTATTATATAATACTCGGTGGGCGCTTCCGCAGGGATTGCGGAGTCGAAATCTTCCTGTACGCTTCCTGGCCTAGAGCTGTCTTTTGAGTGTCGTTCGGCTATCGGCGAGAGGAGATGATGCGCTGTTGTCGTGGTGCCTTTTCTCGAATCGGCCTTTTCGAAGACGCTGGTCAGTGTCGATGTAAAGGCTTTCGACAGTCGCTTGGCGCGGAAGATGCTGCTCTGACGCTTCATACCGAGCTATGTTCGGAACCGTGGTAGTTGCGCGTGGGGTTAGTGTCGCTGCGGGGACGAGACTGGATTTGGTTGCAGTGAAGGTCTAGATGTTCAGTTGCTTGTTTGGGTGCTCGCTCAGAGTGTAACGAAATTACGTTCAGTCACGCCTTGCGCCTTCCTCTCACCGCGCAGCTGCGAAGGCAAGCGCGTTGGGGCTCACCTCGAACGTCTACTTCTGCAGTCTCCCTGACAGTGATGAATGACTGAAGTCCTAGATGTAGAATCCATTCCTCTGTTCAGACCCGTTGAGCGAGGGTGGTTCACGCATGGTATTTTTGGGCCTGCTGGCGTAAACAGCAAGGCCAGAGCTAAGGTGGCATTATCTTGTAGAGTAACGTGTCGAGCAAACGCGTGCGCGTGAAGGCGTATCATCTTGGGATGCATCCGTGACTGTCGCCAAGTGATATAGCGTGTCGTCGTGGCACGAGATCATAGAAAGAAAGACTAGAAGGGGTATAGATTTGTTCTGGGAGAGGGCGCACAGAGAAAGATAGGATGAAAGAGAAGAACAATATCTAGCCCTGTGACGTACTGTGGCTGAACCCTGCCTGGCGCTAGCCCTGGAGTGCTGACGCGGAACATTGACCATTGATCTGTCCTCGCGCGTCTGCCTGCAACCAACATTCACCACCACCGCCATGATCCAGGCAATCCTTCAGGTTAGTGCGCACGCAAATAAACTGAGGCTACCATGACTAACACGATGCAGCGCCTGGGCCGCTGGCTCGACCGGCCGCTCTTTCCATGGAAGCGCCTCGTTGTCGGCTTCTCGCTCGCAGAGTTCGCCCTGGAGAACTGGCTTCTCTTCCGCCAGTACCGTGTCCTCCAACGCACCACCGTCCCCAAGGCTCTCGATAAGGAAATTGAACGGGAGACGTTCGATAAATCCCAGGTACGCGCACAATTGCAGCAACCCCGCCATGCTTACCAGCGCTGACTTGATGACAGGAATATGGCCGCGCCAAAGCCAAGTTCAGCTTCTTCTCCGCTCTCTTCAACCAGGTCAAATCCCTCGCCGTCCTCTACTTCAACGTATACCCGCTCGTCTGGGCCGCCGCCGGCACCGTCGTCGCTCGCTATGCGCCCGTCCGCTTCTCTGGTGAAATTCCCCAGTCGCTCTTGTTCATGTACATGTTGGGGTGGATCGATCTGATCACCGGCCTCGGCTTCTCCTACTACCACAGCTTCGTGCTCGAGGAGAAGTTTGGCTTCAACAAGATGACGGTCAAGCTCTGGCTCACGGACATGATCAAGGGCCAGGCTCTCGCTATTGCCTTCGGTATCCCCATTGGAAGCGCCTTCTTGGCCATCATCAAGAAGACAGGCCAGGGTTTCTTCTACTACCTGTGGATGTTCATGCTGGTTATCCAGATCACTGGCATGACCATCTACCCGATCCTCATTGTGCCCATGTTCAACAAGCTGGAGCCGCTCAAGCCCGGCAAGCTCAAGGAGTCTGTCGAGGCGCTTGCGTCTAAGCTCAACTTCCCGCTCTCGGAACTACAGGTCATCGACGGCAGCAAGCGCAGCGCCCACAGCAACGCATACTTCACTGGACTACCCTGGATCGGCAAGAAGAAGATTGTCATCTACGACACACTGCTGGAGAAGAGCACGGAGAAGGAAGTGGAGGCTGTCCTGGCACACGAACTGGGACACTGGAAGATGAACCACACTTCGCGACTTCTTTTCATTAGCCAGGCGCATCTGTTCTACATGTTCGCCCTGTTCTCCGTCTTCATTGACAACCGCTCGCTCTACGCCGACTTTGGTTTCCACAGGGAGCAGCCGACAATTGTTGGCTTCATGCTCTTCAACGAGATCCTGTCGCCCACGGACTCCATCATCAAGCTCCTCCTCAACATCTGGACTCGCAGCATGGAGTACGAAGCCGGTATGTATCCTGGTCCCAATCCATGTCTCAGCCCATGCTAACAACACCCAGATGCCTTCGCCGTCAAGCTCGGATATGCGCGCGAACTCGGTGCCTCATTGATCAAGCTCCAGATCCAGAACCTGTCAAGCATGGACGCCGACTGGTTCTACTCCAGCTTCCATCACTCCCACCCCATCCTGACGGAGCGCCTCAAGGCTATGAACTGGACTGGCGACAAGAAGGTGTCGGAGGACAAGGCGGCGGACGAGGAGAAGCCTATCAAGGCAGCGGATCGGGAACTCTAGGCGTGGATCTCGATCGGATTTTGTACAATATCGGGTATAAAAGGTCATGGGAACTTGACCGCGCAGGGTCGCAAGTGCGACGAAAAGTTCGTAGAATACAGCCCAAATGCAATGGCCGAGGCGTCCGTCAAAGTCGTTCCCACCATGTATCTTTTGCAAATCGTGAGATCTGACACCTTTACTCTTTTGACTTGCCCTTCGCAGCCTTTTCCTTCTTCCTCTGCTGGTCTCGTTCTTTCTTCGCCCTTTTCCTGGCTTCCTTGTCTATGGCGCCATCCGCGGGCTCCTGCTCCTCCACCTGCGCATTCGTCCGCTTCTTGTCTTTGCCCTTGGTAGACTGTACCTGAGGCTCTTCACCACCCTCCTGCACAACATTCGTCCTGTCGCCAATCTCTCCAATCTCGATATCTCCCTGTTCGGCCTGATACTCAGCCAGGTCCTGCCATTCTCCCTCGGCGACCGCTGCAAACTGGCTGGACTTCTTGAGGCCACCCTTGCGACCAGTAGTGACAGTAACATCCGTGGTTGCGTTTCGTTGGTCGTCTTCCTCGTCTAGCGCTCGTTCTGGTTCTTGGTACTCGCCGCGCATACCTGCTGCTACACGGCGCAAGTGGTGCATGATTGGGTTGCCCATAGCGCCGCCTTGCGCATTGAATGCGACGCCTTCTGGTGTGATAGTCGCATCGGGATGGAGATGCGGGTACGTTTCCGAGTTCGAGAGGTACTTTTCGAGGATGGCCGACGCATCGTCGAGAGAGATGGGCGCGCTGGAGACGTGGCGGCGGGGAGGAGGTGCTTCTAGCATCATTTTGGCAGTGTTTGGGCGCGAAATAGAGGGTTGGGTGGGTAGTTGCTATCGTGGAAATGGTGGAGTTGTTGGCTAGGATTTTGGGACGACGGCCAACTTTTTGCGCACGGACGACAAGGAATGTGTTAGCTCTGCGGACTTCGCGACGGGCATGCCAGACTGCACGCTCGCATCGACAAATCGGGACCACGCCGCCACGGAGACGACATAACGAGCGAAGAGGAGGCAATTGCGGTCGACATACACATCATGAACGCCTTTCGGTGCCTACGGGTCGTCGCGCGCCCTTCAACCAGCGCATCCACACTCGTCCGACCACGCATAGCACCACCACACTCGTACCTACCCTCCCTCCAAGCCCCTTCTCCAGCCCTCTAACCCATCCTCCAGACTATCCACACCCTCGTCCACCCGCCAGATATCGCTCCTCACCCCCCGACGCCCCATGCTGCCCCGCACAAACGCCCTCCCGCCCGCGGGCACCACCTCTCTGGTCCCCTCAAGCTCCGAGACGCTGGACCTCGCCTCCAAAATCTCGTCACATCCCGGTCTGGGCAGCATGCAGATTCGGTGCGGTCCGCGTGATACCTACAACCCGAGTCATCTGGTGCGCAAGAGGAGACATGGGTTTTTGAGCAGGATTAGGACGAAGAAGGGGCGGAAGATGATTATGCGGAGGTTGAAGAAGGGGAGGTGGAACATCAGTCATTAGAGCAGCAGTAGTGTTTGGCTATTCAATGGGCAAGCATGTGCTGGACTCGGAGGTCTCTGGCTGGGAGATGGGAATAGATAAGGGCGCTTGTGTATATTGAATGTACAGTATGCGTAATGTGCATGTAGAGACATGTACTATATAAGACAGGGAAACATGCATCTTCCGGAGTAGTAAATACTTACACGGAGTCTCTATTTGACTGGTATTCCTCCTGCTCCAGTCTCTTTGGGTACCAGCCCACAAACGTAGGTCCTGTAGCCATTTCCTGAAAACCCTCTCTAGTAGAGACGAAACCCGCATTGCGTTTAGATTCTCCCCACATTGTTGATGGCGTTAGGAAGTGGACTAGAGATCCATCCTAGTGGATACCGCGTTGGAGGGTGTTGTCGGTTCCAGAGACGATGTCTAGAGAGCTGCATGGGAATCTCCTGGTAACCCCGAATGCTTCTTCCATATTGGCGCTGATAGGTGGTACATAAGCCAACGTCCAACCGACAATTTTATGGAGAGCTCTGTGGTATCCGATGACCATAATGGCCATCGCATCACTTTGGCGTCGAGGGCTTTTCCTCTCCAGCCTTGCCCTCCTCTTCCGCCCCTTGCGTGCCGTCCTCCAACGCCTCCACAAGCTTAAGCTCCTCATCGATCTTATCAATTTGCTTCAAAATGAACGCAATCGTAGCATCCCTTGCTTTGTCCACCCTCGTCAGCGCATCCATAGTCATCTTCCCATAATCCTGCATCTTCTGCGGCGTCGGTGGTGCAGGCTCCTCATCCTGCAACTGCGCCTTTTTCTGACTCAACAACTTCCTCAGCGCAAAGATGTTGTAATCCCTTTCCTGTAGGTTCTTAACCAGCTCTTCCCGCTTAGCTTCTTCATCGACTCTTTGCTTCTTGGTAGCCTGCTCTTTCTTGATCTCCGTATCGGCAACTTTCCACTTCCAAATCGCTTCCTTGGCGCTGTTTTCAATATGCGTGAAACGTATGGGACCGATGTTTTGCCCGCCGTACCAACGCGCAACTACTACGACGCCTTCGGTCTGCGTGTCTCGTAGTACATTGCTGAGTCGTCCTCCGGCCCACTTTTCGCCGTCATCATCGTGGCCAAGATCATACAAAGTGCGAGATTCCGGCATCAAAGACTTTTGCCGTGATGGTTTCCTCCATGCTGCGATTTTGTGGGTGGCAGTCCGGAATTCGGGGAGTGTTTGTAAGGCTTTGGCGGATAGGTTAGGAGAGAACGCGGCTTTGAATGTTGATGTCTGCTCTTGTATTGCTGACGAGAGATATATTTCTGTTGTGGGTTTTGGAGATGGTGAGCGCTCCCTTTTCATGGCCATCTCTTTTCTTGCGCTTGTTGCACTGAATGTTGTGTGGTCCAAGTTGGAGAAGGGACGGGAGGTTGGTAACGTGCAGGGAAGGCGCATGCGGAAGCGCGACTTTAGCGCGGATGCCAAAGGATGTCGCGAAGCTTGTCAGCGCTGCTTCCACGAAACATCATCTTTGAACATCAAGATTCCATCGATTTTGCGTCCACTAGCAGTTATCTTATAGATTTAATTGTTCTGATCACCACGGCTGAATCTCATCATTTGTTTACAACGTTCTCTTCCAATATCATGAACAATTCCTGCGTCGGTTGTGCACGTACTTTTCTTGAAAGATACGATGCGCATCCCTCCTGTCCAGACAAGAAGTCTCATCAAGCAAACACATGAAATTTGTTTCTGAGGACGTATCGGTATTACCCAGGCGATCAAGCAAGACCTTCCGATACGGTCAAGGCTGTCATTTCTCTCACTACGTTTCTTGAACCAATTGTTGCTCGGGTATATAACTCATCACCACCGTTCTCTTCGTATATATAGCTTTGCTCTCTCTTATATTTACATGATCACTTTCCAAAAAGCAACAACTTGGCTGTCTACCTTCCTTACCGACAGCACCGAGGGTACCCGGTGGTGTCTCAAATCTTTCACTTCTCAGTTCTACGAACACGTCACATCAGGCGCACGAGACCACATCTCGGGATATATACCCCACTTACTTGTCATTGGACGACCTTGCTAAGACTCAAGATTCGCAGCAGGCAACGGGCCATTACTGCTAGCGCATGCAATCGTATATAGGTAGCGATATCTGATCTCCAACACTGATCCTCTACCACCTACTCGCCGCTACAACTTCAGTAGTATTTGGCGCGATCAAAGCGATTCTTCGCGGCGACTCAAGGTAAGTTCGTGCGATATGTTCGGCGCAGACACCTCGTCCTTCAGTGCGACGCGACTCTGATCTGCTGAGGCGATCCTCTTGCTCCAGCCTTCCAGTCTAGACTTGACGCGAAACCTCTTGCTAATGTCTACGGCTCAGATAACTGCCTCAACGCTCCGGCAGCAGTTTATTCATCAAGCTCAAGCTCTTCAAGTCCACTGTCCATACGGATCAGCTATCACCATGGGCCGATTCGAAACCCTCAACGATGACACCAAGGACCTGGTGAATTGTCTTCTGCCCGCCCTGGCAGCTTCCTTCGGTCTCGCCGACAGCCTGGACATCATCCCCGAGGATATTCGCATGCGCGCCTGGGATTGCGAGCGCCGCGACCATATCAAGGACGAGACCGAGAACGACCCTCGCAACTGGGGTGTACAATTCCTCAAAGATCTGATGTCTATTTCTCGTCTTACGAATGGAGACCTAGCTCGGTTCCAAGCTGATTTGCGTGCCAAGGTCGCTCTTCATGAGCCCAAGCATCCCTGGGCTCGTCTGGCCGATATCAGAGACATCAAGGATGAGTACGAGCACCCAGAGCGCAAGAACCAGGTCGTCATACCGGAGTCCTCTGAAGAATCTTCCGATGACTCCTACTTCGAAGAGCTTGTCGAGCCAGATCAACCCAAGGGCGCTAAGAGGCGTCGTGGTAACCACGAGATCTACGAAGCACGCGTTCTAGAGAAGCGCCGCAAACGTAAGTCAACTCCTCTGTCATACCGAAAGTCGTTCAGCAGATACATCTGCGACGACTTTGAAACTTCGAACGTCGAATCATGTTATTGACATTGAGTAGGTGCTCCTAACCGTCTCCGCCGTGCCGAGGATGGTGGCTTCGAGCGTCACGACAAGCGGGCCAAGAAGCGTGAGCGCTCTGTTCGCACCAGCACCACTCCCAGTGGTCGCGGAATTGCTACTCGCCGCGCTAGAACCATCGTAACCGAAGACGACGAAGACTATACTAGCTCTCCCGGTACCCAGTCCCTCCTTACCCACCGGACTCCCGCCTTCTCCGTCTCTCCAGGTCCCCAAGATGCGCGCATGTACCCTGTCGAGACTGTGGATGCTGTGGATACCTCTGGCCAGCCTCTTGCTGTCCAAAAGATGCAGGCGGAGTTGGAAGTTGCCGAGGCGGAGCTCAAGGCTGCTCGTGTAAGGTGGCAGTACCTCCAGGCCAAGGAGCAGGCTGAGCAGGAAGCTATGTATGGTGGAAACGGTACTCCGGAGATGCCTCACAGGTTCGATTAAGTAGTTCTGGTTGATGTGATTGGAGGATTTCATGCATATTTGCGGTGGCTTCGGCGGCCTTTCTATAGCACAATACATACGTGAATGGTGGAAGCCAACTTCAGAATTCAGGACTTTTCCTTCTTCTTCTCCCTGACCAGACGTTCTTCTTTCATGGCCAATCGCATGCGGAGTGACCTATCGGTACTAGTGCCCGTACCGGGCGGCGCTCGTGGGAGGGGGCCGATGTCGATGTCGCCGGCAGAAGTTCGCGCCGCAACATGTTCTTGGAGTGTCTTTATAACCTCCTTCTTTTCCTGCTGAAGCGCAAATCGCTCACTTCGCGGTTTCGGCTCCGATTCGTAGGTGTCGAGGTGAAAGAAATCTTCTGCGCGCATTCGCTTCCGCTCCCAAAGCTTCTTCTCCGCCTTCTTTCCAGAGGCAATTTCCTCCCTCCACTGATTAGCCTCATGCCAATCGGTATACTACATTTATGTTAGATATTATCGCTTTCACTCATGATTGTAGACATACTGCCTCCATCCACTCATCTGCTCCCTTCGCCTTGCTCATTGCCATATCGGCCAGCAGGATACTACGTAGAGCCTGCTGGATGGGTGTTGCGGTGCGCTGAGCCATTTTGAGGAATACGTAGGTTTTTGTATTGTGTTTTGATAGGGGAATTGTTATGTTGTAGGCTCCAGAGGTGTCTGTTGTGTGGTGGTTGTAGGGTGGGTGTCGCGTTGCAGGCCGCAAAGATAGTCAAGGCAACGACCATATGAGCCCGCAAAAGCCGTTTGCCGCATACGGCAGTGACGGTGAGAGCGCAAATTCTTCATCTCTGGGCTCGCGGTGACGCGTCTTTCCTGTGTAACCTCGCAGTGAAAGTGAAGGTGAGAGCGGATTGAGCTCTCGAGCTCGCGTTTGTTTGCTTACTCCACCACAATCCCTATCTGCCTGCTCCACTTCTATATCCGCTTTATATGTGTATATATATTGGTTAATTCTACAATACTCCATCAAACCATTCTACCTCAAAACCGGGATGGCGGCTGGAACCAAAAGAGGACACTGTCCAAGCAAAAAAGATATACAACATAGCCAGTCGTGATAAACCCGCCACAAGAAGCAATAACAGGGTTTCAAGATGTTTCCAAAGTATAACGGAGGTGGTCATCTCTTTTTGCCCTAGGGTCGAAACTGTGTTGTGACGACTCTGCGCTCTCTTTTTGGCCCGCTCTTTTGCCCGCGGTAAGTGGCGGGAACATGGATATCTTTGCTGCATCCATGGATTCATTCCTCGTAGCTGTGAACGTTAAGAAAGTAATGTAGCAGGCAAAGAGGTCATACCAGCAGCTCTTCAAATCCCAGTCGTGCATAGAGTACCTCCAGCCCTTCCCATGGTTATCACCTTAGCAAACCTACGTAGTAGTTGGAGAATACGCAGGTAGCGCAATCCTTTGTTTTGGCAATGCTGTCAGACACATGTACTGCATCATATGTAGGTCGGCCTTCACACCTGGGCGTGCCAGGATATGTAAGCTGACATGCAGTCGACCCCACAATTGTTCCGTCCGACTCAGGTACGCATTTCTAGACTATGCAATGTCATTCCTAGACCTTTCGGCGCGCCTTCTACGCCACTCGCACCTGCCTGTTTCGCCGTTGGATCAAACCCAGTCTGCAGGTGGACCAATCAGGAACTACGCTCCGCTAGCGCGTCTCCGCAGTCCTTCCCCAGATCGCCTGATCATCCCGACACCGAGGCTCTACAAAAACATTATGCACACAGCAGGACCCATTATGAACATGGAACAGCCATCCCAGAAACGAGTATCGAAAGCATGCGACGCGTGCAAGAGGAGGAAAGTGCGTTGTAACGGCCAAGCACGGTGTCAACAGTGCGCGCATCTCGGCTTGCGGTGCATCTACTCTCCCTCCGGCAAGCAAAGGTCTCAGGGCAAGCGAGGCCATATCATCTCCGAGTTCAGAAGCCAAACGTCCAATTTGCCTGCAATATCGCCGCCCATACTGCCTGCTCATTCAGCAGCAGCTAGCTTTCAGACACCGTACAGTCCCATCTCGCCGATACTTGACCGTAATGGAGGCACACCAAGTATGTCACCCTGGCAATGTCTACTCAAATTTGGGGTGCTACTGCTGACTCCGGGCAGCATCTCCTTCGTCATCTTTCACATCACAGTACCCCAAGGCTTTCTTTCTCGACCTCATCCCGGATTACGTTGCTGGGGTGTATCCTGTTCATCCGGTCATTGCCGAACATGAGCTCCGACAGTACATCGAGGTCATGGACAGCGATCCAGATGTCCGCTCATTCATCTACGCGTTCGGAGGCTGCACGCTGAACTTGACCCGGTATGGTGACCGCCGAACAGAAGAAATCGTCCAAACCATCGAAAGCCTCATGGACTACTCGATCGATACCATGAGGCGAACCCACAAGCATTGCCATTTCTCGGTCATGCGAGCCGTGCAGTCAATGTTCATACACAACTGCCTCATGAGTCTGCAAGGTAGCGACAGCGCATTCTACTACATGCGAGACGCCATTACGATCATCCAGCTGCTGCAGATCGACAAGCCGGAGAACGTGGCCCAGCTGTCTCCTCCAGAACGATCCCGAAGACAGCGGCTCTACTGGCAAGCGTACATACACGAGCGATTCATAGCTATCCTGGATTACCGGCGTGCCATTCTCCCTCCACTCTACACATTGCCAGAAGACGACCCTACACTTCCGATACAGGTCCACGAGGGCTTCAATCAGATCATCAAGCTTTTCCGCATGCTTGATACGGAGTTCCTTGATAGCTGGCTTGACACGCAAGGAGGCAGCGTCACCAGCACGTGGGTCGAGGCCAAGTCGCGCGAGCTTGAAGGCGACCCTGAGGCTGACGCACGGGAGTTGGCCATGTTATCCATGATGCAACGAGCCGATCTGTGCATCACGCGTGAATGGCTGCGCACTCTGGTCTGGCGCTTAGCTATGAGCCAAACCCTCTTGTCTTCTCGATCTTCGAAAGATTGCCTGTCGCTCTTATTCCCGGTAAGGCTGTCACAGACATTGCGGCAACAATTATCCAGTATGTCGCGCCACGACATCGAAGTACACGGAAGCAGCATCACTCAGAAACTTTTCGAGATCACAGACACGATTGCCGATGTTCTTATCCACGTTCCCGCCGCGACTATCGATGAAACGGCACTGAGGATTGACGATTTCCTCTTCATCCTAGACTTTGTCCTGCTGATTCCACACCTTGATCAGACGCGTCGAAGCATACTGCTCGAGAAGCTAGAGCGCCTCCAAACAATGTTCCCTGAGGCACTCAGCAATGCCAGTTCGCCGAACCTACCACACGATGTGAATAGTCCTGGTGGGGTGAATGACCCTTGGTATCAAGTCACGCAATCAAAGACAGCTGCAGGGCTAGAGGATATGGCGGACGGATTGGTACAGGTTCAAGCCCAAGAAATTCCCAGATCAGAGGCGAGAAGTGGACATTTGGCCACATGGAACAATATTTCACAACGCTTGTCCATGCAGGTCGCTCATGTAGCTCAGTAAAATCTAGCTTCAAGCAATGATTTTGTTCATGCGACACTATCTACGCAAGTAAATAGATCCTGCCTTCATAAGCAGCCAGTTTCTTCTCCTCACAGTCATCCACACTGCTTACAAGCAGTTCCATCTTTTCGCTCTTCACACTTTCTGGGAAGGCCAGATCCTTCTTCTGGTCCGTAAAGTTGCAAATGCACACGGCCCTCTTCTCATTCCATGTCTTGCTGAAGACAAAGAAGTCTGGGCTCTCCACATCTAGATCGTCGTACTGGCCATGCACAAGGAGATCGTTGTGTTGCTTGCGTACTTGCAGCATGCGCTTCCAGAAAGCGAGCACGGAATCTTTATCGCCTTTTTGTTGCGCAACATTGCAGACCTTTGCGTCCTCAAGAGGTCGCATCCACGGTTCCGCGGTAGCGTCAGGCGGCGAGAAGCCGTTGTGCGTTGCGGTCGACCAGCTCATCGGCACACGAGCATGGTCTCTAGCGAGATGCTGAAGCGACTTATGCGCAACTTCAAGAGCCTTGGGGTCGTCTTTTGTCCGCGCAGCTACCATCTTGTAGTAGTTTGTCGAGTCCACGTCCTTGTACTCGCTCATATCCCAGGTCAGAGGGAAGTTCGTCATGCCAATTTCTTGGCCTTGGTAGATGAACAATGTGCCGCTGAGTGCTGCCATCATCAACGCGAGCATCTTACCGCCTGCGACGCGGTGCTCGGGCGCATCGGATGTGAAGCGTGTGATTGATCGACTTTGGTCGTGGTTCTCGAGGAAGACGGTAGTCCAGCCATCTGAGGGGGCGCGAATGAGGTCTTGCGTGCGGGCCATGGCACGTTTGAACTGTGGAAGTGTCCAGTTCTTCGGTGTAGTTTGGAACTTGTAGGGGCCTTGGCCGACGTCGACGACATCCTGTGCTTTTAGTTAGTACTGCCGATCTCTCGTTTTTGCGCCTTTCGGGCTTTCTCACAAATTGGAAGACCATGTTCAGTTGCTTCTCTTTAGCACTAACATATTCCAACACTCTCTTCATGTCTGGTGTGTGGGGGCACTCGCCGACGGTCATGGCATCGTACTTTTCCAGGATTTGGTTCATCTCGTTCAGGAATTCGGCCATCCTTGGGCCGTTACAGTATTGGTATCCAGCGAACTGCCATTCCGAACCAGGATCGGTGATCGGTGCATCAAGCATCTCACCTTTGCTGTACATGTTGACGGTATCAACGCGGAATCCATCAACTCCGCGCTGTAGCCAAAACTCCATGGCGGATTTGTAGATGGCTTGTCGTGTTTCTGGGTTTTCCCAGTTGAGGTCAGGTTGCTCGGGGCAAAAGAGATGTAGGTAGTATTCTTGGGTATGCTCATCCCACTCCCACACACTACCTGTAAAGTTGCCGACCCAGTTGTTGGGAGCTTTGCGCTCGCCGTCAACATAACGAGCTGGTCTCCAGATGTACCAGTCTCTCTTGGGGTTGTCTTTCGATGATCGTGATTCTAAGAACCATTTGTGCTTGGAGAAGTCAGTTTTGCAGGGTTGTGCCGAGCTACACCTTCAAGACTTACCTGGTCAGATGTATGGTTGACCACCAGATCCAGTATAATCTTCATGCCTCGCGAATGTGTCTCGGCGATCAGCTTCTCCATGTCTTGGACAGTACCATACGGCCTGTACACATCCTCATAGTCACGGATGTCGTATCCCACTGTTGGAGTAAGGGGTCAATATACATCCCACGCGCAATTCGTATAGAGGTAATGCTTACTGTCTACTTGGGGTGAATCGTACATGGGACAGATCCAGATGACGTCAACACCAATGGAGCGGATGTAGTCCAGCTCTGAAATGATGCCATTGAGGTCACCAATGCCGTCGCCGTTGGAGTCTTTGAAAGAAGCGGGGTAGATCTGGTATACAACACCATCTTTCCACCAAGGTCTTTGAGGAACGGTCATTGCGTTGCTGCTGGATCACCGTGCTCTTTGGGGTAATTTTGATTACCTAGGTATGGTGGGTAGAGACGGTACGCAGCGTCAATGAGGGCAAGCGTTTCTTTGGTGGCTTGCAATGGCACCAGTGGCTTTCTTATAAGCGTCTTGCAATGGGATCTTATCAGATGGAGGGTAGTCGTTGAGATCTGGTCACTGTGTTTGGACCGCACGTGGAGGTTTCCCCCACCGGAAAGTTTCTCGGTACAATGACGATTGGCTCAAAGCCGGATCGTGTCTACACATGGCGATCCCCACACAACCCAGCAACAGTCTTCCCCACAGATGTCTTCCATCGCATGGTGTTTCAACGTTCTTTCCCGCGTGTCCGATATTGCGGGATTTAAGCGAGGATGCATGCGGGGAGATGGTGGGCGCGACAGGCTATCGATTCATGCTCTCGGTCCGAGATGAAAGGCAAACCGCGTTAGTGGGAACGCTCAGTCGCATTTCCGTGCCACACGTGATGGTCGCTTCGGCTTTCGGGGCTCGTGCACGCAACCTTGAAATCTCGGTCCGGCATCTTGTCGAATCACGACCTTCACTCCTGCTCCGAGTTTTCGATGGCACACCCGTGTCGGCGGGCCTCACCAGCAACAGCCTAGCCTTTCAAGCCATAGTGCTGCGCGATGAAGATGGCCTCACAGCTGCAAGAGTGGCGTCCTCCCCGCATCCCTTGACTGCCTCCACCATCCCCGGTTTCTGACTTGGCACGAGCTCTGTCTATGCATGGGTATCGCGTGTCTGGGGTCGTGAAGTTGTATAAGTAGAACGACGGTATCCACCAGGAGAGATCACCATCCAGCTTCGAGTCCCACCAGCTCCACGTTCAGGAGAGGTCTGGGTCTGACCCACATCATCCTACTTCATCCTTTGGGCATACCCACATTTGTCAAGCCACCTGGACATCGTCTCATCCTCGGACACGACCATCATGTCTCGCCGCAACAGCAGTGTCGTCGCTATCGACGCCGAACAGGCACGCCGCCTTTCACTCGCCGTCACAGACATCAAACAAGTCGCCCACGATGCCGGCAACGCGACTCGATCGGAGCAGCAGATGACCCTGCGCCAGGGTATCAAGTTATACCCAAAGGCCATCGCCTGGTCCGTCCTGCTCTCCGCAGCCATCATCATGGAAGGCTTCGACAAGGTCTTGATCGCCAACCTGATGGCGGTTCCTGCCTTTAAGCAAAAGTTCGGCGAACAACTTGCAGATGGCACCTTCGAACTCACCGCTGCGTGGCAAGCGGGCCTCACAAACGGTGCATACGTTGGAGAGTTCACAGGTCTGCTCCTGAACGGTCTCATCGCGGATCGTTTCGGCTACAAGAAGACAATGATCGGCGCGCTCTTCGCGGTGAATTTCTTCATCTTCATCGTCTTCTTCGCGCAGAACATCACCATGCTTCTATGCGGTCTCATCCTGTGCGGTATCCCATGGGGTGTATTCCAGACCCTGACTTGCACCTATGCCGCCGAAGTCGTACCGGTGCCACTTCGACCAATTCTTACAACATACGTCAACCTCTGCTGGGTCATCGGTCAATTCCTCGCCTCTGGCGTTTTGAAGGGTGTAGCCGAGCGCCCCGACCAATGGGCATACCGCATCCCATACGCCCTGCAGTGGCTCTGGCCTCTCCCGTTGATGATCGGCATCTCGTTCGCACCTGAATCTCCCTGGTGGCTTGTACGGAAAGACCGATGCGAAGAAGCAAAGAAGATGTTGATGCGCCTCACATCACCCGAAAAGCTGCCCGACTTCAATGCCGATGAGACCATTGCTATGATGCGCCACACCAACGCCATGGAGATGGCGGTCTCTGAAGGTACTTCGTACTTGGACTGTTTCAAGGGTACAGATCTCCGCCGAACTGAAATCGCCGCCATGGCATGGTTTACGCAGGCCTTCTGCGGAGCAGGTCTTATCGGTTATTCGACATACTTTTTCCAGCAAGCAGGCCTTAGCGACGCGGATGCGTTCTCCATGAGTCTAGGACAATACGCAATTGGTGGCGTGGGTGTCTTCATGGCCTGGATCCTCATCCAACGTGTAGGACGCCGCACATTGTACGTGTATGGCGATCTCGCCATGGTTATGTTGTTGTGTATCATCGGAGGTCTCGGTTTCATTCCAGCCGGCAACGTTGGCGCGCAGTGGGGTATCGGCGCCATGCTCCTGCTTTTTGCAGCCGCATACAACTGCACTGTCGGGCCTGTCTGTTACTCCATCGTCGCAGAGATTCCATCCACTCGTCTTCGCCAAAAGACTGTCGTCTTGGCCAGGAACTTCTACAACATTGGTTCTATCATCGGCAATGTTATTACTCCACGTATGCTCAACCCCGGTGCTTGGAATTGGGGCGCAAAGAGTGGTCTTTTCTACGCCGGAACGTGCTTTTGCTGCTTTATCTGGGCGTTCTTCCGTCTTCCCGAGCCAAAGGGCAGGACTTACGGAGAGCTCGATATCCTCTTCGAGAAGCGTGTCCCGGCTAGGAAGTTTAGCAGCACGGTCGTTGACAGCTTCCATTCCAGTGATACCGAGAGCGATTATACCGAGAAAAAGGGTGTCTCGGCCCATCTTGAGCAGGTCAACTCTAGGGATGCTATTTGAGCTGTGAGATCCGCCACGGAGGCTTATGATTTGTAAATATTATGTGTGACGAATTATCGACTTGTCGTAAATAGAGGATGCATCTTTCATCGTAATAGAATATGTTTCTGCAGATGCTAGTGTGCTGTGATCTTACGCGGCCTCAAGCTTTGGTGCGGCAGCAAGCGACGTGCGATTGTTGAGTCTACTGTGAAATTAAAGCAAGGGGGGCTCGCCACAATTGCCCATTTGCGGTCCGGCCTAGTCACGATTCAATAGTGGGGTACATAGGCCCGGGAGCGGTTCTTGCATTCCTTGCTGCTCGCTTACTTTCCCCAAACACAAACGTGGCGTTCCCTTCTTCCCATCATCGATGTAGGTGAGAACTTAGCAGTGCGGGTCCGGACTGCGTCGTATCACCACCGGGCAATTAGTCATCATTTCTCGAAATGCCCAATGTTGGCAGACCTTCTCCAGGTTGCAAGACATGTAGGGACCGCAGGATCAAAGTATGTAATACACGCGTGAGTAGATACTTGGTCCACTAATCCGCTGTTCCAGTGTGACCAGAAGCGGCCTTCCTGCTCGCAATGTCTCCGTGCCGGCAAAGAATGCCATGGATACCGCGACGTGGCTTCCCTAATGTTCAAGAATGAGAGTCGCGTCGTGGCAAAGAAGGCGGAGCAACGTTACGAAGAGCTTGCCAAATCAAAAGAACCAAGAACGCCTTTGGGACGTGGAGAACCCAACAGGATCAGAAGCGTGCAGCGGATCTATCCGGTGCAGAGTCCGCCCAAGGCTGAGATCATGGCCTTGCAACCCACGCCGAATATCGACGCCCAAGCGCAAGGCTTCTTCCTCACCAACTATGCAGGCGCCGCCGATTTCCCTCAAGGAGGCCAATTCGAATGGATTCCCCAGCTGCTGTCACGGCCGAATATCGAGGGTACGCTTCGTGAGAGCTTCCGCGCCCTAAGTCTAGCAATCTTCGCCAATGCAGCGAAGTCCCCTGCCGTCATGCGAAAAGCGCGTGTCGCATACGGTTCTGCATTAGAGGAAACAAACAGAGCGCTCATGTCGCACGAAGCCGCGGTCAAAGATAGCACTTTGGTTTCGGTCATCCTACTTGGCATGTACGAGGGCACGGTATACACGGATAAGAGCTCCATCGATAGGTGGTCAAAACACGTCAGCGGTGCTTACACCCTCTTCATGTTACGCGGCAAGTCGCAGTTCGAGACAGAACTCGGACGGCGAATATTCCAGCAGTCATACGGCGTCGCTCTATTCTTCACGCTTGAACTAGGGACGGGTATTCCAAGTTAGTCACAACCCTGTGCGGACTGCATGTAATCCACGAACTGACATCGCACACCAATATCTAGAACATTTGCAAGAGCTGTACGACAGCATCCCCCTGGAATCGGGATTCAACGAGCTTGTAAAGAAATTCATGATCGGCATTCTGCACGTCATGGACGAAGTCGTCAAACTCGGTCAAGACAAGAGCCGAGATCCCGTGGAAACAATCAACCGCGCGAGAAATCTCAGTCAAGAGCTAGAGGATATCAAGGCTCTTTTACCTGCAGCCTGGCATCCAACAAGGGTTCATCTTGATGTACCTTCAGTCCATTACTGTGGAAACACATACAGCATCTGCCTCTTTCCCGTCATGGCGCAGTTGTGGAATTACACCCGGTTTATTGGAATTCAAGTGCACGATATCATCAGAGCAAACCTGATGAGGGTTCGTGAGGAACAAATTTCCCCGCTCTACGACGCTGCCAGTTTGAAAGCGTGCATACAGCATGAGGAGAATGTGCTACGAGCTAACGTTGCCGCAATCGTTGCCGCAGTACCTCAGACCATCGGCATGGTGCCATCCCCGGTGTTCTCTGCTGCTGGATTGGCCCCCGAAGATGAAACAAAAGATGGACCTATCATGAGAGAACCGGGGACCTTCATCGATTCAGTCATCTCACCGAGACTAATGCAGCTCGTCCAGCCACTGTATGCAGTGGGTACGTGTCTGCTTATTTCGCATCAAATGCGGCAATGGGTCATTGGTATTCTCCATTTTGTTGCATTGAGGATTGGATCAAGACAGGCAGTCGTGCTCGCAGCTGAGCTGCAAAGGCTTCAAGAGTCAGCACCGAGTGTAGCACACGGCTGGCAAGACATAGCCGAGTGGCTCGCGCTGGGTCCTGGGGTAATATAGCTGTAAACGCAGAGCACAGCCCAGCAATGATCTCAACACCACGGATCGCGACTGGCAATGATGAGCAGACAAGCGGAACAAAATATGATCTCGCACCAAACAACTCTTTTGCGCTCATACGCTCACAATGAGACTTGTAGTAGGACTTCTTCTTCAAGGCCTACAAGTCTTTCTTGTCATTCCTTGAGGCTTCACCAAATCCCACCCTTGCCATGAATGCTAGTCTGACCAGCCCTGCAAACGCCGTAATGCCTATACTTCCCCAATCCTCCGCCCGCCAGGTGCCTACGCTTAGTCTGCCCTGCTTTGCCAACACCTCCCAGACTGCCCAATAGTACGCCAGATCGACAACGAAGCACGACAACTGGACAATACGCCAGACGTTCATGTCGTTTGTGTATCGTAGCAGGACAGCAGATATGATTCCGAAATTTAGCATGCCCCCGCCACGTTGCTTGAGGATCATGGCGTGGCCGATGTCTGGGTTGGGGGAGGGGATGTGTGAAGAGAGGACGACAGTGGGCATGAAGAAGTCCATGGTTGCGCCCCAAGCGCAGATGATGGGGTCGAGGTATGTAAAGAATATGCGATAGAATGCAGGTATGGAGGGTGCCGTGGGCTGAGACATGATTGCCGCTCGGTTGCAATGAATAGCTCTAATTCGATGAAGAGATGCGGACAGTGTATCGAGTAACGATAATCTGCGTGATGGTGTGGATGGTATGTGTGATGCGTGTCCTCGGTGCTTGAGCAGATGTCAGCTTTGGACCCCGCGCCAGTGGGTCTAGCTGCTTCTGTGCTGCATTGATGGCACAGAAGACTAGGTCGCTTGTGACTAGACTCGTATGCCAACAAACCCGTGCTGCAGGCCTGCTGCACCTTGAATCCTTCAGCTTCGATCTTCTGTTGCGGTGACGCGTGAGGTCGACTACCACAGTATCGCAGCCTGTTGTCCGTGCCTGCCTGCTACCTAGATGTTCTCCATCACACGGAGATGGCCCCATCTGCACAACACATCGCGTTAATTTGGGCGAGGCAGCAACCTTGGAACAATCGATGCTTCTAACAACTTCTGATCGGAGTCGGTCCCGTGTGGTGGATCCCCAGGCTGCTAGCGCGGATCCCGAGTGTTGTGCCTGGGATCCACGCCGTCACGCCATGACCTAACACAACAGCTGGAAGCCGTTGCAGATATCCACGCCTCGCAAACATTCACCCACTCCAAGCATGAACACACTGCGCCGCTCGAATTTGGGGGCTTGTCTCAATCTGTGACAACACCTCGTACCTGTTAGATCTTCGTTGTTGCTCGTCCGGGGCCGTTCCGTCTCTTGCACTCGCACGGCGGTTAGTCGAAACTGCTGAATGGACGCGTCCATGGCTCATGCAAGCGGCGCCCCATCGATTAAAAATATTCCCGAAAGCCATCCTGAAGACATGGAGCTTGTGATCGCATGGCAGAGTTCACGCCCTCGTCATAGCCCGCTGCGCGAACGGTGAGGCTGTGGGTGCCAGACGGGCTTCGCGACGCGACCTGACCCTCAACCCTCGGAACCATGATGGATGCACACGATGCATCCACCAGCGATGGCACGCGCTCGACACCTAGGCATTTCCACAGCCCCCAAAGCCGTCGCTACTGCTAGTGAATTACGTCGGTGTAACACAGTCTCGAGCGCTACCTGGCTACCTAGGTCGTTGATGCGCGGCCCAAGGCATCCTCAACAAAGTGGACATCATCAGAATGTGCCACGCATGAAATAGATGTTTATGCGGTCAGAAGCTTAACTCGAAGCGTATTACTCCTTTCATTCCAGTCAGCCTTATAACGGTTCGAGGTCCAGATATTGACTGGTAGTTACAGGGTTCGCGCGCGCGCCGTACATCATGGCTGAGTAACGTCAGTTCTCGCTACTCCACCACTACGGACCGATGCTGCCTACGACTTGAGCAAGTTCACCAGGCTTGCTATTACGTTAATTATCCCTGGCAGCGAAGCTTCTCGTGTACAGCGTGTCGGCACGGATTCGGGTTTGCATGGGAAGTAGCATTCCTGCTGCAAGCTGGATCACGAGCCTCGCCTCCGCTGCGGTGCGCCAACGCCGTGCCTTGCATTATCACTGCGACTCAGCCTGCGATAGCTGAGCTTGACCATTTAGCGGCATTTCTGAGATTAAGGTCCGGCGGCAAAACGAGATAATTCTCTGGAGAAGGCAATTCCTTGATCGTCGGCCGCCCCTAATTTAACCGCGTCGGGTTAAAGCTTTCATCGCTTCGCCTCAAGCAGACTGGGCATTCGGTCTACCGATGCAATGTCATTGGTGCACAATGAGGAATGCTCGTGAACAAGTGGGTATTATGACAGTTATGCTGGCCAAAAGCAGATGATTGACGCGATAAAGACACCAACGTGCACGGAATCGCGGCAAATGTCCGTGGTCACCCTACCGCACTCGCTCTAGTAAGCCAGGCAGTACTGCGGCGTTGACAGATTTCCTGCCCTACTTTCGGTTCTCCCCGAGCAAGCCACATCCGCTTCACACGTACGAATGCCTTACGGCACGGAAGGCCTACTCGTTAAGCGCCGTCGTGAGATGGAGGACATGCTCTGCCTACACGATGGATCAACTAAGATGGTGGCGTGGAGCTGGGGGAGTTGGTTTGATATATAGCTCCTTACTGGACTTTTAGTATGAAAGTACCCCATAACGAAGATTCTCCATGTCAGCAGAGCAGTTCTCAAAGCTCTCTCTCGGAGAGGACATGGTTACCACTCGTGCCGGGGCCGCAAGGGCCGCAAGAGCTAGTACACAATCATCGGGGCATTCTGAGGAAGATCAGCCCATACCATCCGTCGAGTCCACCGTTTCCCCTACGCCTTCCCTGGTTATATCAACGAAGAACCTTCATTACAATGTCTCGGCCTTCGACACCGACCTACGAAGGCGGGCCAAAAGAGGACTGGAAGGTAGCGATATCAGGCTCAAGTACTGCGCAGTCTCGGAAGATGATTATAGCCCGAATGGCAGCCCAAAGAAGTTCTTCCATCTTGACGACGACATCATTGTGGCGATGGGTGGGAAGTTACGAAGACCTGAGTGTACGTGTGGCGCAAACGAAAAAGGTCTCGCGTGCAAGGTACGCTCTCGCATACACAACCATTGACGCATCACTAAAAGTAGCCCCAGCATATCTATTGGGTCGGAGACCAGATCATCTCAACTTCTCCAGACGATATGGTCAAGACGCCTCTTCACCTTTCTCCCGATGGCTCGAAGATCGAAGACGTCAAGCCTGCGGAACTACTGGACACCAAAGGCTTAGCCAATATCGCCAACGACCTGAAGTGGGTTTATCGGGATGACAATCTGCCTGAAGACGACGACTTGAAGAAGACAGTCATTGACATGTTTTCGTGCTACGAGCCACAAGATGCACTTCCTGGAGAGTTTCGACATCCCGAGTCGCCTCTTACTTCCGAACGATCCAAGAAGTACCAGGAGTTGACAGAGCTCTTTACGCAGTACGCAAACTGGTATCCCAGCCTATATCTCCAAATGCGCAAGATCATCGACCCGGACTTCGAAAGCCGTGTCTTCTTCGAAAAGATCGACAAGCGCATTACTTCCACCTTCGACGCTTTGGATGAGTACATAGCCAAGGGACCATACAACCTCTCTCAAGGCCCCCCTCGGTTCGACGTCTCCAGTTGTGCACAGAAGTTGACATCACTAGTCAAAGCCATTGATGACTTCTATCAACGCCATGCTGACGTCGAGGACGTGGCCGTCCGAGCAGCGGCGGCTCTTGTTACGATTCTCGACCGTGTTACGGACCGCGATAAGAATGCATATGAAGGCGTCAAGTGGAGTGTCATGGAGGCCCTATCAGACCCTGTTCAAAGCAACCTATACGTTGCGCTGATTGGAGCAGCATCAGATGACGACCCGCCATTTGTTCTCGCTGCACTCGGGTTCTTGCCCCAAGAAGACGTATACCGTAACCACTGGGCAATGCTACAAGACATCGAACGCAAGCTAACAGATTCTCATGCGCCCACTCATTACATGGCTCTCTTCCGCAATGTCGTCTACGAGAATCGCAAGAGGTCGGGTTCGGAGGTACACGAACGAGAATCGAAGCGAGCAATGCAGTAATGTCGATCTGCAAGCGGACTACCTCGTGCTCGACACAACAGTTGAGTTGGTATGTAGTCGTCCCACTTTTCCTTTTTGTCTGGCGTTGGCGGCTTTTTGCACTTTTTCCATTCCTTTCTCTGTGACTTTTTGCACCTTTTAATACCTTCATGTCTTTCCTTACGACGTTACGGCTGTCCGCACGCTAGTTGAATTCTTCATTTGGATACTTAAGGTCGCCGGACTTCGGTCTGTATTCGCTGGCCTTTGTTATGTTGCTTTCTGTCTTTCCTTCAGGCCACCCGATTTCGGTTTTTGGGTAACCGAATGATTCTATATATCTCCGATTCTTTCCTTTGCCTTCTCTTTGACCGGTTGCTTGCGGAGCTTTTGATGTTGCCGTACTTTTAGCCGGGTACAATTGGTGTACCACTTTCTCTTCTCTACACTCCTTGTATCCATAATTTACACAAACACATTTATACAGCGGTCCATCGTTGGCGCCGTACGCTGCAAATCCATCATCGTCCGCATAGTGCGAAGTAGAACGAGCTCACTGAAATTGAAAGGTCAATGCGTGATTGGTTTTAGCATAGTAAACACAAAAGCGGTGGAGTGCGCCCCCTAGACTGCAGGCCTCAGCTGATACCGGCTCCGCATGCATACAGTGCCAAGCTCCGATATGTAGAAAGATTCCGTGGAATTGGGAGCGTGGCCGACGGCT
Source organism: Alternaria ethzedia (assembly GCF_023757985.1). Classification (NCBI taxonomy): domain Eukaryota; kingdom Fungi; phylum Ascomycota; class Dothideomycetes; order Pleosporales; family Pleosporaceae; genus Alternaria; species Alternaria ethzedia. The sequence goes on along the minus strand of NW_026056213.1, from coordinate 379,756 downwards.
GACTGACTCAAGACGAGACCGGACCGAACGAAGTGGATCTGGCGCAGTTCGTAGCTGAGCTTCGCATGCTGTAGGCTCTCGCGCTTGGTCAAGCGCCAGAGACAGACTGTCCCCATGCACCATGAGATCCATGTATCTATAACACTAAGTGCTAGACCAAGCTTCATCTCGGTGTGGATGTCGGGAGTCTGCATCTTGTCGCATACAAGACAACAGGTCGGCACCGGAGGTCCACAGCAGCCAATCATGCATGGCCCAGTTACATGTCGTACAACGACTCTGTCATCTATACGTGTAACTGGCCGCTTATCCAAACGCTAAGTTCGTGGAACCCATCTGGCCTACACACGATGTGGCCCAAGTGGGTGTCGTTCATGTTGCGTGCATTTGGGCTTCGAGATGGTGGGTGTTGCTCCGGTGTGGGAATCAAGAAATCCACAAACTAGCGACAAACCTTCCCCTTCTGCTCGCGCTCACTGGAATGGCGCATATGACGCTTACTCTATATTCCCCGCAGTATGCGACGTCTTATGGAGGCTGCTTTTGTCAGAAGTTCCGCAGGCTCCGCACAACCTGGACCTGCATCCAGGACCCGGCACCCCACAGAAGGCGGTTGCATGTAGCAGACACCCGCTCCGGGAAGATTCCGAACAGATGCGGACATGATGTAGGCGCCGTCGGTTCGATCTGTGCAGAGCAAGTGCCATGACTATGTACACATAGACTCAAACATGTGAAGCACCCAGGTGGCGAGATAGCTCATACCAAGCTCATGCTAGCTAGGAACTTACCGTGTCGGTGCTGATCGCGATAGTCGTTGTGGGCACTGAGGGTGGGTCAAAGGGCTCGACTGCGGGGAGTGCAGCGGCTAGGCTCGAGTTGCCCTCGAATGTGGTTGGATGTCAGATGAAAGGGCCACGCATCGTGCATCCACGTTCTGCGGGGAAGGGATTGACGCTAAGCCGCTCGCGGCCCTAGCGCAGATGGGCATCCTTTGGCAAGCGCAGCCAAGCCACCCAGTGTTGCTTCCATATTACTCTCCTGTCTATCATTCCTGCTCCTCTTCTTTTCGACCTTCTTCTCTTGTCTTGTTGCAACATCGGACACGTGTTCTGCTAGTCTATCCTATACTACGCGGTTTCCCTGCGACCAACGTAAATCGCTTATCACGCCATCAACCCCCGCTGACTGACGTACTACACCCCGTCCGTGCGCCTAGCGACTTATCAACCATCCCACCCCTTGTTTTGTTTCTCTACGCACCCCATCTTGATTTGCTCTACGCGCATGACCCCTCAACTCAATTGAGCACTTCACACAGACCCTGAACCTCCCTCAAACCTCGTTGCCACGCCCATCATGTCCTCCAACGGCCGGAACTCTCCCCCGCTCGCCTCGCCGGACCCTCGCCGACGTGCTTCAGTGACCAGCCAGACGTTCCAGGACCTGTTCGGCCGGTCAAGCGGCTATGTAGGCCAGCAATCCGGAGGACAGGCTGCCACGGGCCCCATCACGACAGCTGCTGCCAACGCTCAGAGACGGCGGCTTTCGCTCACCACCATCGGTCTGGGTGCTTCACCTGGCCAGACGTCCCCATTCCTCCAGACCCCGCGAACCCGAACCGAGAGCATCTCCAGCGCCAACTCTGGCTCGGTCGACGAGAGCCCCTTCGAAGATGACTACGCCCCTTCCACATCTGCTAGCAGCAGCAACCCAGCCACACCCTTTGCTCGACGGCTGAGCTTCGGAGCTCGTGCAATGCGGGATGTTAGGCAGAGCAACGGAGGCGTTGGGAACCCAAATGGTAGACCACCCATCCATAAAGCTTCCTCTCCCCCGACTGGTCGAGGTCGAGGTCTGTCTTCATTGTCACAGTCATTGCCCTCTTCCGCTACCCTGCTTCGTCCCTTTACCCATGCACACTCGCGGCGATCTACTTCCATATCACACATCTGGCCCTCCACCATTGCAGAGCAGTCCGAGAACATACTTGGAAACTACTCGCTAACGTCGTCTTCAACAGGCGAAGGTTACAATTTCGCTGAGAACCTCCGATCGCGAGCCGAGCGAGGCTCCATCTCCGGCCCCCCTCCCATGCTGAGCCCTTCCGGTCCGACGCACCAGCGTGCTAAGAGCGTTACGATCATGGAGCCACCCGTTCGTGAGATGCCCAAGCCTAGAGTGCCTGATGCCATGCAGGAGCGGATCCTCAAGGGCGATTTCTACATGGACTAGCTTCTCTACGTGACTTGACATTTCGATCTCCGGTAGGTGATCCCGTTCACATTCTTGCTTTGTAGTGGCTAATCTCCGCGATCTATAGGACATCTACCTCATAGATGAGACGTCAGACTCCTTCACAATCGTGTATCAGTACTCTACCGCCTACGAAACGGAAACTTTCATACTCCAGAACAACCTTATACCAGGCCTTCGTATCGCTCATGGCCATGAGCGATCGAAGGATTATAAAGACAGCTTTCGTGGAAACCAGGCACGTAACGGCGATTACTGCACCTGGCACCATCATAACTCGGAAAGCATCGTCATGTGCAACTATCACTACTGGAAGCATGCACTACGATCGTTCTACCAACGTCTTTCTCTGCCAACTTGGGCAGATTGCATTCCACGACGTGGACTTTATGGCGTCTTCACCTGATTATATCGAACTCGTATCTCATGTTCCATCAGTTCAGGCGTCCGGTCACGATGAATGAACGAAACCAGATTGTCATGCTCACACGATGAGGCTACATCAGTGCAGCAGGGGTTAGGAGTTTATGAAGCATATCACGCAGGATGGAGGTCAGCACCTTTGGTATCAAACATGTACCAAGACAAATTGCAGATAGCAGAGCAGTTTAGTGCAGCATCGTACAAAGAAATGAATAATTGACCAAACTGATGCTGGCATCCCTTGCGCTTAACGGTGTGTTGGTATGCGTCATCAGTCCCACTTTATGTTTCAAGTATACTGATCGACGTTGGATCGTACGCGTGGAGGAATGTGGGATGTCGATCGTTGAGTCCACCTGAGCTGATAACGATTGGACGTGCAGCAGGTCTGGTTGCGAAACAACATGAGAAAGCGAGGGCAAGTCAAGATATCGCTCGCACAGCTCTACCAACGCTACCGGTCTCAAAGAGTTCAACTAAGCCAGCACCTAGACATTCCTCCAAGACCCACTCAAATCTCATTCCATAGAATGTCTTCCATTTCTTCGTTCGCCCAGGTAGTACGCCTGCAAACTCGCCCCTCAACTTCTTCCTCTCCGCTTTGATATCATGCGCCGCGACATTACCGTCCCATCTCTCACGCAGAACATCCAATGGCATCTCTCTATGCTTTGTCTTCTTCAGCAGAGTGAGTAGGTGGTTCCGTGCATCAACCAGCAGCTTAATGTGTGTGCCCATGTTAGGCAGGGAGAAGTTGTACTGTGCTGCTACGGATGGGCGGGATCCGGATAATGAAGTGCCGCCGTGGATGTGCTGGGTTGCTTGCGTGCCGCCGACGGCGTCTAGAGAACCGGCTGCGTGGCGGGATCCGGATGTGGAGACGGCGAGGAGTGAGCTGGCGCCCGGAGAGGCGAAAAGCGAGGTGTGGGAAGGGTAGTTTGAGGCCGAGGTGAGGAAGCCAAAGGTTACTAGGGCGGATAGCTGGGGAGAGGTGAAGGTTGTGCCGGGGATGGATGTAGATATCGGGTTGGTGTTCATGGCTGTTATGTATTTTTCTGATGCTATGTCAGTGACAGATAACAGGGTGGTTGGCGAATTTGATTACCTTTCAGATCTTCAGGTAGCTCAGCATGAGATTGCACGAGGTTCTGCCACTCTCTCACCGAAGCAATACCATCACCCACTGCAGCAGCACCAACCCCCCGATTCGGTATCGTCACCCTTCTCAGGATACCTGCTCTGGCTAGCTCAGCAATTTCCCGCTCAATCCGCGTTGACGAGGTGCTGAGTGCGTCGATATGCGCTACCGTGACAAACGGTGGCAATCTTCTCCGAAAATTCAAAACCTCTGCTATCCTGGTCGAGTTCATACCGGCCTTCTCTGGCATGTCGCTAAACATCCTGTTGCGGATGTACTCCATGTACTGTGGGACATCGCGAAAGTTTAGGTCATCGGAAAGAGAGGCTATCACACCGGTATCATCTAGTTCCTCGTCATCATCAAAGGGAGTGGTAGTGTCGTTCGGTAGCGACCGCCTCTTTGAACTCGCTGCTGAGGGTGATGAAGTTGTTCGTTTGAGACCCAGTGCTGCGACGGCACTTTTTCTTCTTGGCTTGGTGATGCGAGACGAGTGTGCTGCTGTAGCTTGGAAGGACATGTTTCAGGTTTCGCTCTCCAATAGGAACAAGTAGCACGGACTGTCAGTCAGGAGAGATATGCTCTTTGCGCTTGAGTTGCAGATAAGGAAAGAGCATCATGGCAGCGCAGTAAGAACATGTCTTGATATCGACGAATCAGGAAGTGGCAAACATGTGAGACGCGGTGTCGAAGGCTTTGAGGCCGCGGTGGAGCATGCGCCACACCCTCCTCGCTTGCTGGCTAGGTAGGAGCGAGCGGCTGGCATGGAGAAGGAACGACGGGGTCATAGAGAATCGCGTAATTTGTCTACGTCGAGCAGCATGAATGAAAGCGACGGATTGTTAGAGGCGTGTACTCTGTAATTGATGGATCAAAATGGTGAGAGGTGGCTGTTGATGTTCCTGTTTGTCGGCTTCCTAGCGATGCCGGGCCGTGGAAGGAACAACGCAGCCACCGAGGTACGTCATTCCCACGCGCGGAATGTCAGGAAGGTCCAACGCACGCTATGCGCGCCAACAAAACCCAAAACATGCCCATTGCACCCACCCTACGAAGCATCTCCCCCCAACTGCTCCCGTCCCAGCCCATCGCTAGCCATGTCGCTGAATCCCGAGCCCTCGGCGCCTGAAGAGCGGGCTGAGCACCACCTGCCGCCCAAGTCGTACGCCGACGCCGCCGAAGAGGCCCTGGAGCCCCAGCAGCCACAATCACATGCCAACGGCACCGACGGCACCGCCGAACACCACGGGAAGAAGATACTGGGCAAGGCCAACGAGGTAAAGACCAATGGCATCAAGGTCCCCTCTGAAGAAGACAAGACATCGCTCGAAGGCGTGGGTCAGGAGCCCCGGAGTCCAACAGTGAAGGGCCATCGTCGCGTCTCATCGCGCGGCTCTCACGGGTCGCTCGGCCGCAAACAGGGCGAGCAGGCGCAGAAAGACATGAACGGAGCACACACGAATGGAAATGGCAAGGGCAATGGCGACGTGCTGACGAGTGTGAAGCCGCAGCAGGAGTTCCAGGTCGCCAAAGCAGACCGCAGAACCGACCTCAAGCGCAGAAACTCGGAGCTCACCACAGGACGTCAGGCTGGCGCGGGATGGTCCCAGAGCAAGTAAGTTGACATGCACTCCGTTCAAGGCGTACCATGCTGACCGTCGCAGAATACGCTTTGCGCCCATGAACGTCCCCCTCCAGCGCCGCCTCCAGACCCTCGCCGTCCTCATGCACACGCTCAGCATCGTCGGCGGCCTTGCCATCTTCTTCTTCCTTTGCAGCATTCCCCTGCTCTGGCCGATCCTCCTGCCGTATACCATCTACGTCCTCTTCTCCAACGCGGGCACGTCGGGCGAGCTGTCGTTCCGCAGCGACTGGTTCCGCCGGCTGCCCGTCTGGTCGCTCTTCGCTTCATACTACCCCGCCCGCCTACATCGCTCCCAGGAGCTGGAGCCTACTAGGAAGTACATCTTCGGCTACCACCCGCATGGCATCATCTCCCATGGCGCCTTCGCTGCCTTTGCAACGGAAGCGCTTGGCTTTTCGCAGCTCTTCCCTGGCATCACCAACGCCCTGCTGACCCTCGATTCCAACTTCCGCTACCCCATCTATCGCGAATACGCCCTTCGTCTCGGCATGGCTTCCGTATCTCGCGAGTCCTGCGAAAACATCCTCTCCAAAGGCGGTTATAACAACGAAGGCATGGGCCGCGCCATCACCATCGTCGTGGGCGGCGCACGTGAATCCCTCGATGCGCGCCCCGGTTCCATAAAGCTTGTCCTCAACCGCCGCAAGGGCTTTGTCAAGATGGCCATACGCACCGGCGCCGACCTCGTCCCTGTCCTCGCCTTCGGCGAAAACGACGTCTACGACCAACTCGATACCGACTCGCATCCCTACATACACAAGTTCCAGATGCTCGTCAAGAAGTTCATGGGCTTTACGGTACCCATCTTCCACGCGAGGGGTGTCTTCAACTACGACGTAGGCATGATGCCGTACCGGAGACCCATCAACATCGTTGTCGGTCGCCCGATCAGGGTGATGCAGGACACTCACCCAGACAACGATTACATCAATGAGATACATCAGCAGTACGTGGACGAGCTGATGCGCATCTGGCACGAGCACAAGGACACTTTTGCCAAGCACAGGACGGGCGAACTGGAGATCGTCGAGTAAGCATCACTGAGCTGCTTTCCTTGTGACGGCTGCGACGATGCTGTTCTTTCCCTTCTATGTTGTATTGTGTACTGGATCGTAATTGGGTAGAGCCTGAAAGGCGCAGACACGAAATAGCAGTCATAACCCTTTGAATAGCAATGATAGATCATCATCATCATCAGCATTCCCATTGATCCTTGGCATGGTATCATGACAAACACAAACTCGCCTCACATGAAATCTTAGGTAATGTCACTATGCAAGTTGATCAGGTTGAGACATGAACGTTTCTTGAACTTCTAAATCGATATTCCAGAGTAATAACTACAACGAAAAAGACCGCAAAGGAAAAGCACAACTGTGTACGATAAAAAACACAAAATAAACGCCACCCAGCATTAAACATTTTCTGGGTATTGCATGTCCCAGTCAACCAACAGAGCTTCACTCATCAGTCTGTTGAGAAGTGGCTCATGCGTGCCGAAGGATGCGTGTCCTTCCTATCCTCATCGGTAGAGAACGCCTTCAACTTGTACTCCATCACCGTGGTGGAAACACCTTTGCCCTTGTCGTTGCTGGGGCGGCCGCTACTCGGGGTGCTTCCATTGAGGGTGCTACCATCGGAGGCACGGTTACCTAGGCCGTTCTCCGCATCACCGCCGTCCTTCTTGTCGTCCGCAGTGGCGTTGACAGCGCGGCCAGTGAAGAGGTCCTCCGGGAAGGGGAACAGTGTGCGACGTCTCGGTGGCGACTTCTTGGTTGCTGTCATCCACACCAAGGCCGTCATGTCTTTACCGAGGGCCTCGATGATGGGCGTAACGATGGGGAGGCAGGCGAAGAGCACACCGTAGGATGTTATGCCGACGATGGTTACGTTGATACCGTAGCTGAAGCCGCGCTCGGCTAGTGCGACCATGAGCCAGGATCCGTAGGTCCAGAAAACGAGACCATGGAGCAGGTAAATGGTGAAGACGTGGGGGAAGAGGACGAGGAAAGGAGGTGTGGACAGGACCCATTGCACAGCGGCGGAAAGCTCGACGATGGCTTGCATGCCGCCTGCGAAGAGCACACCGTTGAGACGCGGCGTGTAGTATGGCGGGTAGCCTGCCTGGTCTGTTTCCTGAATGGCTACGCCGGTTACGGGGTCGGGGTGAATGCCGCGCTCCGCAGTCGAGAAGTTGAAGTCCGTGTCGACCCAGTTAGGAATGACGTTGACGGCAAAACTGGCACCGACGCAGGCCCAGAAGAAGGTGATGGTGGCGTAGTATGCTCCTGGTCGTGTGGCCAGGAACGCTTTCCACTTGTAGGTCACGTCGAGGTCGGTGAGGAGCAGACCGAGCCAGAGGTATGTGCCCCAAGACTGAGCGTACCAGTGGTTGATGAGGCAGAAGGCGTAGTAGCACATGCGCTTCCATGGTGTCTTGATCTCGTAGACGACGACAGCGCCAAGAAGGACGAGCCAGGAACCTTGGAGTTGCACGGCGATGGTCCAGAGGACACCGGTGCAGTAGTGCAGAGTGATCTGCGGGACGGCGTTGGGGACGAGGAACATGAGTTCGAGAACTTCAGAGATGTACTGGCCGAAGTTGTTGTATCGGCTCACGTAGGGCCAGGTCGACCAGGTCAGCGAAGGAATGTATTGCAAGAACTTGGTCGCGCCAACGTCAATGAAGAAGTACTCCAGCAGGGCCATCGAAGCGACAGGAATCATAAGACGGGGTGTTCGGCGTACGGCTGCCTTGGCGATCTCGTCCATCTTGCCCTTGCGCAGGTAAGGTGCTGTCAAGAAACGGACGGAGGTTGTGAAGAAGACACCAAGCCACATCTGATTGAGCAGGAACGGACCGATGATTCTCTGTGCCCATGGCTCAGATGCGTTGTGTGCGTCTGCACCAGGTGTGACGATGGCAGGGACGAAGGTAAGACCAAAATGCATCAGGGTGACCACGAGAGAGCAGAGCGCCGTCAGACCAGCAAGATGGTCGATACGTTGTCGCTGAGGCAGAGGCTGGGGGCGCATACGAGGAGCTGGTAGGGCGGACTCGGTGACGGTCTCCATTGTAATCTTGTCATGGGGAGCGATCATGGGAACGGATGGGGTCATGGTGGCGCGCGGGTCCATCAAAGTGAGCATGGAGTTGCGATCTCTTGAGATGGCTGTGCCTGGAGTTCCTGGAGTCATCATCGATGCGTGAGGATCGACCATAGTCAACATAGAGTCGCCTCCCCTCGACACTGCCGTTCCTGGCATCGGTGGCATAGGTACGTAGAGATCCTCGCGCGTAGTGTTGAAGTTGCTGTTGAAAGGAGTTGGCCCACGGCTATCGAAGAATACCGAGTTAGGTCTGGAGAGGCCATCCTTGGGTGTAGAGCCACCGAGAGTCGAGGTACCGGGGAGTCTCTCGATCGCCATATCGTCGTCGTCTGAGTTGCGCTTTTCGGAAGCGGAAGGAGTTTTCTGGTCGGCACCACCACGAGAGAAGATCTCGTGCGAAGCCACTGTGAAAGTGCTGTCGCTGAATGGATTCTTCTTTTCGTCTTCGGACTCTTTTGGCTCTGTGGAGGAGGCTGGGGTAGGTTTCGGGGCTTCACTCTTGAGCTTGGGAGCAAGACGTCGGATGAGGGCGTGGATGATAAGGACGGTCGAGAATATGATGCATGACACGGAGAGCCAGAGTGCCGGCATGCGCCTGATGTCTTTGCCTTTGTACTGCTCCCATTTTTCTGTTGCGTCATCACCATATGGCGTAGAACCGCGGAGTTCAATGTCGTCCATCGAGCACGCATCAGTCAATGGGCACCTGGCGACGAAATCCTCGCGAGCATCTACGCTCATTGTAGAAGAGTTGAAAAACATTCGGATCCAGCCAACTTCGGCAACAGACTCTGTGCGTTCAGGCGGACCACGCATAGAGTAGCGGTTACCGGTTGACCAATGCTTGAAGAACATGGCCGAGGGAACAGAAGGCATGCCACCGTTGTTCTTCTGTAGGACCTGCCTAGTGAGGTTGCCACCGATGTAGAAGTTGATGTAGTCTGCAGTCCAATCGATCCTGTACTCGGTGAACTCCCATGGGTTGATGCTGCCATTGCTGAGGCCACCACCAAGGGTAGTATAGTTGCGGTTCGCAGCCGTGCTGTTGAGAAGCTGGCTGTAGTTCATTCCGAGGTTACGGGTAGTGAATTCGTTGTTGACAAAGGTACCCACCCATGGGTCTCGTCGGTTGTTCATGTTCATGACACTGAGCTCGGTGATCTCGGTCTCATTGTACTTCCACATCATGGACGCCGCCGTGCCCGCAGAATCCATGTCTGCAGACTTGAGTAGAGTGCGGAAAGAGCCATGCTGGATGTCGCGTCGCTTTGTCCGCAGACTAGCACCTCGAACGAGATGCTCGGCAGTCGAAGGTTCCACAACAAGCTGAAGAGAGTCGTTGTTGAATCTGAGATTGTCGGGAGAGGCGCCTTCGCGATAGACGGCATTCTGGGAAGCATTAGCTACTGGCTTTGAGGCATATTCACGGCAGACGGACCCAATCCTTTGCATACTTCTGAGCAAAGTCTTCGGCGATGAAGTCGATCGGTAATTGGGTAGTCTCGTTGAAGTAGACGATGATGGAGTCGGTAAAGAGCTCTGATGTCTGGGTGTCGTAGAAACCGCAGGTACAATTGTCCTGCCCACGCGTGACATCCGCAAGCGCAGGCAAGATATGCACAAGGGCAAGACCGAGCAAATGAGAGGAAAACATGCTGATGAGAGAGAGTGACTGAACAGAAACAGGGACAGATCCGCTGCTCAAGTCAGAAAGGCAGTATTTGTCTGCGACATATGCATGCAGCTAGCTGTGCAAGGCCTGTGTAAAGACCCCGGCCTAAGCTTGCAACACTGCTCTCCGGACGGGGAGGAGCCGCCTTGCTTCTCCGATCAGCATTGGCATCAGGTTGACGGCGTTGCAAAGTCCCCTATCTTGGACAAAGTCTTAGCCTGCTTCATGAGGGTCATGATCGGAGCGTTGCCTCAGCGGGGAGCGCGCGGCCCTGCAACAAGGCCAAAAAAGGTATGCAAGCTTTGCTTGGCAGGCCCGTACTTGATAGCAAGCAGAATGGACGTCGTGGCATGGGGCTAACTAGCCGCCGTAGGACGTGCAGACGAGAAGGTTGAGGAAGATGCCGTGCCCGCGCTGTCGGTGGGTCGGAAACGTGCGCCGCACTCCTGCCCGTGCATCGACGCTAGCACAGACGTTTCCTCCCAATGCATCCCGCGCTCGTTCTGCCTCAACAAACCCGACGAAACTTCATCACCATCCCAGTTTCGATCATTGATCTTCGTTGCCAGCATCGACCGATATCAGCCGTTTCCGGAAGGCGACAAGGGTCCGCATCACACTGCCAGTCCCAGCCGTGCTTCATGCGCTCAGCACGCCGCAGCGGGAACCCATTGTCGTGTCAATACCCAGTGCAGTGTCCCGTCTCTCAGCTTCTGCAGGCTCAGTGGCACCGTGGACACCGGATGCCAGGAAAATGCACCGCCAGATAGCGGCTGGCGTGTGTCCCTCCGATGTTCCTTCCCCAACCCGCCCGATTCTGCATGTTCGTTGACGTTGACCAAACTGCGGTCAACTGGTAAAAAGCACCTGGTTGGCCCGCCAGACTTGTGGACGTGGGTTTGACATGTGACTTGGCATATTCACCATTCCCGACCTGTAGAGCTGTACCGGGGTCGACATGGCCAACGTGCAGGCCGACCCACTCCAATCTCATTATCACAACTTGGCGCTGTTGATGCTAGGTAATGCTGATCTCAGTTGAGCACGAAGCTTGCATGGAGACCAGCTCCCACGGGCGGTAATCACGGTTTCGACATGAACCCTTCGGCGGTTTTGCCCCTTCTACAGTCGCTGCGTGTCGGCTACGGTGTTTACCATACGCACTAAGCAATTGTGCAATCAAGGGCCGAATATATGTTCTGTATCCGCTCCTTGTCAGTAGTCTCACCCCCTCCATCATAGTCACCATTCGCTTTGACTACCTCTTCCATCGTTACTGTCACATCATACACTCGTTTCAAGATGTCTGACACCACGAAGGACTGCGTAATTGAGGTCGGGGAGGTCACTTCTCCTACGGCCAACAAGAAGTCGGTCGCCAAAAATCCTTCCATCGCTACTGAGGCAATCGGTCGGACATCTTCCTGGATCTCTGAGTGGACGCCCTTCGGTCTGGTCGCCTCCTACTACGTCTTCTCGGTATGCCTCTACATGTACTGCAGCAACGGGCTGATTGCCATCTTCTGGTTCATATACATGTGCACCAACTTTTACATTGCCGGCACAACTGTCTTGGAGGCCTTCTTCAGTATCACGCCCTGCCGCGAGGCAAGAGCAATCGTCACGCAAGCGCAGGAGAAGCAGTGGCTGTTCCCCACGCCACACCACAAGCTACCCATCCTCGATCTTCTCATCGTCGCCTACCTACCCAATGAGCAGGACATCATCATGGACCGCGCTCTTTACGCGCTTGAACAGCTCGATTACCCCTCTGACAAGATCCGTATCGTCATCCTCTACAACACCCCCAAGCCAATCGAGCCATTGGAGACTGAGCTGCACCAACTCCCTATGCGCTTCCCCCATGCAAGGGTCATCAAGGTACCCAACTCGACTTCCAAGGCAGACAACCTCAACTACTACTTCACGCTGGACACTGGATCTGACATCATCGCCATCTACGATTGCGACCACTACCCTCACCCCAACTCACCACGATGGGCCGCTGAGCGATTCGTTGCCGAGAAGGATGTCGACATCGTCCAAGGCCGCTGCATCATCTTCAACTCCGACGACAGCTTCATGACCAACATGATCGCAGTCGAGTTCGACAAGATTTACGCTGTCTCTCATCCCGGTCGTTCTACTATGTGGGGATTCGGTCTCTTCTGTGGATCCAACGGTTATTGGCGCACATCCCTTCTTCGCAATCTGAAGATGGACGACACAATGCTTACTGAAGACATCGACTCTGCACTTCGCGCATTCTCCAAAGGTGCCAAGACCGTTCATGATCTCAACGTAACTTCCTACGAGCTGGCCCCCACGACCTTCAGCGCATTCTGGAAGCAACGTCTCCGGTGGGCTCAGGGCTGGGCTCAGGCGAGTATGCGACACATGAAGATGGTTTGGAATGGCGTCAAGGATCCGTTGCACGAAGAGCATGCCAAGCGCAGCTTCACTGCCCGCTTCGGTGTTTTGTCGCTATTACTCATCCGCGAATCCTCGTACTATCTCGTCACACAGTACACGTGTTTAGTCGCATCATTCGTTATCGTCAAGTTCCCGACGTCCGGGGAGGAGCTCTGGAAGCTGGTCTATTTCCAGTACCCCGTATCACAGTGGCTTTTCATTATCAGGTTCGTACAGCCCTTGACGTAATCTTGTACCTCGCTAACGGTGTCGTGTCACAGTATCGTCTGCTTGATTGCTACTCTTTGGATCACCAACCAGGTCAAATCCGAGTACATCTCCAGAAGGATGATCATTCTCTTCTCGGTTCTGTACCCGTTTTACCTGGTTCTCAACGCCACAATCGGTCTTTACGGCCACGCTCGCCAACTTGTCAAGTACAGCTCCTGGAACCCAACAGCTAGGAAGTAGGGCCATACCATATCATATTATCTTCTTAATTTTCTTTTTTGTCAATATCATAGGGAAGGGGCACAAGGCTTTGAATGCTCTCGTTTAGTTCGGGATGAAGCCCGCAAGCCACTAATGGCGGCTGAGGCTTTCATGAGTCACGCAACAGTATATAATACACGATTAATTACATCATAATCACTATTACTACATACCATTTCTGCACATCTTGACACGATGACCGTTGTCGCAAATAAGGTTCTTCGAGAAATGATGCGCTCTTCTCGTTTACCAATGATCATTGTCTATCGATTGACTCTGTTGTCCTGGCTCCTGAGTGGTCAACATGTGAAACTCGATCTATGAGATAACGCGCGGCATCACAGCGGAATGCAGAGCATCAGCCTTATCCCGGGCGACTCACGTCGGCGATACGATTTCCGATCTGTCACGCACAGTCTATCACGGAAGGTAAACTCAGAGATAAGTAAAATCCTAGCATGAAGCAGGGCCGAAGGGCAGCGCTTTACTGAAACGGACCCTGCACCCTGATGCGTTGCCAGAAAGCATCGGCCTAGCGACATGAAAAAGGAAATAATCAACAGCACCAGGGGTGGCCGGGACATTACAAGTCGACTATGCGGGCGATCGACACGCGCTCGCTAGCGCGTAGATCCACTTCGCAAGTGTGCGTTCCCTAGGCCGCGTGGGATGCTACCTACCACACTACACCTGGCGGGTAGCACAGCATCGTAGGCCGGCGGAACCATCCGCAAACTTGCTAGAAAAATTCGACACGGCGTTATCTTCGGTGAGTAGGATCTGTCCCAGCTGGCTTTTGCTCTCCGGAACGCGGACCTTCCTTTTTCGGTGTGAGCACACGAGTCAGCCCCTCGGATTTTGGAAAACGTGCGGATTTCACGACCCTTCGTGGCCTATCGCACGGATGTTCGGTATGAAAATCAACGTGCACGGACGGCCGCAGTTGACATGGCGGTCACTGACAGGTGTAGATGCCCAAGTAGGGCTGCCCCATGCGCCACACGTGGAAGGTTCTGAGGAAGGCCGTTGCCCGGCGGTACCTGGGTGTTGAGGGATCAGGGTGCTTTTCATCGAGCACGTCACGACGTGCGTCTGGGATGTGTATGATGAAGACGGCGACGTTACAAGTCGGCAGGCCGACATTTCAACATCCGAGATCAAGATAACGATCAACAGCCGCCCGCTTCGTGTAAGTGGTCCGGATGCCAGAAATGCGAACTATTGTATGCCGCCAAAGTTACCCGCTGCCAGCCTCAACTAGGGTCAACGCTTATCGAACAACTGCTCAGCGGGACGTAGAGAACGCCACAAAAAGCATAGCTGACCCTTGGCATGCATGCGCCTGAATTGTGCTCGGAAGCTTGCGTTGCAACTAAGCTCAACGCTTCCCGTGCTCGGTAGGCAGACGCTGTGCTAGTCACGGAAAGAAAAGTCGCCTTCAGGTACGTGGTCGTTCTGGTGGCCAAGATGCTGATCTCGGGTCTCCCACGGGGGGTCTTTGGTACGGGACGTGGTGCTACTGCCGCGAGTAGTCGCCAAGGGTCGTGCTGGTTTTGTTGTCTGTGTGGAATCAGAAGTCGAGGGTAAATTGCCTTGTTTGTAAGCTGCTCTTCCTCTTTATCACCGAGATCCTCATCTTTACCGCGATATCGAACAAGATGTCTGCAACAATGGAGCCTACCCTTTCATCCAAACTCAAGGCTATCTTCCCCTCGTCGTCGGCCGAGCAAGGAACGACAACCCTGTCGGCTGACCAGAACTACCTCATTGGGCTTCGTGGCCTGTTTGTATTCCAATCATTCCTCTACGTGTTCTTCCAGACCTTTCTTCCAGCCGCCCTTCCAGACTCGAAGAATGTTGATGGCCCGGCGTACCAGGTCGCACTTCGAAAGTCATTTTCAGTAATCTTCGCCAACGAGGCATTGATCTACTCATGGATTATCTTCCTCTCCGCGCGCACCATTTGCTTACCTTACCTCGCCAACAAGACGCGTGAGGTCGGCGCATCGAGTGTCTTCCGTCGTGGCATCAGACTATGGATTCCGACTTTCATCGCCTACTCTTTTGCGGCAGCGGCATTCAGCACAACCTCGACCGACTACATCTCCGACTTCTTGGCCTCTACTGGCAACATCTCCACCATCGCACCGACGCGGATCCAGAACTTCTTGATTTACTTCAACTCCCTTTTTGAGATCTTCTGGGTCAACAAGCGTTACGCTAGTCAGGCCGCCAACGATGTCTTCCCATCTGGTACGCTTTGGATAGTGTCCGTGCTCTTCCAGCAAAGTTATACCGTCTACATCACCATGGTCATTGTTCCGAATACACGCACCTCATGGCGAGTAAAGGCCATGCTAGCTTTCATCGTAGCAGCGTTCTGGGTACAGAGCTGGGCCTGGTACAGCGTTACTGGCCTCATCATTGCTGATGCGGTCCTCAACATGGACTTCAAGGCCCGGTCCCAACGAGGATTCAAGATCGGCAACTTCGGTATCCAAGTCTGGCCACTTTACGCTGCGATGGTCCTTACCGGTGTTGTGCTGCAGTTCGCCTTCATCTCCGGAAAACCAGACATGCGCGACAATGAGCTATGGGGTCACACCGCGCTGTACGATGACGGATTCTTGAACGAGAACGTAGATCTAGACCAGCCGATGGCGAGGGTCGACAACTACCTCATCATCCTTGGGTCGATGCTTCTGGTTGAGACGTTCGAATTGCCCCGGGCTATCCTTCGCGGAGGCTTCTTCGTTTCGCTAGGCAAGAGGAGCTTTAGTAAGTCGCAACTCTTCGACAAAGTCATGAAACAATTACTTACACATCCCAGGCTACTTCCTCGTCCAATCTATACTCATCTACACCGCCGGTATCAAGTTATACACGCACATGGCCGACGCCGGCATGAACGGTTCTCTGAGCACTTTTGTCTGCTTCTTGGTCTGCGCACCGCTGGTTGCTATAGTTGGAGAGATTTTCTACCGTGTTGTTGATTTGCCGAGCATTATTCTGGCTAGAGGATTTTGGGCGTTCATGACGAAATAGGTGGCGGCAACGGCGCGCTACCGGCACGTGTGTCGGGTCATCGTCAGCCACATTTCTTGACATCTCGCTTACCAGCCGCGCAGCTTCTCTCCTCATTCGCATTGCTCGGGGAAACATTATCCGTCACATCGCCCTTGCACAAGACATTTGGCGAGAAGCTCACTGGCCGACAAGCCTTTCTCCATAGCTCGGCATGCTCCTTGGAGATATCCCCGCAGCATTGGTGATCCTTCGAAACTTCCCCGCAATGTGGAGAGACTTTAGCCTATGAACATTGGTTCGGGAAGATGTACAGTTGCTTGGACGTGGGCGTTACACTAGCTAGATCCTTCGGTGTTGTTAATCTGTATTCCATTTTCTGTTCGCATTCTTCTCCTGTTGCTGCCGTGAAAGCGCGTTCTACTGTGACTAGTCTGCTAACCAGCCACAATGGATAAGCCCAAGGAAACAGACACTGAACGCATCGAAAAGGCGATCACAATCGATGAGACGATCGATCAAGCCCTGGATAAGCGTCTGAATCGAAAGTTCGACCTCCGTATTCTGCCTTGGTTGTTCGGGATATGGTATTTTGCTCCTCAACACTGTTCACGGCGTATGCTGAGTAAGAATTCTAGGCTCTTCTCGTTCATAGACCGCAGCAACATCGGCAACGCAAGAATAGCCGGCCTGTCCGATGAACTTTCCATCACAACTGGTACACGGTTTAACATCGCCCTCCTCGTCTTCTACATCCCGTACATCCTGGTCGACGTACCGTCTAACCTACTCGTCAAGCGTTTGCGCGCCGGGATATACCTACCAGCTCTGATCACGGCATGGGGTCTAGTGTGTACGTTCATGGGCTTCGTGCAGTCATTTGCTGGGCTGGTGGCATGTAGACTGTTGCTGGGATTATGTGAAGGAGGCATTCTCGGTGGCGTGATCATCTACCTTGCCATGTTCTACAGGCGAGGCGAGATGCTACTGAGAAGCGGTCTCTTTTATTGCGCCGCGCCTCTATCTGGGGCTTTTGGTGGACTGCTCGCTTCGGGACTGGCAACCATCGAGGTTGGGGGGTATCGAAGATGGCCCTGGATCTTCTTAAGTAAGTTCTCGCTAATGTTTCACGTTGTGGAGATGTTGCGCTGACATGATCTCAGTCGAGGGCGCAATCACTGTTGTGTTCGGCATCGTATGCTTCTTCTTCATGCCGGATACCCCTGCCGCAGCAGGATTCTTGAGTGATGAAGAGAAGGAGTGGGCATTGCGACGCATGAGGCTTGATGCAGGAGGATCCACCGAAGTCGATGTCGACGATGAGAAGTTCAGTTGGTATTGGGTCAAGATGGCACTCAAAGCCCCGCAGACGTACCTTTCTGCTTTCATCTGGTTCTTCTTGTTGGTGCCGCTCTATGTAAGCTTTTTTGGGATCTCAAACGCCGGAGACTATGCTAAAGCTTGACAGAGCTTCTCGCTGTTCCTTCCTAGTATCATTGCCGGCATGGGCTATGAAAGCACCACCGCGCAGCTCTTCACGGTACCACCTAACATGGCTGCTTTCATCACAGTCATTGGCACGGCGTACGCCTCCGACAAGTTGAAGAATCGCGGTTATTTTATCATAGGAGGCTGCGTGTTAGGGATATGTGGTTACGTTATGTTGATAGTGGCGACGACGAATGCCGTGCGGTACGCCGGGACGTTCCTGGTCGCGATCGGTGTCTTCCAGGGTTCGCCCATGCTTATGGTAAGCTTCGCCCGCGAACCGAAATGCTTACTTTACTCATCTGTCATCAGGGATGGGCGTCCAACAATCTTGCGCCTCACTATGTCCGCGCAGTCGGAATTGGCATGGTAATCAGCATCGCCAATTGCTCGGCCTTCATAGGCACGTTCATCTATCTTCAGCGCGATGCGCCGAAATATGTTCTAGGCCATTCTGTAAGCCTTGGTGCATTGGTAGTAACGATCGTACTCGCCGCCATACAGTGCTGGTACCTCGGCTGGGAAAACAGAAAGCGAGAGAGAGGTGAACGGAATGATAGACTGCTGCGAGCGGATGCGGATAGACTTGGCCATCAACACCCTAGTTTCAGATTCACGTTGTAGCCGGGAGGACATAGTAGCCAAACTAAGCCTTGGTGGTGGTCCAGGGTGGGAGCTGATAGGAACACTACATTAGTACGTCGTCTGAACGTCGAGAAGTCTACCGCCTAAGACACTGTGACACTCAGTCACTTGGCTTTCTTGTTGTCTCTTCCCCCAATCATGCCCTTTTGCTTTGTAGTATTTTTCTTCCACGGTGTCAGACTGCCGCCTCCAGCCACCCAGCCGATTGCCATGACGATCAACGTAAATGGCACGGCCGTCAGGAAGTACCAACCATACGTCGTCTTCAATGCTGAAACACTCTCGTTCATGCTATACAGCCCAGATATGAACGTCAACGGGATGAAGATGGTCGCCAGCCATGTTATCCTCGCCATGTTATGGTTCTCCTCGAGCCCGCGACGCGAATCTTCGATGGAGATCTCCGATGTGACAATACTAGTCAGGCGGTCAACTCGCTCCTGCAATTCATTGACAGCGGCAAGGACGCGTTTGAAGTCAGGCACTATGTCCTCGAACCCTTCGACGTTATCGTAATTTATGGTCAGGTTGTCGGAAAAGAGCGAGCGTACGGAGAGAGGTGATGTGGGCGCAGCGGAGGACTGAGTAGACGGGGTAGTAAGCCGCGCTGCAGCCGGAAGCGCATGTTCCAATGTCTCCGTTATCATCTCCCGAAACACTGGGATCTGCCGACGCCAGGTATGCAGACGCTTGAGCGAGGTGTCAATGGCATCACCTTTCGAGCGGAAGAGGCGTGGCATCTCGAGTTCCCACTCTATCTGGCTGAGACGAGCTCTTACATAGTCGCACACTATGAGCCACTCTGCGCAGATGGTGTATATAGTTGGTTTGGCGAGAACTTGCGCGTTGATCTCATTTCCCTCTTTCCGCTCAAACCACGGGAAAGCAGTCGTCATTTGGACAATGTCTTCGAACCAGGATACTGAAGACTTGATTGAGGGGTAAACTTTGGTGTCCATCTTCGGTGTTGGCAACCAATTACTGCGATCATACCCTTTGCAGTGTCAGTAAGGCAATTCAGTACCTCAGCTACTGTCATTTTGTTGGTACTTACAGAGTGGCCGGCCTTGGCTAACAGTTGGATCTAGCAAGACGATACCGACGGTTCCATTACCACACTTCTTGTCCTTGCCGATCCACATGGATGTACGCGTGCGCATAATGGACACGACTGCTCCCTTTCCATCTTGGTAATGCCAATGGTTCTCATCGTTATCAGGCCGTCTCAGCACGTTCCAAGAGTTTGCTTCCAGCCTCGAGTTGAAATAGTCCCCTTCTGTTTTGTGGTATCGTAACCTCATATTGCGCATCTTGAACCAGGGCCGATGCCTCATGCTTGAGACTAGGCTGGGTGGTGACGCCCAGGGGTCACGTGTGTTGTGCCACACGTAGTCATCGATCTGTTCTCGAAAGAACAATGGATCTATATCGAAACGCGCTCCCAGCAGCTCAATGACTTGTCGAGACAGGTCTTCTACTATGAAGAGGCGCAGGGGAGGTTCTTTAGTATGCTCATGCGACAAAGCTTGAAGAGTTTCTTGAAGCAAAGCAGGTGATTTTATCGCTGTAGCTTTTGGTGCAGTGGCAGGACTATACTCGACGAAGGTGACGTTTGTCTTATTCGCACGGGTTTCGCGTTCCTCTGGGTGCTCTTTGATCTCATTCCAGCGTAGTGGGGTAGTGCTAACCTGCATCCAGTCCGCTAGATGTCGTAAAGTCCTCCACGAAGTCGACAGCGATTTGATGTGCGCCAAATATGGCCGGCTCCTGCTGTTGCTGCATTACGTGAGTCTTGACCTGGAAGACTGTCAATGCTGTGAACTTACGGGTCCGGCAATTCCCACTCGTCTGCGACTGGTATCCTCTCGTATGCATCTCCAATTAATTCATACGGATCAGGGAAATCTGCGCTGTGCGGAATGTGTTTCGCAGACCAAAGTGCGGGAATCGTGCCTCTCTTGGAGGGTTTGCCATTGCTGTTGTCGGAGTAAGTAGACATGATCGCTACCTAGGTACGGACACTGACAACGCGCAACCATGCCAGAGCGGGTGGCGAGATGGATTTATAGATGGGCAGGCTGCAAGGCGATGTTGGGGGCTGAGGGCTGAGAAGGCTGAGACTCAAGCGCGACGATCTCTAGTTGCATCAGGGGGCTCATACATACGCGAGGTTCCAGCTATGTACACCCGCGCGCCTGTATGCGGGTGTGGAGAGCTAACAGACATGCCAGACGGTCCATAATCTTTCTGCAGTCTTGATGGAGTAGATCAAGACGCGTCAAGAAGTCGTAGGGATATCGCGTTGGCTGAATCTCGAATTTGGCGCGCCGTCAGCTGAAACGTGCAATATCCAATTTGGGCTAGACGTGAAGTTGGGTCCGACAGCTGCAGACAGCCACAGGGCTAAGTAAGTCACGCGTCTAATGCCAGCTCATATTGGACCTTTCCAGAGATGACTGCATTACGCGAGAGGCTACTGCGTTGTCGGAATATCGTTGGACTGTGTGGTATGCGCCTGGGGCTGTGATGTTGACTGCTGCTGTCACGAAAGTTGAAGAGGGAATGACTCCACGGAAGTGGTTCCACCGCAGCAGCGCCGCCTGCCATCTCGGTCTCCGGTGATTTCATTCCTCAAGACGCCAACACCCTACATGAGAGCATCCCTTTCAGTTCATCACACGGCATTGCCCCACGTGAAAGGCCATAATGGGGCGTTTCTGGGCTTACTCGCGTACGCGACGTCAGGATCAAATGTGGAGAGAACGCGGGGCGCGCAGTACACCTCGGAAGCCCATAAGGGCCACAGAAACGCAACATTGGCGGGACACTCTTGTGTAGTCGCGCCCATCTCTCGATATCTTGCAGGAGATCATTAATACTCTGCGAAATCTTTTCGTTTAAATCTCGACATGACATACGGCATCTTCAAACCTCACTGGTCCAGATACCTAGGCCCTGACGCTCCAGATCCTGCCAAAGACACCTATCGACCCCACGACGAGGCTGTGTTTTCGTCGCCATATGGACCATTTCCACCGACACCCGATAATCTCAACATTCACGAACTCTGCTTTCCGCCGAACAATCCATTGCCCGAAGACTACCCTTTATTCATCAATGCTGTAACAGAAGAGGTCGTCACACTCCACAGCTTCTATGCTCGAGTATGTGCATTGGCGCGTGTCTTCCGGTATGACGGACCAAATCCGTTGGGCTTGGACAAGAGCCCCATAGACGACAAGGAAGATGGCGAGATCTTAGCGCTCTTCTCGCGAAACCACCTGCATTATCCGATGGTAGCGCACGCATGTTTTCGATCAGAGTTGGTCTTCGGGGGCATCAGTCCGGCCAGTACACCGTATGAGCTATGGTGGGTGCTCAGGAAGATGCAAATTACCAGCATCATGTGCCATGAGACACTACTTCCAGTCTTGAGAGAAGCGCTCAAGCTAGGGACCGGTGAAGGCGACAATTTACCCCTCAAACTCAAGTTGAATCCTCACAAAGTCATTGTGCTTAGCGACAATTCTCAACTAGATACCGTGTCGGGATATCGTACGATCGAGTCGCTCGTGAGGGAGGGTTCAAAGCTGCCGGAGCAGCCGCGGAAGCTGCTTGGGGGAAACCGAATGGCATATCTATTTCAGTCTTCAGGAACTTCGGGTCTACCAAAGGCGATGATGATCACACACAGTAACGGTTACCACTCTGGGATACAGACGCTTATTACTGCCACGCAGGCCGCGCGCTTTGCAGGAGACGAACCTTTGACACCCGTTACTATGCTCGGCGTCATACCAATGTACCATTCATACGGTATGATCATCTGGATCCTTCGCGTCAATATGATCAGGCAGACGAGTATTATGCTGCCGAAATGGAACCTTGAGCTCGCATTGAAAAGCATACAAAAGTACAAGATCACACATCTTCCACTGGTACCACCTCTAGTTCGCCAACTCGCCCAGAGCCCATTGACTGAGAAGTACGACCTGAGCTCTGTGATCGGCGCATCGAGCGGCGCTGCATATCTGCCACCAGATGTCGCATACCAACTGGCCAAAAAGCTGCCTCAAGGCGCAGGGATGCCAGTGCCAAGTGGCTATGGTCTGAGCGAAGCAGCCAGTATCGCGAGCCCGGCAGCGCATGGCATATTTGGATTGGAGCCTGCACTACCCGGCATGATCGGTTATCTGCTACCGGGTATGCAGGCTCGGGTTGTAGACCCTGAGACACTCAACAACGTGCCCAAAGGCGAGAAGGGCGAGCTCTGGGCGCGCGGAGCAGTCGTCACCCCTGGATACTTCAAGGACCCGAAAGCTACTGCGGACATTTTCACTGAGCCTGGCTGGTTACGCACTGGGGATCTTGTGATGCGCGACGAGCGTGATCGTATCCACTATCTCGATCGCCTGAAGGAGATGATCAAAGTCAAAGGTCTCCAGGTCGCTGCCACGGAGGTTGAAGATACGCTGCTCGATCACCCAGAAGGTCTGGTGCGCGATGCCTGCGTAGCGGGTGTTGATAACGGCCGCGGCGATGGCTCTCTGTTCGTCCGGGCGTGGATCGTGCTGACCACTGAGGGCGAGAAGCAAGGAGAAGAGGCTGTCTCAAAGAAGCTGCATCAGTGGATCGAGGGACGTCTGAGCCGACACAAGTGGCTGACTGGTGGCATTGAGGTTGTGGATTCGGTGAGTACTCACCCAACGTGAGCTGCTGGTGCTAACGACTTTTCCAGATTCCCAGAACCCCCTCGGGTAAGATGCTGAGAAGAGAGATGCGGGACCGATATCATGAAAGCGTGAAGAAAAGTAGCAAGGCGAAGCTGTAATTGTTAGCATGGATCGACCAGCCTGTGGCTTTGCTATGGACATCAATACCTATGAGCTCGTCTTCAGATACAATGAAAGCGTCCCACGGTACCTAGGTACCTAGGTATGGTCTTTGTGCACGCGCGCTAATCGCATGTCTACTGAATGCGATCGTGGAATATAGCTGGATTGCAGCCATGATATGCTTTTCGACACGGGTATCGTCTCTGCGTTTATGATTGCTGCTTTAATAGCTGTGCTGGTGGAGGTTGGGAGGCTTGGCATCGGCTCTGGCGAGACGCGTCCACGGGTTCCACCAGCATTCACGCCCACTCTTTACTCATCAACTCCCCAACACACGGCAATCACATCTTAAGTCCGCCACATGTCGCGACGCGGGCCGTCTGCTCCTTTAGGCACCGGCAAGATGATGGAGGGGCAAGAGTGGGGTTGAGATGCGGCGCTTTGCCCGAAGTTCGGTGGGCGTCATGACGTTGGAGCTCTGCAGCTCCAGCTACAAAGTCAATCGCCTGATGCCGCCAAGTGCTTCTCGTCGTTGAACCCAAAATCTCACCTTCAACTTAACAAGAGACTACGACAACGTCTATCTACACCATGTCGTCACCAAAGACCGTCCGCTGGGGCATCCTCGCTACTGGAGGCATCGCCGTCACCTTGTAACTACCCCGCGCTACACCCCGCGGAAGCTGTTTACTAATAGACAGACAGTACCAAGGATCTCCTCTGTGACCCTACTACACGTGGCGTTAAGCACCTAAAGCACACGGTCGTCGCTGCCGCCTCCTCGTCCTCCGAATCGCGTGCCAAAGACTTCTTGAAGGAGGTCGGCGCACCCTCCGACGCGAAGGCATATGGCTCCTACGAGGAGTTCGTAAAGAACCCGGACATCGACGTCGTATACATTGCCACACCACACTCGCACCACTACCAGAATGCTATGCTCTGCTTGGAGGCCGGCAAGAACGTGCTGTGCGAGAAGGCGTTTACTGTCAATGCCGCCCAGGCGCGCAAGCTGGCCGAGGTCGCAAGGTCCAAGAACCTCTTTTTGATGGAGGCTGTATGGACGCGCTACTTCCCGCTCTCCATCTACGTCCGCGAGCAGATCACCTCTGGTCGCATTGGACCCATCACACGCGTCATCTCGGACAACAGCATGGCGCTCGACCCCGAGAATAACTTCCCAGACGGCAAGCACCGCATGGTCAACCCGGATCTGGCCGGTGGCGCCCTGCTTGATCTCGGTATCTATGCCCTTACCTGGGTCTTCCAGACCATCTACCACACCCAGCCCGAGAACTCGCGCCAGGCACCCAAGCTCCAGGCTTTTGTCAAGAACTACGAGCCAACTGGCAAGGCCGACGAGCACAGCACCGTGATCCTGCAGTTCCCCCGTTCAAAAGAGCAAGGCGGCGAGGTTCATGCCGTAGCGACGACCTCGCTCCGCGTCGCCACAGCGCCCGGAGGCAACATGGATCAACCCTTCGTCCGCATCCAAGGCCCCAAGGGCGAGATCCAAGTCTTCGGGCACTCCTTCCGTCCCCTCTCCACCAAGATCATCGGTTCAGACGGCAAGGTTGAGTCGAAGGAATTCCCCATTCCGGGCCCAGGTAAGGGAAGCGGTTGGTACAATGGCTTCGGTGGCTCACTGCAATCAGAAGGCGAGGGCCAGGGTATGTTCTGGGAAGCCGACGAGGCGGCAGATGCTATCATCAACGGCAGAAAAGAGGGTCGCTTCCTTGGCCTTGACGAGAGTGTGTTGATTATGGAGGCTATGGATGAGGTGCGGAAGCAGGGTGGGCTTGTGTACCCAGAGAAGATTGAGACTCTCGACTACCCTACGCAGTTGTAGGTCTGGCTTTATGAGTGATGGCTGGAGAAGTATGCTATGAAAGAAATGTAATAGATGTCGGGCAGTCACTGACCCTGACCTACTTTCGCCGATTCATGTGCTCTTTGCCAGCTGTCAAGACTTCTTCGTGATAGAGCGCGCCGCAAAGAAACGTGTGAACTCGAGAACAATCACGACAATAGTCAAAGGGTTCATTGAGTGAAAGTCGACCGCCATAGCGAAGAAAGCGGCGTAGGAGCGAGCATACAGGAGGATATACCAAAAAGATATGTCAAACAGTGAATACCGAGTGGTGCTATCCTGGACGAAGTGCGAGACAGTCGAGGCCTCCACAGTGACCCTCTCCGCGTACCTCAGACTAGGCGCAGAGGTGAGCGTGCTATTCCCGGGTTGTCGTCATCCGCTTGATCAACAGTGTTACCGCCCTTACGATCGCTCCTTTGGATTCAGCAGAGATGGTAGAGCCGACACGAACGGGTGCGAAGGCTCATAGCTCTTGAATCGAAGAAGCAATTGAAGCATCGTCGTAGGACTTTCCCAAGAGCAACCGCAGGTATCAACGCCATGTGTGTAGTAGCTAAGCCGTCGGGATGTTTGAGCTTTCTCGGAGATGGACATGTGGATGGTGGGTTGGATAGCGGCGCTGTAATAGTCCCGTTCATACGATAATGAGCGAGAATCCATCCATTGCCACACTGTCTGCCCAAATTTGACCTCCTCGGCAAACTCTCGATGACTTGGTTACTTCGAGGGATGTGGTGCTCGTCGCAAAGCTTGCAACACAGTGTCGCAGCGTCTTGTTGTCATGCCATCGAGTGCACATCAAGCCTTGATCCTGGCTTTGATGTTTATCTCGTTGACATGGGTGTTGGGATCCAACTACGGCCTCAGGGTTGGGGGCTGGTCTCCTCTGTCGAGCCGTTGGGTATCTCTTATCGGTCAGGCAGTCGACTCCCGACCGGCCTGAATTGTCCCGTTGACGAGCTTGCGGCTTCTGCCTGAGGCACAACTTTCGTCTGGCCATCCACGAATCCTTTGTGGCTGTCTTCCGGATGCAGGGGGCTAATTGGTATAAGGGCGCGCAGCAGGTTCGTGTGCTTAGCTATTGCTTGCGATGTCGAATTTCTCTCTTAGTTTTGGTAGTTGGAGAGATAGCGCGATTCGAACGTCCGGCCGAGAGAACGTGATCGGAAGCATCGAGGGGTTGGAGATGGTTGGTTGAGCTAAGCAGAATAACGGCACCGGCTGGGTCGAAGTTCGTAGACAATTATTGCGTTTATATATCCAATTCATGTTTCTGCAGACAGCATTAAACTACTGCTGCTTTCATGGCTGATCCAAAATGTCCATGTGAATTTGGTGGAAGGATGGGTTATTTGACGAGGGTGTGCGTGGGATGGTCGTACAAGATGTGCAGCTGCCGATGGACATGCTTGAGCGTGCATGTACGCGACGGTGTTGCGAAAACGACGTGTATTTCAGATTTGAAAGTATCAGCGTCCAACCATATATCGTTCTGTATTCGCTGAAGGGGTTGACTTTGCCATCTTCCAGGCTTTGTCTCACTTCCACTCCCGCTGCCGTTCAGTTGGGGGAATTTCGTATGACTTTTCATTCCATCTCTTTACATTCTCGGCCACTTTTACCATACCGTTATTGAGCCTTGACAGAGTGTCGGACGACTGCGGGTCTGCCGATACCTCGAAGTAATACTTTTCGGGATGCAGGCAACGACAAGGTCAGGAAGAGCACCGCAGATGTAGACCTGGGATTGCGAAGTGTTCAAGCGTTGCATCAAGCCGACAGACAAGCGTTGTCTCGACACTGTGATGATGATGTCGCTACCATATCAGGTGTTGCAGACGAGTATGCATCTGCGCCTGTCAATTCATGTCCCATTCATGGTGCTTTGCGATGCGCGAATGGCAGTTTTCATGCTCCTGGCTTCTTGGTCGTACGACGCAATGCGTTTGTCTGTTTTCCATCAAACATCACCGGGGGCCCAATGTTCTGCCAACATTCGGTCAAGACCGTCTGCCATGCCGTGCACCAAGTTGAGCATGCCCCCAGTTGACAGACTTCGGTTGCTCAAAACATCGAGAGTGACGAGGACGACGAACTCTGCGGCGCAACTGACCAGGTCGTGCTGTTGCGGTCTGGCTGTCCAGTTCCAAAGGACCAAAATGCGCTCTAGATCTCGTTACGAATCGTCGCCGATATAGCATCTTAATTGTATAGGGCTCCTGAGATCGGAATTAGAGATCGAGCCAAGAGCGCGCCTCGGCCCGCAATGAGCGCAATCCATCGTGCATAACCAGTGATGGCGCCAATGCACGATTGAGGCGTGGTTGACTCGCTTGTCGAGCAAACGAGATCAACTTCAGCCCATGGAAGCTCGAACACAAATATTCCCATTCAGCAGCGCCACACCCTTCTCGCGTCAACGCCGTGGAATTCAGCTTGCAGGCTGTATGAGGGTTTGACGGTACATTCATCGTCATTGTGATCGCTCACGACTTTCCAGAGTATGTCAAAGAGCTAGGAGTTTGAGTCTGCAGGATGCAAGCTGGAAAGAGGCTGCACCATGGTTTGATGGATGATCCGCGAAAGGGACATCCATACGCGACGACACATCGCCTGGCAGGGAGTCCAGTGAAGTGAGTGTGCAAGACTGGAAGAGGCGGTGCTACAGCGATGACGCGGGGATACAAGAGGGATGTCTACACTGCACATGTCAGCCAAACTTCCGTTATATCCATGGATGTCCTTCGAGGCCTGATATCTTTTAACCTGCCTGTTGTTCGCGTACAACCACCAGGTTCGGCAGTGGCTTCTTTGGAATCTGACGTCATTGCCACCACGATCGCAGGCACCACGACGACAATCCTTCGTCTTACCTTTCGTGCTCATTCGCGCCTATGCTAACGCGTACGGGGAAGTCTGTGCCAGCGTGGGGACCTTATTTCGTAACTCGCCTACTGCCACGACATGCGGAATTACTCTCTTGCAGCGTTGGTAGATACCATCTGGACCGGCGATATAAGGCCTGTCTGCTATCCGGCGACCAGCGGACTAGCCAGGGGGGTTGTTTCTCTAGAGGTCAAGAAGACTTCACGACGACGCTCCGTGGTGCTGTTATCTGCGTCGCCGTTGGGTCCTTGATCGCTAACGGCGATGATGTACACAGCCGTGCTCGTGGTATGCATCTCTACAGAAGAGAAAGTGGAGACACGGTGGTGAAAGGGGTGGATCCCAATATGTTGAACATGGCCGTGGTTCCTGAGCGGTGTTAGTGAGGTGGAAGCGTTTGTGGTACCGGCATAGGCGATAGGGCAGTGGAGCACAGGATTGCGACAAAATGCGGTCGTTCTAGTCGTCTTCGGCATGGGTGCCATGTGGGTCTCGTGATGTCTGGAACGCTGGATCTTTGCTAACTCGATTCAGTGGCTATGGCATTTGGCCGCACTGGGTCACGCTGCCGAGTCATGCTTGTGGAGTAATCGGAAGTGCCTGCACAACCCCATGAGGGAAGGTGAGCCAGCTGCCGCACGCTTGAACCAATCACAACCGGACAGTGACCGGCTCAGTCTTTCTTTCGACTTCGTGCCTACCAGATCAAGCAGCCCTGCTCTGGTCAATCTTGGTCAGGGAGGATGGGAGTCTTTAGCCATATCTCGAGGGGTACTCTAGCACGGCTGAGATATGCTTGGTCGTATTCGGCGGCTGCTGTCCGTCTGTTAGCCGCATCAAGCGTACCTGGTACAGGCACCGATGAGGGGGTGCCATGACCAGGACCAGCATTCAGCTTGAAGTGGTTCCCGCTCGATGGGTATTCAGCCATCGATTGCGGTGGGGCAACGACGGACGGATTCGATGATTTGGAAGAGGACGTGCCTGTGGTGTCCGCTTGAAGAAATGGTCAAGGCAGCTCGCCGGTTAGGCCCACCAGAGAGGAGACGGCAGCCTCAATTACCGATGGACCGGAGACCGCGATAGCGCAGGCAAGATCGGAGTCCCCTGCATCATCATCGTAAAGTTGCAGTCGCATCTTCCACCGGCACAAGAGCGTCTCAATGCGTTCGCAGCGCTCTCGCGACGTGTGCGCCATGCTTCTTCTCCCTGCGCCCTGAAATCCGCCGCACCTACCCGTCCACGCCCATGTCGGCCTCCACACCCGCACCCACGAGTAGCAGCCATGCAAGTGCAAGCAGCTCGCGCCGCGTGCCGCTGGACAAGCGGAAGCGCACCGAGACGAGCTGCGACAAGTGCAAGTCGCGCAAGCAGAAGTGCCGCAAGGAACCCGGTCAGGAGGCGTGTCGCTACTGCATCGTGCACAACATCGAGTGCCTGACGACGCAGCCGCGCAAGAAGCGCCTGTATGGCAGCGTCGAGGGGCTGGGCACCCGTCTGGCGCTGCTCGAGGCGCTGGTGAAGGGGCTGCTGCCGGAAGCCGACGTCTCGAGTACCGAGGCTCTGCGCCAGCTCGCGACGTCGCACGGCATCCCGCTGCCAGACGCGGCGGCCCACGACGCGCAGGGCGACCAGGACGACAGCGGCGAGGGTGAAGGCGACGACACGGTGTCGCTGCTCCCCGACCAGCAGGGCCAGGTGCAGTACATTGGGCCGGGCAGCTCGCTGTCGTTCCACATCAAGCTGCGCACGCTCGTGGGACGCGGCGCCCTACGCGAGTTTGTACTGTCAGTAACGCCCCTGCATGAAGCCCATGGCGACATCGACTGACTGCTCCACCTCTAGGTTTGGCAAGAACGCAGCCCAGGCATCGTCGCCCACCAGCAGCGACGACCAGCGCAGCCTGCCAGGCCCGACCGCCGCCCCGACCGCCCACAACTCCGTCGCGGTCCACGGCCGCCACCTGAACCCCAGCGAGCGCCCGAACCTCGAGCTGCTGATACGCGCCTTCTTCGAACACATACACCCGGACTTTCCCGTCCTGCATGAGCCCTCGTTCCGCGAGGCCTACGACGCGTGGCTGGCCAACCCCAGGAGTGCAGACCCGGCATGGCTGTGCACCTTTACGTGTGTGCTGCTGCTCGGTCGACGGGTGGCGCGCATTCCCTTTCCAGAAGACCAGGAGCGGCTGTGGTGGCAAAGGACGCAGACGCTCCTTCCTGTTGTCATCTTTACCTCGAGCATCACAGCCATACAGGCCCTGCTACTGGCTGCGATACACCTCCACAACACGAACCACCGGGACGCCTGCTGGAACCTGACGGGTGCCGCCGTTCGCATAGCGCACGCCATCGGACTGCACCAGGACAAAGTGAACGCCGGCCAAACACCGCTGGCCAGGGAGTCGCGCAAGATACTGTGGTGGACGCTGTACGCTTTCGAGACGATGCAGGTATCCTCCTACGACCGGCCGAGTGCCATTGAGAATCCTGGCGCAAAGACGAGCGCCCCTAACGAGAAGATTATCGGCGGCCCCCCGGAGTTCTTCGCATGCTCAACGCGCCTGTTCATACTGCTGGGCCTGACATGTCGCGCGCCCAAGACCGTCAAGTCCAACGCCAGCGATGAATCCTACGTTGGCCCCTTATCGCCCGCCGCCGGCGTGCTCCGGGATCTAGTCCGATGGAAGGAGCAGTTGCCCCGGCATCTCCAATACGAAGCCATAGAAGCCTCGCCCATGCAACGAGCCCTGATGCTGATGCACTGTGTATACCATTATACCATCATTGTCCTGTGCCGCTCAGCCCTGCTTGCCCGCGCTTCTACCCTGACCAAAACCGGCCAAGACTCCACAAACTCTGCTCTCACAGCCATGGCAGAAGCTTGCTCAGAGTCTGGCCGATCTCTGGCTAACATACTGCTGAGACTCGAATCTTTAGGCAAGTTCGATGCCGTCTACTCGTGTGACATTTGGTACACGCTTGCATCGAGCTCGGTACTGGTCCTTGATCTGGTATGCTTGAATAAGCTGGGTGGTACGGACATGTCCGAGTCCAGGATTCTGTTGTCTCAGCTCGCAGATCTGGCACAGCGACATAGGCGAAATCCATTCATGCCTGGTACCATTGAGAAATTTGCTTCCCTCGTCCCGGAGTTGCATTCCATGGCCGACTCCCTAGCTTCGCCCGTCAGATTTGCGGAACCGGAAATGGAGACCCACGACACCGGACCGCAAAGCTCGATCCCAGCGCAACAACTGTCGCAGCCAGACGCAGTACCGCACATGTACCATCAGTCACCACCGGGCGTGGGCACGTATATGTATGCGGATCCTATGCCAGGTCGTATATACCCAGACCAGGCGTACATGGCGCCCTCAATGCATCCTAATGCCCGGTTTGATAGAACGACGCAGATGCAGTTTATGGACTTTACCATCAACAACATTCATGAGTGGAATTGGGCGGATATTGGGACGATGATTGGTCCTGAGGGCGTTCCGAATATGCCTGGAAACCCTCATGTACATGGGCCACAACCGACGGGGCCGAACTAATCGCCGCCGACGAGGACGATGTAATCTTGAGAATATACCCCAAATGCGAGAGCGAGTTCAACTAAACATGACTGGATATCCTGACCAATGTGATAACTGGCTTCGAATGTTTACTCTTCCGTATCTCAACCAAGGTTACAACAACAGGGTCTACCATGAGTTGAGCACGAAAGAAAGTGCTTCTTGTTTCGTCCGCAACCACTCGCAAGTCTAACCTGGTCAGTCGAAGAATGAGTTTAGGACTGGTAGGGCTGAAAGCACGTGGCTTGGCAGGTCCGCACCAATCACATCTCTTGCTCGTACCCGCACTCGCACTCGTATCGCACCGTACTCGGACTTTGACATTGCCAAGAAGAAATGTAACAACGCGTACGAGACGGCGGAGCATACAGACGTACGCGTTGATGCAGGTACTAACAAGCAGAAAATGTATATTATGCTTGACGTGCTTCGTTGTACCATCTTACAACAGCGAAGATCAAGTCTTGACGCCGACCACTACGATCAAAACTACGACCGAAATACGATACGAATTGTACGAGACATTGACGAACTCAACACCATCTTCTTCACAACTTCAACATGGGGGTGTTCAATCTCCTTGATAAGCCCGTCTTTAGCAGCCGCTTCAAGTTCCCCATTCACATCGCTCAAGTCGTTCTCGTTATTCTCGCCATCGCCCTTACGCTTCCTCGTCTGTTCATTACCAATGTTCCGCGCACACGAGCAAGCACATACGCATTGGGCATGGTATGTTGAAACTTCCTAATCCGGCTACACCGTTGAGTATCGATCTGGTTACTAATACTTATGCTTAGGGTGCCAAATCCCTCATCCTACTCATATACCTCATACTTTCGGAGCATAGTCCACGTTTCCAGCGTTGGCACAGTTACAAAGCGCATGCCATAATCAGCTGTATTGAGGTTGTGTTCTGGAGTGTCGTTGCGGGGTTGATGTTTCAAACCAATCTCAGCTATTGCAAAGGGCCAACATGCGGTCTTAGTTGGGTCGTAGTCGTCATCGCCATCGTCATCGTGTGAGTTGGGTAGCTCCTTTCATTGACTCTTGAACTAACACATGACAGCAATTCTGAGATCATCGTCGCAGGAATCTGCATCAAAGAATTCCGCGCATGGAAAAGTGCAGGAAAGCCAAAATCAACGAGGCAGCAGCACACTCGTCGCCCCGCATTCGACGAGGAGGACGTGGTTCAAAGTAGAGTTGAGCGCCCGAAAGAAGTGCCAGTTCAAGCCGCCGAACAAGCGTACTTCCAGTCTGAGCGACGACACTCCCAACGCAGCCACTCCAGGCATCACGGCGAGTCACTATGGGAGACTCAGCGTACTCCGCGATCCCCCCGAAAGGAGCGTCAACACCATTCTCGTCGCTCCGAAGATCGTACACGCGAGCGGGAACAGCTTTCCATGCATGAGATGCAGGAGCCATGTTATGCTGAACATCAGCAATATACGCCAAGTGAGCCGCGGTACTAGTGTGAGCATTGTATACAAATGTCTATCATCACGATGATAATCTGAAAGACATCACGAACAACATCCGGCGTTGGTCATGATTTCTGGATGCTCTCTATGTGTTTCCAAGGCGTTGGAGTGTATGGAGGGATTGCAAACGGGTGTATAGGAGTACAACGATCTGTACCAAAATTATCATGTATGCGTCTAGATGTTAGCCTTTCTGGAAATCAAGAGCGAGAGTAAACATTTCTACGTTGAAAAAATAGAAGACGCATGAGATACCGATGGGAGCTTCCAGCGACGTGGGATTCTGAACAAGTCCTCTCGATCTGAGTAGGGGTATATGATGAATACGCGGATTATGACACTGTCAAGCTGCTGCAAGGAAAAGGCATGTCTTTGTCAAATCCTTGCAAAGTTGAACAGTTTCCGATGTAGATCAACACTGTCGCACATCTCGCCGCTTTATCATGAACCATCTGTTCACCCATAGTGTCATGTAGTCGCCCTGTCGTGGTCTTTCCCACCACATTCGTTCATTCTACACGCTCGAAATATGAATATGCCTCATTTACGATATCTATTCCTGTTCTGCTTCATAGCCAGTCTACATGACCAAACACAAATTTAGCAACAGTGATTCGACGAATTTTGCCCGATCCGATGTTCCTGGCGTTCTCCTAGGCTCGTAGACGAGTGTGGCTGCATCGGCGTCCGTGTCTGCCCCTGCTTCTTGTGATGTGCGCACGGCACGGTTAGGTGTTAAGATTGTGCCTTCGGATCGTGCTTCTTAAAGGTCAGTTGTGTAGTGGTTGTATTATAGGGCAGGATGAACCCCTCATACCAGAGCTTGCAGTAGGAAGGGGCGATGTCATAGCGAGATAGTACTGAAGTGGAGTTGGTCGGCAGAGAAGAGATGATTCAATTAATGTCGGATACCTACAACACGAGTTAATGTGATAGCGATACATATCAAGTATCTCGGTGACGAAAGTCGCGAGGCTGAGGATATTCGGCCCTCTAATCCGGCTGTGAATGCGAGATACGAGTCGGGACGACCGTGGCCAAGCAAGAGGTGCAAGGCCAGCGCGTGGTTTGGAAGAAGTGAATTGTCAGCAGGTCAAGATATAACCTGGTTATTGGACTTGATATGTAGCGAATGACCTCGTCTCCATGATACTATGTAAACGAATCGCTGCTTCTCATCTTTCCACGTGCTCTGCTTCCCTTCTCATCTACCGTACAAACTGCGCTTTCTTACGACGTGCGCGATGACGGCCTCCGGTTGGGTGAATACGCGTGACGCTGTTCGACAAAAGCCTCAACCTTGGCCTGAGCGTACACCTCTGGCGGTGATGCGATGTATGCATCCAGTCTCCCGCAGGCGGACAACCCTGAGCGCCAAGGATACCATGGCCGTCTTCTGTACTAGACTGACAATCGAAAGCGACTGAATGTGCGTTGCCGTGTACCAGCCATTGAATGCATCTGCTCATGCTCTTACCGTAATCTCCTCTCAACCATCCAACAAGTCCAGCCAGAGCACTTTCTGCTCTTTGAAAGACTCATCCTCGATAACACCGCGGAACGCGACCTCGGCCTCCAACATTCCTGCTTCGACGTCTCCCTGTCCCATCTCTTCTTCCTCGTCACTGCCACAGCTATCGTTGCGCTTCTCTAATGCGTCAAGCATGGCCCCGCCCTTGGTCTCAAGCTCTTCAATACGCTCATTAGCCAACGCCAGTGCTTCTCTCAGGGTAGACTCGGTGTCTGCGGCGGCTTGTGTAGTGGCCGAGGTGCCCTGAGATGTGTACCTATGCAGCGTGGCCTTCAAGCTCAGATTGCGCTGCTGCACCTTGTCCTTGGTACGGTCGCTCTTCTTAAGACGGGCGATGGTACGCATAGCATCGTTGAGCTGATCGACAAGCTTGTCATGCGCGGAGACGAGTATTTGGAAGCGCGAGTAGAGTTGCCCGCCAGCTGTCCTATCCTCTTCATGGCGGAAGCGGAGATTGGCATTTTCCTGCTCGATCTCAGACACAACGCAAGTTTGGTGCTCAAGGTCCTGATGGGCGGCCTTGAGGTCCTGTTCCTGCTCCAGAGCGAGCGAGCGCCAGTTGTCCCGGTCACGACGGAGCCGAGCTGTAAGTGATTGCGCCCAGGATAGTTCACTTAGTAGACCTTGCTTCGATCTCGACGTTGTCTGTGGCGACTTTGGCGATGGGAGGGAGTGTTGGTAGCTGGTGGTGAAGGTTCCCTCACTTGGTAGGCGAAATTCCAGCGTCAATGGGCTCGTAGGCGCGGAGGCATGTCGCGTAAATGATCTGAAAAGTCGCGACTTTGGGTTTGCGTTGACGATATGCGCTTCGGAAACAGCGGCTGGCATTTTTGGCGTTGTACCTGCTGGTGTTCGGGTACCAAGGGGATGTGACGAGGGTTGCATATAATGGTGGTACTACAAAGAAAGTGAGACAAAGAGATGGTCTCAGGTGTGGACGTTAATATGTACAGCCAGCAAACGGGTGTGCAGTTTGAATGTGGGGTTCAACCCTGGGTGACTGTCGCTGCAGGTCGCGTGTTGTACGACGCGTGTCCACGTGCGAGCGCGATTGGATTGCGCGCTGCTTCCGCATTCACCTCGGGCATGTACAGTACGAATCTACGAGATACGCAAGTAGAAATGGAAAGATCACCCGAGGAACGTATGAAGACGTGGTGGAAATATGATGGAATTCAAATTACACGAATCATAGGAGACACGATGACGAAGATGCTGTTACTTACCAGGCGCTCTGATGCGACAAATACAAGAGAATGTATGCAACATCTCACAGAGCTACGGCTGCCGCAAAAATGCCCACAGCACCCACCATCGCCATCGCATTCGGGAGAGATCCAGCAGGTGCCAAACCAGTGCTCGGCGTCGAGGCGGCACCGGATTGAGACCTCGAAGGCGATGTCGGTCCTGTTCCTGATGCCGAGCCAGTGGGTGATGGCCCTCCAGTCGCTGAGGCTGATCCTGGATAAGACGCACCAGTTGCGGTGACTAGTGCAACTACCTGATACGCCTCCATCTCCTGTATCTCGCTCTGCGACAGGACGCTCGTGGACGCGACCTGGTCGGCCTGGTCCGGGACGTATCCGCTCTGGGTGACGTCGCAGGTCAAGTCTGCCGTTGACATTGCGCCCTGCCAGCTGCAGGCCATGTCCATTGTCCACGCGCCTGGAGTCGGGTCCGTGAGGTGCATCTCGTACGTCTCGGGGCCTTGTAGGATGGTATACGGCTCGCAGAAGGAGTAGTCCTCGTTGGAATCATCGTCCTGGCGGCGCATGCGAGGCGCGGGTGTAGGCGAGGGAGTCTCGGAGGGGTCGTCTGTGATCGGTACTGGCAGTGTTAGTGCAATCTCTCGCGACAGGTGCATGACGTACGGAGATCAGACGGCACGACTGACACGCCGACTCCATCTGAGGGACAGCTGTTCTCGTAGGTTGTTGCGCTCGCATCCGAACCGAGCACGGTGAGGGTGCTGTCGAGTTGGAAGAAGTTGAGGATCGTCGCGGACTCTTGCGCAATGGCAGCGCCGGCGAGGAGCGGGATGTAGCTGGAGGGACGCATGTTGGATGACTGGCGACGGCTGATGGAGAGGCATCGCTATCACGGTGGACTGGGCCTGAAGTTATACATTCTCTGCCTGTCGAAATCAATACTTCGTGGTGCCACCGACGCCACCATGCCTTGCAATGTTAGGCGACGAATCGCGGCCGCGGTGTGCCTGGCGTTGGTGATGATGCATCAGCAAATACGAGAGGCAGCGAGACGCGCTACCTGGATTTGTTGCTTCCTAAGCTCAGGGGCGCGCGTGGCTGAACTGTGACCGACTCATAATGGCAGAGATGTTACGGTAGCATGGTAGCACTGTATCCGAGGAATGACCAGACACCCAGCCCTGGAGGTGTCTACATCGCTCTAGAATGGTGTTTACTTCTTTCCCAGCCAATACAGAATCTAGCGTAATCAATTGGTTTCTTTTCGGCATGAGGCGGTGGGAACAAGGGGAGTGTGGTGATGAAGGGTGCGAGGTTGGGGTCGTGACACGCATTGACCCGACTTCAACGCACCGCACTGATGTCACAACAGAGAAGAGAGTGTGAGGGCTATGTAGCAGCTGAAATCTGGGCGTGCACGTGTGCAGTCATGTCACAACATGTGGAGAAAAAGAAGCCCACGCTCGATTGGCTTTTGCATCGTCGGGCAAAAAGAAAGATATTTTGCAAATGGCAAAAAGAGACATTCCGACACCGGGAATCGAACCCGGGCCTTGCCGGCACTGCGCTGCAACAGCGAGCTTACTCTGCGATGAGAGCGGCAAATCCTAGCCACTAGACCATATCGGAAATTGATGGAAAGAGGAAACAATTAGACATATATAACTCCAGCAAAACTTTTCCGACGAAAATTGAGGGGTTGGATGAAGTTTGCCGGACACGAAAAGTTGGCAGACAGCAGGGTGGATCGCGAACGGGCTAGGACCGCAAGTCATCCATCGTTGAGTCACTATCGTATGGGCTAGAAAAAAACTGGTCATCATTCATTACGTCGTTATCAAGCAGCAGCGCAGTGGACAGCCCAAACCGCCCAAGTAGGCTGAAGGTCAACAGCGTCGACGACAATCCCATAGCAACCCGAACCCACACATCGACAATTTGAACACGAAAGAAACATACAATCATCCCGTCACCGGCGTATCTGCTCTCCCCGGCAATGATTGCGCGATGGGCGCCAACCCT
Source organism: Alternaria ethzedia (assembly GCF_023757985.1). Lineage (NCBI taxonomy): Eukaryota > Fungi > Ascomycota > Dothideomycetes > Pleosporales > Pleosporaceae > Alternaria > Alternaria ethzedia. The sequence goes on along the minus strand of NW_026056213.1, from coordinate 342,037 downwards.
AGCAGCTTCATGCCATTCTCCAGCACGACTGTAGTCGCCTCATAGAGCGCCGCCAGACCGGGGGTGACTTTCGCATCCTGATCGCCATCAGCCTCCTCCGGAAGACATTCAGCAAGCTGCTCAGTCACACTGGCGAGATACGTAACAACACCAGCCGGCTCGAGCGAATGGTAGGTCGCATTCACGACCTCCGGGTACTGAGCCAGAATGCGCAGAAGATTGGCCGGGTCTTCTTCAGCTGACACTTCGTAATCTTCATCCGAGAGTTCAGCTGCGGCGTCAGCGCCTTTGAGCAATCGGCGGAGCTTAGCCAGCCAGTACTGCAGATCCGGGCCCGACCCAAGCTTGAAGGAAGCCATCGCGCTGGTATCGAAGGCATGTGTTGTGGTCAGGCGAGTCGACAGCTCTTGCACGAGCAGGGACGATGTCGCGAGTCCTTCCCTGACATCATCCAACCCACCTACCACTTCGAGCTTCTCAGCATCGGCTTCCGACAACGCAGTCATCGCTTCCTCACATGCGTCCAATATACCCTGCGGCTTGTACCCTCTACCAAGCGTTGTCGCCATTCTCGATACCTCACTAAACTTGACATGCTGCAGCTTATTGGCGAGCTCCTTCATGTCCATCGCCTCCAACACCTTGATGAGCTGAGTGAAGTGGACGCTATTGTCGCTGGCAACCACATACACCATCTTGTCGAAGGGGTACTTCCTCGAACGCTCCAACACCGCGGCGAGGTCTCGGAGAAGGTACGTGCTGCTACCAGAGCGGTCGCGAATAATGGCCGTACCAGCCTTCGCACCAATGTTCTGCATGTGGATAATCTGAGATCCTCCACTCTCTTCCGAGATACCCTTCTCCTTCAGCATTTGCTCTACTTCCACCATAGTCTCAGGCTTGATCTGCGACTCGCCAGAGTACTCATCGAAGCGCACACCAAGGCGCTCGTAAAACCTGGTGTAGTTGTCGATATTGGCATCTCGCACACGCTTCCAAAAGGCCACAAGCTTCTCGTCACCCTCTTCCAGCTTCTTGAAAGCCTCATTGCGTTCTGCAAAGATGCCCTTGCTTTCGATCTCGGCCTGCGCTTCGCCCTTATCTTCACCTTCCTTTGCCATTTCGTCGCGCGCTGCTTTACTCGCCGCTTGTTCCGGCTTGAAGTCTTCCTCAATCTTGTGGTAGACCTCCAGGAGGTGTCCGACCGGGTCCTCGTCGTACGCCTCCTCCGAGCCGTACTTCGACCAACCAACGTACAACAACGCGATCGGCTTGCCCCAGTCGCCGAGATAGTTGATGCGCGTTACGTCCCATCCCATCGCCTCGTAGAGTCGGCCAATGCATGCGCCGATGATTGTGCTTCGTAGGTGCTTTCCTTGGAACTCGCTGGTGATATTCGGGGAGGAGAACTCGACGACGAGCTTTTTGCACGCATGGCTAGAAGACAGGATGGAGCCGTAAGCGTCTTTCCGACTTGAGATGTAGGGTAAGAGGAGGCGGGTTAATGACTCTGGCTTCACGAAAACACGAAAATGAACACCCTCTAGAAATGGCAGGATGAAGAGGGGATGGTCGATTGGAAACTAGGCTGACTTAGCGATTGCTATGTCTTACGTTGTCAAACGCGGAAGGTACGTACCTTCTTCATAAGCCCAACAGCCACTTCTTCAGCTTTAGCACCAGGCTGGAGCTTCGGGAGTATGACCGCCAGGTCGCCATTGAAGATGTTGTTTGGCCATTGGATGGATTTGTAGGCTACGTTGATGTCACAGTCGACAGCACCTGCTAGTACTTCAGCGAGGTAGGTGCGGTACACGTCGAGCGGATTGGCAAGCACTTCCGCGTTGTTGACCCCAGGCATAGGGACATTGAGGTTCAAAGCACTGAGTGCATTTTTGAGCGTCTCCATTTTGATCCGTGTCTTCGCTAAGTTCTCTTCGGACTACAGCGTCTGGAATGTGTTCCAGCTAGGCGCTTCAAAACGAGGCTTTCATAATACGATACGTACCAAGCGATGGGTCAAACGGAACGGAGCCTTATGGCACTTACGGTGGGACTGACAGCCTAAAGTGCTCACCGGTGAAACTTCTCAGCCTCATCATTGAAGTGCAGGCTGCCACGTCGACTCAAACAGCAAATCTTGGACTGTCGTGTTTCTCTGCAATTGGTCTGCGTCATGCACCTCATCAGCCACGATCGATGGGATGAACGTATGAACCGACTTGGAACTGCACATATCATGGGTTTTAACACTGATCTGTTCTATTGATTTGCCACTTCGTGTTTGAGAGAGCGGGGTCGAGACTACGACCTCGCTGTGGCCAATAACATAACAATCTTCATTCATCTTGGATCATCACTTTTGATGCAACCATACGCCACAAACTCACTGAGACAGTTGAACAGCCTCAATTTTCTTGCTTCGGCTCATCAGCATTATCTTGACCACCTGCGTACCGCGCCTTCGTAGACTACTATTGAGACCGCCTCTAATGTGGCAAAGCATCTCCCTTTACCCCCGATTGCTCACACTTCCACATCCGCTTCGTACGTACAGCAACAGTATCACGCGCCCACAGTGAGTACACTAGTCCTTCCACAACATGTCGTACGGGATGGGCGGACCTCATTTGAACAGAGTCGAACCTGATGCAGGATTTTAATCGCGCAGGAAACTCGTTATGGGGTTCTTGAGCGCGAAGAAAGATATGATGGGGCCGATTGGACCAAGGTAGTCATGCCATAAGCACTGCGACGTCGGTGTTCCACTACATCATCTAAGGTCCGGTGAGACTTATTCTTTTTCGCATTGGTCCTCGCCGCGTGATCAACAACTGTCGAGCTGCTTCAATGCATCAGCCTCCGCGCTATCTATGCAAATTTAGAATTTTGTGAAGCATCCTAGGGTCGCGAGGAATCTCGAGGCGTTGGGCTCCGCGGTAAGATTATTTAGGCGGCCATGACAAGCTCTCGCTCCCGTCTTCCGATAGCAAAAGTGGGTACTGCTCCACCCAGCGAAGCCCCACAACCCAAACACAACCATCACCATGCATACTGCTATATCGCTTTCTAATTGGGAAGGGGAGAGGCCGCCTCAGCCCTACTTACGAGAGTGTTACGCATAGACGTATCCAGGTAGTACTCATTGTGATTTTTTAAAACTTCGTCGTCGGACCACTGCTCATTGCTAAAGCACATGAGCACCTAAAACACATGCAGGAAGTTTCTACAGAAGAAGTTGGATGCCGAAGCTGCATGTGTCTGTCATGAAGAATGATACGCGTCGGAGGCATCGTGCGCATGCCAAGATAGACGCATTGCGTTTTGTCTTGCAGCACTTGATGCCCTAAGAAGCCAGGAAAGCGAAGCATATAGCCGGCTTCCGATCTCTCGAAGGAATCACTCGCAGACATGTACGTGGGAGCAACCTCAGAACGTTTTGATCCAATCAGTAGCATTGGGATCTAGCGGTAGGCGGATCTTACTGCATGGAGGACGTTGGGCATCTGACTGCGACTCTTGGACTATGCAGGTCGAGTTGTGAATCACAGTAAACGTACGTAGACGTAGTACTACCGACGAGCGGCACTGAGGTGGTCGGGAAATCTATGGCTAAAGCGCGGGCATGCCAGGGCTACCAGTATGGCCAAATTAGGAAACTAGAGATAGTACGTCGCAATTCCCAATGAACGCTCACGACGCGTGAGTCTTACACAGAAAACTTTTGGGCGTGATAGTATCATGGTATAAAGGAAACTTCGAGATCAGGTTACGTATCGCTATTCTGTTTACATTACATTCACAGCTGATCTGGACGGAGTTGCACTGTTTCCTTCCCATATTCTCGAAACGCTGGTGTTTTAAAGCCGAACGTGCTTCACGAATACATCCACGACAGTGCCACATGCCCAGGATCTGAGCACCGTACACCTAATTGCCGGTTCCACTTGTAAGAATTGACATCGAAGCCCGCTACGGAACCGCCGCAATTTCATGTAATCAACCGGTACCATACCAAGTGCTTATTGGCTCCGCCGCTGTATAGCCATGCGCGATGCTGGGACCTTTGATTGGCACGATCTAGGCAGACCGATGTCTCGGTTGCTAACCGAAATTTGTGGAGGTAGCCCCCGTGTCGAACGAGTCGAGCGAGCTACCGCACAGATTCGAGATTGAGCAGCAGATGGTCGTACTTGAACCCGCGTCGTTTTGCAGTATGCGCATCTCTCAGATCCACATCCTGGACAAATAGTGCTTGAGATAGGTATGCCTGATTTTCCGCAGCGACACTGTGAAGTTAGACTTGATCGGCGGAATATCGCGGGAGGCGTCCACTCACACAATGCCATATATAGACGTGGCTTTTCTTGGTCTATATTGGTGTGAGTTATGTACGTCTCCATTCGTGGATCGCTCGCGTCTCGTACATACCAAGGCCTGAGTGGGTGGAAGATGAGACCTGGTGCATAGATGTAAGAACGCCGTCTCTCTCACCATCGGAAAGGATGTGTACCTCTTCACCGGGCTTGATCGGACAGCCATTGACGCAACATTGCTCCGCGTACCTTGCATATCTCTGACTGACTATTTAAGGTGTTGACACCTCTGCGAGAAGATAGATACACGAACGACTTCTCTGAATTGAAAAAAAGCTTTCTCCCTTTATAGGTATATGTGCGTTTCACCGCTTGCACTACAGGAGTGAGGTACTACGTCTTCGGCGAGGTCCGCTCTAGTCGTAAGTTGTGTTACCTGTCATAGCTGTAGTATGAAATCGCACGAAGACGAGCTTTCCGTCTGGCATATGCTAAGAGCGAAGGCGGGGTACCGCATACTGACCGTGATAGAAGAGATCAAAGAGATCAACAGCCAATAGCAAGGAATTTACTAGGTACGCAGTGTCGTACATCTCCGATTTTCGGATATTTTGCGGTACATAATGCGAGTATGTCCGATCTTCTGGGCCGTCTCGAGCACAGCATTGATAGCTAGAAGGAAGAGATAACCTACCTAGGTATGTGCAAACCGACACGGTGTCAGGTGAATGCATGTCGGCGATTAGCCACGTGTGATGAGCGATCTGTGGTCTGAGACTTTCTGGACGGCTTGCATCCACTCGTTCGCTCTTTTGCTATCAAGAGTTGTAGTGAACGGGGTCATGATCGAGGGGTGCCGGCGTCGTGTGGAGACCGCTAGTTTTAGCGCGAACCTTGGAAGACTTGCATCCAAGCGCGAGCGGATGCACTTATGCACCATAGAAGATCGCCCGGAACATTCTCTATATGCTGGCTCATATCAACAAGGATAGTTAGTTATACGTCATGCGAACCTGCTGGCTTTCGGGATCAATTGGCACAGCGTACTACCTAGGCAGACAACCTCCGCCAAACCTCCGGGATCGCGCTTCACACAGTGGGGAAGGATGGGAAGAGCATCTGATTCCGGAACGTGCTTGTTGATTTGACGCGCGGCATGTTCTCCGATGATAGATGTGTACATGAAATATTTGAGAGTCGTAATTGACTACGTGAAGAGACGAGCCTATAAGCCTTTATGTGACATCGGGAGAGCATCCATTCGTACAACGCTAAGTGATGATTGATAGCAACAGAACCGTGACCCAGAGCTCAGCGGTCTTCCGAGACCAAGTTAGCATGTAGATATCTCAGCGCAAAAAAAGCAAAAGTTGAGAAATTGTGTGAGCACAAACATCGATTGACAAATGCGTGCCTGTACTAGACACCTGTAGCGACTGGCAAAACTTGCGAGCATGCCGAGCTATCTGCATCGTATCAGTATGATCGGATAATGATGAAGACTTCTGGCGAAAACTTGCCTTCGACGTTTTTCCCATTGCGTGACTTCTTCAAACACAACCGGGGAACGATATAGTGAACAACGCCATACAGAACGTTAATGATCCATATCGAGAGTGGAAGTGCAAGTCCTAAGATGCACAAAGAGATTCCAAAGTTGCGTGGGCTTCGTTCGAACGACGTAAAGATAGGCTGATCGGCGCTAAAATACTGTAGCGCCACGAAGAAAGGCGTGGTGATCCATATCATCTAGGAAGATTAGTGTCTTGAATAGTTATCACCGTTATAGCACTTACGAGAACGTTGGTGCGAGTGGTTTTGCTCGTGCTCTGTGCGGTCAAGTTGTTCTCCCGATTCAAACCTTGCATATCAAGTGTCAACTGTTGCATCTCGCGGCTTATGCACTGTGTCTCGAGATTTACACTATACGTTTGGCGTTGAATGTTGGTGCTTTCGGTATTCGTAATGTAGGCTTGGCGCTGAAGTTCGTTGTTCTCTTTGTTAGTCAAGTGTACTTGGCGTTGAACCTCAATGGTGTCAAGGTTCATTCGATTGCTTTCGAGATTTAAATATCGACTTTCAAGTTCCATGCGTAGTTTCAGCTGCTGCGGAGTCAGAATTGCCTGTATGCATATGTAGGAATAACGTACGTTCTTTGCAGATACTGCACAGTCAATGACCAGAGCACTTAGTGTACCCTCATGGTTCACCAACTCCCTGAACGAAGCCTTGATACTCTTGATATACAGCCTTCCATGAGTATTTCGAATGTCACTAAAATAGCTGATGTCTCCGTCGCGGCCGCTGAACTCCTTCCAAGCCCGAGTTGCGAGGGCGAGCTGCGATTTGACGTGCCGCAAGAGTCCAGACATCTTGACGATGCTGTTGGATAGCTGCGTAACGCTCTGTTGTGGTTCGTCGTAAGACACTTCCGTGATTGCGCATCGGAACTGTTTCTGCTGGAGGATCAGTCAGATAAAGGTACGATTGCCCGCGTGCAGTATAAGAACTTACCCAAGATGCCACGCATTCCTGTAACACTCCCACAAGATATGTGTATTCATGAAGAACAAAGGCGATCCAGACGTCAAAAACTCGGAGAAAATAGACTCGTGGATCACGGATGGGGTATTCCGCATATAGGCCGTGCTCCACACCCCGGGGTGCGAAGATATCTTCTTTGGGGATCGCGCAGTCATCCTCGTTATCTTCCTCGTCGCTAGCTTCTCTGTCCAACTCATTTCCTGCATCGGTCTCTTTCTCTGATGTCGGTGTGGGACCGCCTTTTGAGAAAGCGTACCCGACCCATTTGGAATAGTCCCAAATGCACAAAACCAGGGAAATATGTGATTTCTCGATGAAGAACCGGTTCGGTCCGTCTGTGGTCTTTGAATCGGAATCAGGTAAAGGTAGATCCAACCAACTCTCCGCCTCTGCTTTTGGATCACGACCTTTCCACTGATTACTTGAGCTAGACACTTCTCGTAGGGTCAGATACGGAAGATGGAGCTCTAAGCGAGGGGTAACAAATCCAATGACCCTCTCGTATACCCGAAGCGATGTGGCGCCGGAGATGTGTTTCGCAAATGTATCCCTTAGCGTATCGACCTGGTGACAGGCTGATGTGCGTGCAATTGCCAGGAGTGATGCCGGGTTCAGATTGTGGATTCGGATTTGCCGGTAGTCAGCGTTCGCAAGGTTTGCGACACCAAAGCGTGGGAGCTCGAGGTGCTGGCGCAGCTCGTCTACGGTGAGAACTTCGGGGTATTGGCGGCTTTTGTTTGAGCCACGCTCGCGATCATCAAGCCAAATTTCGGGTTGCGCTCGCACCGCTTTCGTTCCGGTCCTGGTTTCGCAGAATCTCTGGATGACCTTGGTATTCCAGCAAGGAGAGGAGCTTTCGTTGTCCTCTAGGAAGCTGTCCAGGAAGTCTCTCTCATTTTGTATCTCCTCCCTGAAGTCATCGAAGGAACTGTCGTTGTATTCCCGACAAGCAAACGATTTGGGATGTAGAGGTCGCACTGCTTTACTGAGTAGGCTACGACCGCCATGCGAGGGACGCATTTTGAACAGGATCTGTATGAAGTTCCTTGGAAGCGCGTTACGCAAACCTGTGCTCGGGCGAATTTGATAGCTATGAAGCCCTTGGAATGTAAAGCGGCTTTCTCTCTAAATCCGAATTTATCATAGTTGTGTAAGTTCCAAGTTGATGATAGATCCCGGATGACTGGAGCAGGTCCCGAAGCAGCTGAAAGTGTGCGAGTTGCCCTGCGTTTAGGATGAGAACCGTGGCCAATGGAAATATAAGTGGCGCTCCCAAGGATCTTGTAGCGGCGTCGCAGACGCTTTACACCTCATACAACTCAAGATCTTATAGTGATAAAGAGGGCAGTGTTTACTTTGTGAACTGCTTGCAACAACTATGTGGCGAACCACTAGTTGCTCGAGTTGCTATATCGGCCGTGTGACAGTCTTCTTCACGGCCGTCCCGTATCGCCTAGAAGGCAAACATGATACCCATCGTGCAACGGCCACGTCGCTCACTCTGAATCAGCCTGTGAGGGCCCAAAGCTGCATATAGGGGCGTATTGTCAGATCTTGGTTGTCAGGCGATATCGCAAAGCCAACACTGCTATATCCCAGTAAATCCATAGGCCGGCTTCAGGGCTGGTGACAGCAAGTGTACGAGAGGTACGTGGTCGTTTCATTTGTCGGTTTCATGAGGCGGAGTATAATGTATGCGCCATGTCGTGTCGGTCTTTGGTTGTAGTAGTAAGGCATTCATCAGCCTCATCAAATTCTTCCAGTCAGGAACGATGTTGCGTCACCCTGCATGGGAGGACTTAATGACAACGCACCCCGCAACTCTTACAACGAACCTCAAGTCCGATTTTAACCGCACACACAGCCGCTTGGGCGGAAGCCATTGGGTTGCCATACTTTGCATGATGTTTCGGTTAGTATTTCGCCTTCTTTGACCACACGCGTGCTCAAAGAACACGCTTTCCACGAAGCGATCCGCTTTAGCGTTGTGATTCAAGATCTCCAAGACAGCCCTATGAGCCCGAGCTCGTCGGCGCACTGCATATGTGACTGATGTTAGCAATCGGATAGTGAAATTTGAGAAGCCCCAGCAGAGCTGCCTCGGTAAGCCTTGTCTAGATATACTTATTCTATAATCAGGTGATGTTGGGCTGGGGCAATTGCGCATGACTTTTGCCCGACATGCTGCAGTCGCGCCCGAGAAGCCACCACCCCACCACCCCTTCACGCCGTCCTCGTTTTCTACCGGATGTAACGGGTATCGACGTCATCCGACTACTTCACCGGAATTAGGCAGGCTGTGCATCCGTGTATTGCTTTTTGTATTCCCATCACTTACCAATTTAGGCTTGGTGTGGAAGTATGAACTCGAACTGCGCTGTAAGTCAAGAGGTCTTCCTAGATATGTTGTAAGCGTATGAAAATACACAGTTGCATACAAAGGCGCCGTCGTCTAAGACTATGAGTGTGAGACTTTTGCCGTACGCTACAGATGTCCCGAAATCTGAAATGTGCAATACGACTGGGAATTGTAGAGCGATAATAAAATTATAGATTGAAGAGAAAGGTATTGACAAACAGAGCCTGAATAACAGAATCGCAGTACGGAAAGATAGAGCTTGGAAAGATAAGAGATTATCGCGCATGACAAACGAGTGAAGTTCAGCCGTCGGTACGTAGAGGTTGTCATCTCGGCTGTCGCGTTGAGGCTGACTCCTTGTTGCGAGCTTCGTGGAATATAATACAGGTCAATCATGTCCAACATAGGCGCACGATGGCTAACACTTTCTTAGGTGTCAACGGGTTTGGACTTTGAGAACATGACAATTACCGCAGCGGCCGTACCCACAGGATGGACAACCAGCGCTCCTATACGGTATAGAAGAACATCCACAATAGCAGCATTGCCACACATAAGTGTGTTTGGGCTTCTTCGCCTGTCATTGTAAGTTAGCTTCACAGATGCAAGATGCCCCGTTTACGTACCAATGCCACTGCTGTGTTACCAGGATGTTGAGGACGTTCACGATGTAATGATAGGCCCGTCGCTGACAGATCACCAGAATTCATATGGCAATAGTTGTCACCATCTGATTTTCTCATGTATGCCCTCAAATCTTGATCGCCTGAGTTGTGGGATGCATTGGAGCCCTCTCCACAAGCACCACCAGTCCATACAGGCTCTGAATCTTCTGCCAGTCGCCTTGTGCGCCGCGAAGTTTTTTCGAATCGTTCCGTCTTGTTGGTTGTCATCGGTAGACGCGTTCGGTAGCCCCGAGGGCAAGAATTTGTATGGGAAAGAGTATGGACGCGATCCGAATGGTGTCATGGGGTGAAGAGATGCGTATCGAAATGGCAAGCCTCAACTGAGCGTCGTGGAAAGGATACGTATCCTGAAATGAGTCTGATTGAGATAAGCATGGGTGTCAGCATTTCTGTTGCTGGTCGTTGGGAGGCACGCTCCATGGGGGCAGGCCCGACAGCAGGCCACAACGCGCCCAACTGTGGGCATAGCAGGACCTAAGGGCCACTGGAAACTTTATCAAACTGGGAAGATGGAACTTGGAAGGAATTGAAAGCAAAGCATGCCCCAGCGTGTCTCGGTGCTCCTGAGTGATAGATTGAATGTCGAAGTCAGGGCCGACCGGCTTTTCGGGGAAGGTCTCACGTACCTTGTCTAGAGCCTTCTGGGCTTCCGAGGTGCCCCACACCGTTAATTGACTGCCACAGGAAAAGTAATGTAACCCTCACAGCGTCCACGCAACGGAAGATACTATCGAGCAATTGACTATGCTCCGTCTCAATCTTCTTTATACGATAATCCCGAGAAGAACGGAAACAGCTCATCGTGCAGTCCTCGGCCCCCGATAGGCTTTTTCGGACGCCTGCGCAGCCGTGCCGCCCGACGCGTATCTTCGCCAACAAGCAGGTTCTGCATCATCACGTTGAACAGTGCAAACCTCTTCGCGTAACTCTACAAAGGACCTAGGGGTATAGGTCGTCATGGAGAGAGGTACAATCATGCGCCGTTTTTCGCCTACCAGTTAGCTATCCTGCCCACAATGCGAAGACACCATACGAAAACAGCTACTTTGTAGCGCGAAGGGAAAAAATGAGGTCCTCTAAGCAGGTGTTCCTAAACAGGGCACAGCATTAGTAGTCAGTAAACTCAGCATAAGTCCGCAGCCCGTTACAACGACTGCGACGATAGAGACCAAGCCGTTGGAAACCGGTAAGGCTGATCTTCCGTTAGAAGGGCTGTCTTTACCCGTCGCCCATAACATCGAAACGAGTAGCATGACAATGAACCGTTTGCTACAAGCAGGAGGCCGTGTTACTCAAGCTCCCGACGGCAGCAATCACAGGAGCAGGTTCGCTTCACATCTTGGTCCAGGTGACAAACAAGATGAACGGGGTCTGCAAGTCCTTCGTCGTCAGAGTGGATGAAAGAGCCAAGCAAACTGCCCAGGAGTGCTTCCTGTTGTACATTAAGGTCGCCAGAAAGATGGTGCCGTGAGCTACGCCAATCGTATGGACAGATTGTAGTCATTGTATTAGCAGCAAACAACATCGATCTTTTAGTGATGTCCATAGGTTTGGTCCATTCTTCACATTCAATCGACACCTATAGACCTGTAAACACATATTTTGCCAGTTGATTGATCGGGAGAAGTCTCCCTACCGTACCCAGGTAGCATCCCGTTATTGTTGATTGATGCGTACACATACCACCTAGGCGATCACCCATTAGATAGGCTGCCATCCTCAACGACCTCGGGAACGTGTGGACAATGTCCCGTGTTTCAATAGAAAAATCAATTGCCTTCCAGCCGCGAAATTGCCAATCTGGTTTACCAGCCATGGGGATATCCGTGCAGCTGATTGGAAGCAACAATTATGCGTGGCTGTGCTGTTGTCGCTTCTGGAATTATACTTTTAATGCAAAGGATTAGAAGCATCGGGTGAAGCCCCTCAGGTAGACCCGAGTGTACAGAAGGAAGGCTGAGTGATGTTCATTTAAAGCTCATGCAGTGATGCAGGCCTGTGTTCCGATACTATAGTGACCACAGAGCCGATGTCCGGCCTTTGAACAACCAACGAGCATAGACATCCAGATGTTGTTCAAGCATAGTTCCTCGAGTTGGCTGGCGACAAGGCGCAATTGTATCAGAGCGCGCCGCCTAATATTGTGAGTGAAAGCGTTGAGAAGAATATCGGTAGTTCCTGGTGGCGTTGAGCTAGCAGGGCTGCGACGAGAAAAAGCAATGCATTGTCCCAATCATGGATTGCTGATTCGAATGATCACTCGCCGTTGGATATATTTCAGGCTTCCAAAGTTCTCTTGAGCAGCTGAGCATCATACATGCGAAGCTTTTCCCGAGAAGACGACGGTACGATTGCGCATTTGACATAGGCATATAAGATGATTTGATTGCTGTGATATTCACCAGGTATTGTCGTGTGAAAGTCCGCTAGAGAAGACTCGATCGTACAGGTCCTTGCTTAGCAGCAGCGATGAGCGGCTCATTCAATTCCGTGGTCTCTGGCTTGAAAGGTTTATGGAAGACATCTGGAATGTGGGCGGCACGCTAATGCGCGTGAAACGGGAGGAAAAGGCTAATGAGGATGTCAGCCCTGTGATAGGCGGGTAGCAAAACGCCATCTCGGGAAGCTTGTAGAAGCTCGAGTTGCAGAGCACCGAGCTGTCTAGTTCCCTTCAATCCAACTCGACCATCAATCGACGCACAAATCGCTGTTGAAAGCTTAAGATGATACTTCGAACCCTATGCGCCCTTCCTGTGGCCACCAGCGCCCTTGCTGCCGTGACAGCACCTCACAAAGCTCTGGAGCCGAACATCCTCGACCCCTCCACATCGAAAGACCTTCTGCATCTGCATCGCGAACTCGTAGAGATTGAGTCCATATCTGGAAACGAAGAGAACGTCGGCGATTGGCTTACCAAATACCTTCGTGCGCAGGATTGGACCGTCGAAAAGCAGGAAGCATCTAAAGACCGATACAACCTCTTGGCCTACGGCGGCAAGCGCGAAACAACTATTTTGCTATCCTCGCATATCGATGTCGTACCCCCCTACTGGCCGTACTACTACAACGAGACGACCGACGTAATCGGTGGCAGAGGCAGCGTAGATGCGAAGGGCAGCGTCGCACCTATGATAATCGCCGCGCAGGGAATACGAGAGCACCTACAAGACGACATATCTCTGCTCTTTGTCGTCGGCGAAGAAACAGGCGGAGACGGCATGCGCGCATTCAGCAACTGGGACAAACGCCCATCCTCCCACGAAATCGTCATCTTCGGCGAACCCACCGAAGCGAAACTAGTCTGTGGACACAAGGGCATGCTCGGCTTCGAAGTCAAAGCGACAGGCAAAGCGGCGCATTCAGGATACCCATGGTTGGGCGTCAGCGCAAACGACATCATGGTACAAGCACTGGGCGAGCTCTTGAAGTTACGAGACCACCTCCCATGGAGCACAAAATACGGCAACACAACCATGAACTTCGGGCGCATCCAAGGCGGAGTCGCAGCCAACGTCGTCGCCGAGACCGCAACCGCAAACATCGCCACGCGCATCGCAGCCGGCACCCCCGATGTCATACGCGGACAAATCCTCGACGCGCTCAAAGACGTCAAAGCCTTTGCGCAAAAGGAAGGCGGCGATTTGGATGTACAATGGGGTGGCGAGGCATACGGTGTGGTGAACATAAACTGTGATATTGAGGGCTTCGAGACTTTGACTGTCAACTACGGAACGGACGTGCCGCACCTCTCTGGTGACCACAAGAGGTACCTGTACGGTCCCGGCTCCATCTTTGTCGCACACTCAGATCATGAGGCGCTGAAGAGGAAGGAGCTGGAACAGGCTGTTCTAGACTACCGTCGCCTTATTCTCAAGGCGACAGAGGTAAGGGAGAAGGAGCGGCAGCTGCAGGATGAGGAGCAGCTGGAATTATGAACTTGGGTGAAGAGACGGATGTAAATTGTAAATAGCTAGATACCCAAACACAGCGAGCGTTTCCCTCTGCGACAGTTATAGCCACTTTGATGTACCCCCACATTTAGTCTACCAGGAGAAGAGTCTCGCTCGATACAGGTAGGTCTGAAAGCAGGTGCTCAATGCCCCTTCCCAAGCTCCACTCCTCGACGTTTTACAGTCAAAGAGCGAACTGGGTAGATGGCACAAAGATTATTCTGGCGCATGATCCCTCATATTTGAAGGGACAGAGCGAACCAGCAATGGGAGAGAATGCATGGTCCGTCTGGGTTCTGTTCGTTGCGCTGGTGAAAGAGACTGAGAGTAACGCGTAGAGAGATGCTTTGGCCGACGCACGGAGCGGCGGAAGGTATGACCGGCGACGATAAGATAGAGAGCAGCCAGAAGTGAGATGAGATGGCAAAGAGGGAAGGAGCGATGACACCGCGCTATGCATTCAACTTACCAACGCCGATGATGCTAGCGTCTCATACCTCATATCATACATTTACTTATACAATCATAAAACCGTCAATTAACATTCTCAGCTCGCGATAGCCGGCACGTCGTCCTCCTTTTGCGCAATGCCTTCGGCTTCCTCAGCGGCCTTTGCAGTTTCTGACATGCCCAGGTCCCTGAACTGCCAGCCATCGTTCTCTTTGACCCAGTCTTTCCGCTCGCCCAGGATAGCTACACTGCTCTCGGCGCCCTTGACGAGGAACTGGTCGGCTACGGCTTGTACCTGCTTAGCTGTGACGTCGAGGAGGCGTTCGCGACGCGTCTGCAGCATATCGTCTGTGACGCCAGACAGGAACAGCCTCATTCCCTCGCGACTGACACTTTGCGGCGCATCGTATCCTTGGAATGCACTCAGCTTGGCTTCTTCAAGATCCTGAGGTGTCCATGCGCGGTCGCGCGCCCATTGCCCTGCTTCGGCCATGATCTTCATACTGTTCTGCGGGTTGGGGTCGCGGTATGAGTACATGCCGAAGAGACCGCCGATGCTACGTGCATATGCACCACCGCCGTATGCGCCACCCTTCTCGCGAATCTCTGGATGAAGTTGCTTGAAGGTAAGGAGCTTCGCGAGGATCTCGAGAGGTGCGCTGGAGGCGTCGGTGTAGGCCACTGTCGGGACAGCGCGGGCGGAGTAGTAGACTTGGTAAGGCAGAGGGAAGAATGACTTGGCGTTCCGAGGGTACTGCTTTTGCTGTGACGTCGAGGGCACAGAGACGTCCTTGTGTAATGTGTTCAAGAAGCGATGTAGTGCCTCCTGGTTTGGCGTTGAGCTCTCGCTACCGCAGTTGATCGCTACGCGGAGTTGGTTGCTGTTCGTGATAGTGAAAGACTGGATAGCTTTGAGTTTCTTGATGACATCGTCTAGCGACTCTTGCGATGCGAGAGCTGTCATAACCTTGACTTGGGTGAGACCCCCGGTTTCTTCTGCTAATCGGCTCACAGGACTGATTCCAGCTTCAGCGAACTTCATGGCATAAGAATGACCAGACTCTGCGATCGAGTTGATGGCACCACTTGCCGCACTCTGCAGGAGCTCTCGGATCTTCTTGCCCGCTTCAGGCCCGTCAAAGTCCGTCTCTTGTATGATAGTCCGTAGGAGTTCGTACATGTCGGGTATGTTACGGTCGAAAGCGTAGCCGGAAAATGCCATACCTTCCTCGTACGCGTCGAGCGACAAGGGTGACTGTGAAGAGTGGTAGCCTACGGAGATGCCTCCAGTCTTCAGCTTGATCAGTTCCTCAAGTTGTTCCATCGTCTTGTCTTTGGTACCAAGGCGCATGATGGCGCTGGTGAATAGCGGGATCATCTCTCGTAGCTCGTCTGGGAGACCCTGTAATCTGTGCACGGCACGGAAGTACGTCAGACCATTGGTGGGTGCCTCGCGCCACTGGACCTTCACGCCATCCAGCTCAGTATGTCGCAGTGGCTTCCTCTCCTTTTCTCGAGGAATATCCTTGACGTGAACAGTGGGCAGACAGCTCAAATCTTCGTTTCTGGCTTTCTCTTGGACTTCCAATAGCTGAAGCTCTCGCTCTTCCAGGTACTTATGTGCCTCCTGCTCGCTTGGGAACTGCTTCGTGGTCTCTGCAATCTTTGCCGCTAATCGTTGGCTTTCTTCATCCACGAGTTCCTGGCTGAACGTCTCCGATGGCTGCATGGTGAAGGTCAGGGTTTTGTCGGTGAGTAGGTACTTTTCAATCAGGCTCTCCAAATAGTTGCCTTCAGCGTACTTCTTCTGGAAAGCATTGACGGTTTCTTGCCACGCGAGGGCCTCCATTGGGTCGATACCATTGAACCAGCCGGGTTTCAGTCTTTGGAGGATGCCCATACCAAAGTTGGCGGTCTTGTGCTTGAGCGAAAGCTCCAGCTGATGTAGGATACCATCGACCTTGATCTTGTCGAAGCCGCTTTTGCGCACCTCGAGCAAGGTCTCCGCAATGGTCTCGCGCACCTTGTTCACATCATCCGCTTTGACGGCGTCCAACCCAATGGACAAGACACCTCGTCGTCCAGCGCTGTCATAGCCAGTATTCGCACTGAAATCAGCACCAAGTCCAGATTCTACAAGATTGCGATAGAGAGGCGAGCCGTAGCCGCTCATGAGCAGACTGCTCAGTACTCCCAGCGCAAAGTTCTCTACGGCGTCTGCAGTGTCGCCCATCAACCATGTAAGCGAAGTCTTGTACTGCCTGTCCTGAGGTACCAGTGGGTCGAGAGGTCCCGCAACCGTGACTTGCTTGGGGCCGTCCAGAGTTATTGGAGCCTTCACTTCCTGATCCACGGCTATCTTGTCAAAACCGTTCAAGCGACTGTCCACCTCCTTCAGATGCTCCACCAAAGGCATGTCTCCGTATGTGAGAATCTTGGCATTGCTTGGATGATAGTGGTCGGCGTGGAATTTCCGTAGCTGTTCCCAAGTCAGGTCGGTAATCTTCTGTGGGTCGCCACCGGAGTTGTTGATGGCTGGGTATAGGTGGTCTTGGAATTTGGTGTAGAACAAGTAGCTCGCATCCGACATCTGACCCTTCATCTCATTGTATACCACGCCCTTGAAAACGATGCGCTTCGCGTTGGGGTCGTCCGACTCTTTTGCCAGCGGGTTCTCAGGACCCAACCGCCACCCCTCTTGGGTAAAGTCATTTTCCTTCAGTAACGGGTGTAGCGTCGCATCGAGGTATACGGACATGAGGTTTTTGAAATCTTGCGCGTTTGTCGTGGCGAACGGATAGCCAGTGTGGTCGGGAAAGGTCCAGGCGTTCATGAAGTTGGAAAGCGAGCGGGGAAGCATCTTGAAGAAGGGATCGCGGATGGGGTACCTGGGTTGTCAGCGACACATTGGTTGTAACGAAAAGGTGGCATACTTCTCACTCCCGCACAACGTCGTATGCTCGAGGATGTGTGGCACTCCGGTGGCATCTGGTGGGTTGGTCTTGAAGCCAATCGAAAAGACATTGTTCGCATCCTCGCGGGCAATGTGCAGATATTCGGCGCCAGTCTTGTCATGCTGGAGATGCAAAGCGGTCAGCTCGAGCTCCGGCACCTGCTTGACGCGCTTGAGGGTGAAGCCATGCAGCTGCTCGCCGACATTGGGAAAGTTGGAGACATCGGTGATAGCGGCATATCCACGTCGAGACAAGGTTGACAGCCGGTGCGGGGTTATCGTGGCATTTCGAGGGCTTTGGACCTGCCGACCAACGGAACGTATCATGTTTGGAATAGAGGGTGGATGGCAGAGTGCCGCGCAGCCTCAGAAATGTCAGAGGCACCCCATCGATGACGCCTGTCGCGCCGATTGGCCGAGGGACCCCATACCAAAAGAGATTAGCCCGCAAAATTACTAAGACGAAAGAGTGCGCCTGGACAGGCTGTTGATGCGTTATACGGCTGGAGACATGTCGGATTGGCTAGCCTGCCAGTGATCTCATCTGTCGGGTCCGATATTGAAGCTCGTGGGCGTTGTGGAGACTACCAGGTGTCTTGTGCCTTTCGCGATCGACCAGACCACCGACGTCGTCCCCTCCTTCCTCTTCAACACCCGCCACGAGACATTGCCCGACCCGACCCCGACGACTGCATGACCCGACACTGTACATATTGCTACACCACGCCCGTTGACGCCCCCTGCACTGCGCTCCACACCTGTTTTCACCCGAAGCAGTCCCGAGACGCCGGCGGAAGACGTGCATCCTTACCACGCGCATTGTAGACAGGCGGCTGCTGCCAGACGGATGCGCCACTGGACTGCCTAGAGACCTGCATTGGGGACACGTGAGACTGAGTGCATAGGCGGAGGAACCGTCGGAGGCAACACGGGGGATCCACAAGCTGAGGCGCTACACGGAAGAGTCACGACTTCATGGCAACCGTCGCCCAACAGCGCCAGCCGACGTCTGCCCAGTCCCGCCCTCACCACGAAGCCAGCCGCAGTGCATCTGCCTCTCCTGCAAACATGGCACCCGCACAGCACAACCCAGCGCCTGCGCCTGCGCCCGCTAAGAAGGGCAAAGGCAAGAAGGCGACCGACCCCTCGGAGCAGCAGAAGCAGATCCAGGCCAAGATTGCTCAGCTCGAACTGGACCAGGCAGGGGACAAGGAGCAGGAACTCGAAATCGGTGCGTCTACCTCTTGCGACGGAGCTGTGGAGGAGGGGACACTCTGGGTGGCGCAGCCCATGTCTGCACAGCACGAGACTGGGGCCCTATCAAATGAATCGTTGGCTGACGTATGGCATGGACAGAACGCGAAGTTAAGAAAGCAAACCGCGAACTCTCCTCGCTCCTCTCCAACATGGACGGCCCGCTGTCCCGGCTCGAAGTCGTGCAGAAACGATATACCGAACTCCTCTCCGATATGAAGCGCACGGAACGCGAACACCAAAAGGCGAAGAAGCGCGGGGACCAGCTGCAGAAGGAAAAGGACGCGCAAAGGTCGGAGTTGAACAAGGTTACGACAATGAAGGACAAGTTGGACAAATTGTCGCGTGACTTTGCAAAGGAAAACAAGAAACTCAAGGACGAACTACACAAGCTCGAATCTAGCGAATCCACCGCCAGGCAAGAACTACACGAGCGTCTCGAACACCTGGTGAATGACGTGGACGATTGCATAGCAGCTGCGAACGGGCCTGAACCACAGAATCAAGCCGAGCAAGAACTGGACGAAATGTATGTGTGGCACAGCCAAATTTGGGAGCATGAACTAACGAAGCAGATTTCGTCAAAAGTTCAAGTCGTTCATTGACCAGTACGAGTTGCGCGAATTACAATACCACTCGATGCTGCGACTCAAAGAGCTCGAAATACAGTATCACGCCGCCCGACTAGAGCAGCAGCGCAAACAACAAGAAGCCGAATCTTCCAAGTCGCACCAGTTGACCCGCCAAGTGTCGACCTTTTCGCAGACCGAGACGGAACTACGCACGCAGCTCAACATATACGTGGAGAAGTTCAAACAGGTATGCAACCCGTTAACCCCTCGTTGGTCTGTATCATCATGGTTAATACTGACCAGATGCAGGTCGAGGAAACGCTCAACAACTCAAACGATCTCTTCCTCACGTTCCGCAAGGAGATGGAGGAGATGTCAAAGAAAACCAAGCGTCTTGAAAAGGAGAACCAGACGCTGCAACGTCACAAGGACATCACGAACCGCAATATTGGCGAGATGGTGGAAGAGCGCCAAAAGATGCAAGAGGAGCTTGCCAGGCGGACCAAGGAAGCCGAGGACCAGCGGAAGAAGATAGCCCGCCTGGAAACACTGTGTCGTGGAATGCAGGCACAAGGTCGAGGCCAGGTTCCGATGCATGAGCTGGATCACGAGGAGCAGGACGAGGAGGATGAAGAAGTTACGGAGAGCGAGTACGAATACGAGGACGAAGATAGCGCAGAGTACGACGACGACACTGAAGAAGACGGTGTCGAACCGGCGCTTGTGCATCGACCATTCGGGCCTGTCCCTCCACCTCCGCCGCAGCCAACACCTGCGCAGGGAAAAGTCAACGGGCATGCACAAGCTAATGGGCAAATGAATGGAGTCAAACGCTAATAGCAATATCATAGAGACTCACTCTTCGACCCATCTACGTCTTCTCAATTTGCAAATGATGTCCCGCTTCCGCCATCTCAGACAACGTCTTCGAACCCGCTCGGAGATTTTATGAAGCAGTGGAGTTGGGATGATGCGGACCTACCGTCTATTGCGGACTTCGATATGACTGACCAAGCATTCGACGAGCTCATGAAGCAGATGAATTGGGATGATGTGACTGCGCAGTTCGATGCGGAAATGGAAGCAATGGCTGACAAGACTGCTCGTCTTCTGTCAAACGATGCGGCGAAGTCAGAGGAGCCAGAAGAGCCAGATTTAGATGTTGATTGAAGCGTCTTTGTGCTCCGCAATTGGCATACGTGAGTATAGTGCGAGAAGCCGATTATTGATAACAACATCGATAGTATGGATTATGATTTCCAACATGCATATCATCGTGCTCTCCAGCAGAAAATTTCCCATACTATGCCTATTGTGACTACCAAATATGCATGTTCATCCCGTCCACGACGGGCGAATCTCGGCAATGGCAACGATGTATCGAGTCGAGCTAAGATGCCTCGGCTCGTGCACCCACGTTTTCCCCGCAAAACCCCTGGCAGTCGAGGATGCCAGTAGGCACGGCCGCTATTTAGCATGCACACTCCCATACTCACCATGCGGTTACACATAGCTTCATTGCTGCCAGAAGCACGCTCTTCAGACCTTTATTCGCGTTATCCGACGTGACCTACTCCATCTACTTTCAATTATCAACGACCCGCGACCACAGCCTACGCCGTCATGTCACCGCCGGCACTGCAGACGCCGCTTTCGAAGCTGCTGGGCATCCAGTATCCGATTATCCTCGCCGGCATGGCGCGCACCTCTGGTGGCCCCCTCGCAGCTGCCGTGTCGAACGCTGGTGGCCTAGGTGTAATTGGCGGTCTCGGATACACACCGGAACAGCTCCAATCGATCATCGATGACCTCAAGTCAAACCTCCGAGACAAGAACCTGCCCTTCGGTGTCGATCTCGCACTCCCACAAGTCGGCGGCAGCGCACGCAAGACGAACCATGACTACACCCATGGACAGCTCGATGACCTCATCGAAGTCACAATCAAGAATGGCGCAAAGCTGTTTGTGAGCGCTGTTGGTGTACCGCCCGAGCGGACGATCAAGAGGCTTCACGAAGCAGGCATTTTGATCATGAATATGGTCGGACACCCCAAACATGCGAAAAAGGCACTAGATGCAGGTGTGGATATCGTGTGCGCCCAGGGTGGAGAAGGCGGAGGACATACCGGCGATATCGCGAACAGCATCCTGATACCCTCCGTCGTGGACGTCGCGCGCAAATACAAGAGCCCTCTGACCGGTCAGCCAGCCATCGTAGTGGCGGCGGGAGGCATCTATAACGGCCGCAGTCTGGCAAGCAGCTTGATGCAAGGCGCACAGGGCGTATGGGTCGGCACACGATTCGTCGCATCAACTGAGGCTGGCTGCTCGCAAATGCACAAGGAGAACGTGGTCACAGCCGACTTCACAGACACAGGCCGGACACTGGTTGTCAGTGGCCGACCGTTGCGCGTCAGGTACAACGACTACATCAAAGAGTGGCACGAGCGCGAGGACGAGATCAAGAAGCTCACGGAGGCGGGAGTTGTGCCGCTGGCGAAGGACATGGACGATGGGAAGGATGTGGATATCCCGTTCCTGATGGGCCAGGTTGCGGGGGTTATCGGCGATATCAAGCCCGCAAAGGAGATTGTCGACGAGATGGTGCAAGAGGCGATCGACATGCTGAAGCTAGGCCAGACGTACATTGGAGGGCCGAGCAGTAAACTGTAGATAATAACAGTAGAGTTTTCGTGTCTTGACAACAGTCCGTCGCATCTCGGTCCTTGGGTTGCCGTGTAACACAACGTCAGAAGAAGCGCATACATGCATCCGGCTCTCGGTCGAAGAACACATTGCACAAACGTTATTGACTTGTACACTCGAAACGAGAACGATGTCCAAACCACGTCGCGTCGCATTGTGGTGGTGGTGCCTGCGCCTTCCCAGAGCAGCGGTGGATGATCTGCGACCAGGATCGCGCTCCCCGAATCCATGGCAGCACCGGAAGCTCAGGAGAGATCTGACGGCACGCCCAGTCCCCGTCCGCCTGGGAGTATTCACAATTAATATACACTTCTTCGCACTCGCGGTCGGCGCAAAGCTAGTATTATTATCCTCGCACATCTCGAACGCCCTAGGCCCCTGGCGTTTGCGGCCTTCTCCACTTTCGCTGCCACCAGAGCATATACGGAGCCGTCTCTCTCTTCCGCGGCGCTCGCTCGCCAGTCCGAACTCCTGCAACCCATAGATGACGCTGGTTGCGCAGGCGACACCACGGAGCAGCGGCGCATCATTCCATGCAGTCAAATCTCAGAGCCCAGGCTGAGATTCAGGCCCAGAGGAAGAAGGTAGGCCCCGTCCCGCTGCCGTCCAACGACGCTCGTGCGCCGCAACAAGCAATTCCCCCAGGCGCATGTTTGCAACACGCATGCTGAGACGCAAATTATAGCAGCTCGCGAATTCGTACAAACAGCTGCTCGAGTAAGTCTCTTCTTTGCTTTTGCGCGCCGGCTGCGTGTTTCACCGGGTCCAATTTGCTGACGCAGGGCCAGTGAGTTCGCCGCGACTGATCTCAAGACGGTCGGCAACTATACACTGGGGAAACTTATAGGCAAGGGCAGTTTTGGCAAGGTTTACTTGGCGTCGCACAAACTCAGCAATGGCTCAAAGGTACCACCGGCAGGACGTTACGAGGAACCACGCTGATCGCAAGCAGGTCGTGCTCAAGAGCGCGAAGAAGGACGACGCCAACCTCGCGCGCGAGATCCATCACCACCGCCAATTCACGCACCCACACATAGCCCGCCTGTACGAGGTCATAGTCACCGAGAACCTAGTCTGGCTGGTACTCGAGTACTGCCAGGGCGATGAACTCTACAACTACCTACTGGCCAAGGGCGCCCTCGAGCCCGCCAGAGTCCAGCGCATCTTCACCCAGCTCGTCGGCGCCGTCACCTACGTCCACAACAAGTCGTGCGTCCATCGCGACCTCAAGCTCGAGAACATACTGCTGGACAAGCACGGAGACGTCAAGTTGGTCGACTTTGGTTTCACGCGCGAGTACGAGGGCAAGTCCAACTACCTGCAGACATGGTGCGGGACAATCTGCTACAGCGCGCCGGAGATGCTCAAGGGCGAAAAGTACGCAGGCGAAAAGGTGGACGTTTGGAGTTTGGGCATCATTCTTTACGCGCTTCTAGTGGGCGAGCTGCCTTTTGACGACGACGACGAAATGGTCACGAAGAACAAGATACTGAAGGAGGACCCCAAATATCCGGAGCACTTCCCGCAGCAAGCGAAGGAGTTATGTCAGTCGCTACTATCCAAACGGCCGATCTTGCGACCTACACTGGCAGACATACTACAGAACCCTTGGTTATCGGAACATGCGCCCCGCCAGCAGGAGATCTTGAAGCTCCAACAGCCGGCGCCTTTCTCGACCGAGCTGGAGAAGGAGGTCTTGCAACGCATGCGCGCTGCCGGGGTGGATATTGACATGGTGATTGAGAACGTGCTGGCCCAAAGATGCGACTCGTTAGCTGGTTGGTGGGCACTGTTGCTCGAAAAAGAGGAACGCAAGGCAAAGAGGAGAGAACGCAAGCGCAAAGAGAAAGAAGCAGAGGCTAAGAGCCTCCGACGACTGAGCGCTGCAAGTAGTCGACTTGACAAGCTTGCGCCTACCATAAGAGAGTCTGACGAAGAAGGCATTCACTCTCCCTCTACGCCTAAGAGTCGCGGCAGGACCACAAATCGAAGCAGCTTACATGGTGAGTATCATGGCGGACATCAGGAAACGCTTCTAACTCGAGACAGGTGCTCCCGAACTGCCAAAGCTGCCAGAGCTAATCACCTCACCCAATCTCACAGTCGACGACAAACCGCTCCCTCCAATCGATACCCGTCGGGGTCGGAAATCCCATTCATCCTCACGTCCGCCACCACCAGCGAAGGATCTCGACAGGCGGCGTTCACGCAGCAGTATGCTACAGGTCGTATCTACCAATCCAGATCTTCTTTCTCCCAATGGCTTCGTGCCTAAGCGACGCCGGAAACAGCCCTTCATCAATCACCTTTTGACACTTCGAAATTGGATAAAAGAGACGTCGAAACGAGCGCGATCGCCGGGTTCGAAAGCCAGCAGTGGACAGTCGCCAAAGATACCTCCAAGCAAGTCTTCGGATTCAACACGAAGACAGAGTACGGCAAATCGGTCGTCTGTACACACGAACCCCAGGTCTCCACCCACACCACAAATGCCTGGCCCGCGGCCCCGAGGCTCAACACACGGCTCAGGCTCCATGAGAAGGCTGTCAGCATCGCCCGCACCACTAACACCACGATCCTCCTACCGTCGCTCGTCTGGCGGTCTCCGCGGTCGAAAATCCACTTCGTCATCTGTATCCTCGATCCGCAGCATGCCACACCACCACCACTCGCACTCAAAAGCCTCATCCACATCCTCCGCCTCTCTCGCTTCTCCCGCCGTTTCCACAAGCGGCCATTCACACAAACCCTCCAAATCCCCCCACAACAGCATCAAGGTCCTCCCCGCCACCCCCACCTCCTCAAGCTTTCCTTCCAACATCCGCCTTGTACGTTCTGGCTTCCCACCCGGTCTCAACGAATCCAGCGCCGCTTTCGGAAACGGAAACAGCATTCCCCCGCAGTCCCCGGGTCTTGTCTTCGCAAAGAGGAGGAAGAGCCCTTTCAAAGGTCCCATGCTTAATGTTAATACCGGAGGTCTGAATGGCAGCTCGACGAATGGTAGCGGCGGCTGGAGGAGTAGAAGTGGAGAAGGTGGTATGGGGAGTCGGGGAACGAGCGTACAGGGTCGCAGGAGTGGAGAGATCTTAGGCATCACAGAGGAAGATGAGGAAGAAGAAGAGGAGGTCGAAGAGGTGGATACATTTGGCGGGAAGTTAGGTGAAGGCGAGTTCATTGAGGAGGAAGCGCCTGGGCCATTGACCCCGCCCAAAGAGAAGTTCAAAGAGAAAGCTTGATGATTTGGAAAATTGGCGCGAGATCGAAGAGGAGGTTTGAGGTTATTTTGGTGAGAATGTGGGGGTTGGCCGCTTGTTATGGCCATTTTTGGGCTGTGGTCGTTGTTCTTCTTGCTGCGTGGTACTTGTTCACTTCCTTTCGCTTCTTGCCTTCATCTTCATGCTCTCGCGCTTTAACGGCATACATTCGCGGCGTTTGTCTATTTCATCGGATACCTACATACACATGCGTTTTCCTTTCGTTCATTCTAATTTTATCGACACGTATACACTATGCATCATTTGCACCTCATGGCGTCTGTCACTTGCGCCTGTATTTCCACTACACGTTTGAAGTTTATTGAGCCCCTAGATGATATTCCGCTCATCTCAAAGTTTTGAACGATTGCCACATCAGGCAGTCGGCGTCCTTTGTCTTGCGAGCCGACTTTCCTCCAGCGGTGTGGACTCAAAGAGAACGGCAATGTCGTCAGGATACGAAGTCAACGGTTCAACGTTAGTACTGCATATCGATCAGCGTAGACGCAATCTTGGTCACACAAGCATTCCCGACTAACCCGGTCCCTGGTCGCGATCAGCGAATACATCACTCAGTCCAGCGTCATGATGTCGATATATCCCCCACGATACGCCCTCAAAGCACCCGAAGCAACGAGAATCGATGACGCAGAACAACATTGCACAAAGACACGTGTATGCATATACGTATCCAGGTACAACAGCTGAATCAGTAGGGATATACTTGTGCTCAACATAAGCCTTTGCGTTGCACATCGGCGTCGAAGAGGCGGTGTGGTGGACATGCGGCGTCGGAGGCGAGGTTGAATCGGAACGGTTGGTGTGACCTTGTACGAAATCTGGCCTTGACAAAGTTCCGGTGGTGATCTTTGGTGCGGAAAAGTAACGGTGTTGCGGCTGAAACTTGTGTTGGTAACAACGCGACTAACATGTCGGAAGCGCTAGAATCGTCTAGTGGAGCTGTTCAGTGACATGCTGTTGTCTGTGAGAGCCTCCCGGTTGATTCTAGTCTACTGAGACAGTCATGCGTACTTTTCTTAGTGACATTGCGCCCAATGCGTGAGGTTTGCCATGTGATGCGCACGAGGCACAAGTCCAACAGCCGAGATGTGGGAGGTGGTGCAGGGGGAGGTAACGATGCGGCAACGCTGTGTTACGTCAAACGCCGCAAGGACCATAAGGGAGCAAGTCCGAGTTTGGTGCATTATCTTAGTACGGACATCCGAGAGGGGTGTCCAGGTTGAGGGAGAGGTAAGGGATTGCTGTGATATCGTGTCCTGGAAACGAATGCGGTATGCCTTCAACCAAGCAATACTCACAAAAGATGTCAGGGAGAATGGGGTGACTGATACGCCACCTTGGTGAGCTGCTTCCTCGGAAGATGCAAGGTCAGCCGGGAAGATCAGTCTGTGCATCAGTGCATAAACGGCGAGCGCCATCGCTGCACCGTAGAAGACTGGAGGAATCTCAAACGAAGCCAATCCTGCCGCGATTTTGCCTGCGAAACTGCGATCACGGTTTACATGCGTGTGTAGCGATAGTGCAAAACCTTCAACCGAGGCAGAGTCGGTGAAACATGCAACAGTTGGTAGAGACTCTAGGTGTTGCGACAATGTGATAGGTGCTGGTGGTGGCTTACCATGTGGGTTTGGGCGTTTTCTGACCCCACCAGTAATAAACGGCAGCCGTAACGACACTGCGTCCTGGCCAGGGATTCTTGGCAAATGAGATTGCACATGTGAGGTTTACGAAGAGCCTGCCGGTGAAAGAAGGGACGGCTAATCGTCGATGAGGTGAGATGCTCGACTATGCAGGCGAATGGGCAGAGTTACTTGACTGATACGGGAAATGGTGCAAGGGTCCAGGTAGCACACATGTATATTGATTCGCAATGGGCCAGCGTGTGTTCTTACATGACGAGAGGATGCGGGGCGTACTGCTCGTGTACGTTCGCTGCAAGCCGAGCTAGTCGACAGGCATACTGCACACAATTCAAAGGAGATTGCGGCGCGGTGTTGGTACAATACCCAGTTCTCTCAAGATACCGATGGCCGAGCACCAAGCGATGAATAGGCGACATCTGTACCTGCATCGGATGAAGATGAAGTTAAATTGAGAAGCATGAGGATGCTTGGTAGCCCCTGCATGTGGCAGGATGCGTTGATGGAGGGTCGTCAAGCGATATGGATCGGGAAGACGTGATATGATTTACCCGTCTTTACCGACGCATCCATCGAGCAAGTATCAACACGGCTGCGCGTAATGGGTACACATAATAGCGACAGGAAGCTATGTGCCGGGCTGATTTGTTAGACGCAGGGTGGCCAAACATCCATGTCGAGCCATGGCGTCGCCGTTCTGACCGTTCTGACGGTAGAAGCTAGAACTTGCCGGGTCATTAGTTTCGTGAATGTTCCAGGCCATAGGCGAGCTCATGATAGAGCATGAAGGGGCAACCTTGGAAGGCCTAAAGCAGCACGTCGGCCATGCGCCAATGCTGCGGCAGCGGGACGGGTCAACGGGTGTTGTGAGAGGTCGAGCCCGAGGTCGCGCCGGTTGTAGTCACGATCCCAAAAGCTCGAGGCGTGAGGCAACCCAGCAAGGAGCATCTAAAAGCTACGATAGCGATTATTGGAAGGGTGGTTGGAGACGTTTGACCGTAACGTGGGGTGAGTGGCATGTCTTGCGCGCACATGCCGCAAGTGTGCTGGTGGCTTGGAGATAAGGGCGGCCCGTGCAGCGTTGGACTTGGGGAAGGCACGCAAGCGCCACTAGGACTCGACACCGTGAGGTCGCCGTCGTTTGATAGCGCCGGCAGCCAGCGCCTAAAGACGTTACTGAGTCCGACGCGCGAGACGCAAATCTGGAGAACTGTAGAATAGAGTCAAGTGACCGAGAGTGACATTACCGCCTGCAGCTCTGCGGGTTTTTGGGACGTTTGGAGTCATCGGTGTCTGCCGCGGCCAAGGATGGAGGCGGAAGGAGCGAACTCAGCGAAGAAGGAGCGAATGTGCAACATTTCTCCGGTCCATGAGGACGCCGGTCCCCCCTCACCATGCTCCTTACAGGCTCCTTGCAAACGGTAAAGGTAATTGCTAGTCGGCATTTCACTAACAATCACATCACTATTGCACAGCTCTGCCCTTGGACAAGCTCTGCGTCTATTGATTCCATAGATGCGCCACGCTGCGATAACATCTCCCACACCTAAGCCAAATCTAGCTGCACCCCGGCTACTGCACATCCTAGTCGATAGTCCCAACCCGGCACTCTGGAAAGGACACTGACCCTGGGCGCCTCAGTTCCGTGGATGCGCTCGCGCCTCAAGAATAGGCCTAAGCCCTGCCAGTCTGGTCGTCAGCACCGCACTCATATCCCGCCCCTGCGCCCATCGCACAAGAGAAAGCAGATTCCTCCAACGGCTGCACTGCAGCGACTCCGACCGACGTGCAGGACCGCTGCACTCTACACTCTTTATCGTCGCTTGTCATCGCGCCGTTGCGCTTATCCACCATGACGATAGACGACGACATGTACGGCACCGAGAAGAGTTTTGGAAGAGCCTCGCAAGGGTCCGACTACTATGGCGAATCATCACGGTACCAGGACGGTTTGGGGAGGAGGGTCATCGAGAGCTTCAAGCGGGACCCGAATTTTGCCATGACTATGACGCCAAAGGGAAGCATGGGGGCCGACGGGAACGTCTTCGATCCAGAAGCCGCGGCGGCGAACACGGCAAACTCACCACTTGCGCGGCGACTAAAAGGTCGCCATCTGCAAATGATAGCAATCGGAGGTTCCATAGGTATGGTTTGGCATGCGTCGACCAAGCGACGATCCACAAACTGACTTTACCAGGTACCGGTCTATTCGTCGGCTCAGGGCAAGCGCTAGCAAATGGTGGTCCAGCATCGCTCGTCATTTGCTACTGCCTTGTAGGTATCATGTTGTACACCACCGTCCACGCATTGGGCGAGATGGCAGTACTCTTTCCTGTCGCTGGTTCCTTCTCGGCATATTCGACGCGCTTCCTGGATCCCGCATGGGGCTTTGCCATGGGTTGGAACTATGCTCTCCAATGGCTTGTCGTACTACCACTGGAAATCGTCGCTGCGACCTTTACAATAGAATACTGGAACGGTGACAAGGTCAACAACAACGCCTGGGTGGCCGTCTTCCTGGTCCTGATCGTCGTCATCAATCTTTTCGGTATCAAAGGGTATGGTGAAGCCGAATTCGTCTTTGCTATTATCAAGATCACAGCAGTAATTGGTTTCATTATCCTCGGTATCATCATCAACATAGGCGGAGGCCCAGATGGGGGTTACATCGGCGGCATGTATTGGCGCGATCCAGGTCCATTTAACAACGGCTTCAAGGGTCTCTGCAGCGTCTTTGTCAACGCCGCGTTTGCCTTCTCTGGAACTGAGCTCGTCGGTCTTGCCGCAGCGGAAACAGCCAATCCACGCAAGTCCTTACCTACCGCTGTCAAGCAGGTCTTTTGGCGCATCTCGCTGTTCTACATCGTCTCCCTGACTATCGTCGGATTGCTGGTTCCTTACAACGATCCGCGTCTGCTTCAAGACAAGAACTCTGCCGATGCTGTCGCCTCGCCCTTCGTCATCGCTATCCAAAACGCCGGAATCCAAGGCCTGCCCTCTGTTTTCAACGCCGTCATCATGATTGCGGTTCTCTCAGTTGGCAACTCCTCCATCTACGGTTCCTCGCGCACGCTCGCTGCACTCGCTGAGCAACACCAAGCTCCCAGGATCTTCGCATACATTGACCGCCAGGGTCGCCCTCTCGTTTCCATTGCTTTTGCTTCCTCCCTTGGTCTCCTCGCTTTCCTTGCCGGCGCGGACCGTAGGCTACAGGACGCCGCCTTCAACTGGCTGCTTGCGCTGTCTGCTCTCTCAGCGGTCTTCACCTGGCTGTCTATCTGCCTAGCACATATTCGCTTCCGTCAAGGTTGGAAAGTGCAAGGACACAGCTTGGATGAGCTCGCCTTCCGCTCTCAACCTGGCCTCATTGGATCCTACGTTGGCCTCATTCTCAACGTCCTCGTTCTCATTGCACAATTCTACGTGTCCGTTGCTCCAATCGACATGGACAAGCTTACAACATCACAACGTCTCCAGCGTTTCTTCAGCGTCTACCTCGCGCTGCCAGTCACCCTTGCCTTTTACTTTCCCTACAAGTTCTGGTTCCGCACCTCGGTCGTGCGTTCGCACAACATGGATCTCGTCACTGGCATCCGCGAGCTCAACATCCAGGCACTGATAGAAGAGGAGCGCGAGGAGAAGAGGAAGTGGCCAAGGTGGAAGAAGGTTTACAAGTTCTTTTGCTGAGAGACATTCTACGGCAGCTTTCTCTTTTGTCCTGTTCTTTTAGCGATGGCGCTACATTAACTTCTTTTCGCGGTGCTCCTTTGTGATACCAGGCGGCATGCTATATAGCATTGCGCAGCCTTGCGATTTGTTTTCTCTTTCTTCCTGTATGTTTACTGCTGGTTAGTATTAATAGACGCAGCATAGTGTCTGCACATATCTGTAGGATTGCAAGAATAGAAGAGAAGCTTAACGCTACCTAACATCGTGTACGACCAGGCATGTCGTTGCCTAGCTCAGAGTGTGAAGAAAGACAGCGCACCTTGGGTTCCAGGTTGAGCAAGCATGAAACGTCGGCTCGTACTTTTTCATATCACGACTTCCACACACCGGACGCTAATGAGACGTCTAAAAAAATCCCACCACCACCACAACTCTCCAAAACACCTCCATACAGTCTGTCGAGCATTCGAGACCCTTCACTGGCAAAAGGACATAGTCAAAACAAAAAGAAAGGTCTTGCCCGGAATCGAACCGGGGTTGCCGGAAGACACTGATTTTGAGATCAGAATCCGGAGTGATAACCGCTACCTATATGGTAATTAGCGGGGGCAAGCGAGAAGTGGATGTTGAACAACGTACACTACAAAACCGATGGAAGTTTGAGCTTGGCATAGATTATAAAGTAAGTGTGTCTGGGGCAAACCAGCAGACGATTGTGTGCGGAAGAAGGAGCGAGAGTGCAAAACTTTTCGGTCGCATGAGGTGGGGTGGCGGGGTTTCTGATCCAGATGGTGGGGTATTCCAGGTTTTGAAACCATGGAACGCGAACGCGTACGCGTGAACGGAACGAATCAGCTTGGCTTTGGTTGGCGACTACGACTACCTTTATCGTCCCATCTCCGCAGCGTCGTGTTGACAACATGGAACACGATCACGCCCTGCCATGAGGGAGATACAACTGCTTTCCACAGCATCCATAGTTACGCTTCCACGCAACGTAGCTACGACTGTATTTATCCTTCAAGTCTAGCCCCCTGAAGAGGTGTCCTACACGTGTGAGCAGATAATCAATTTTGATTGACGGAATCTGCATTCGGGCCATACGTGGGTACGTGAGCTAGCTACACGACACAGGATCCAAGTAAAGCAACTATGAGCGAAAAGCTATGCTCGTCGGTCAATCCAGTCTGAAAACTGTACACTGAACCGAGGACCAGGCATGAAGTACGTGGGCGCCCGGTTCCTGTAGGTTTCCTCCAACATTGCGCGCATAGATCTGATCCAAGGCGTGGATGCATTCGCCATGTCCCCTGACCGGTTATTCACCTGCACGCCTGTTAATGATGTGCGAGGTAACAGACGCGAATTAAGCATTGGTTACGGCCTGCACAATAGCGCCCTTGGCTCCTTGATCCAGACCGTCCAGCTTAGCCATGTCGTCCTTGTCAAGTTCGAAACCGTAGATGTCGGCGTTGCCAATAATGCGAGATGGCGTGTCGCTCTTGGGAAGAGGAACGTAGCCCTTTTGCAGACTCCATCGGATGAGAACCTGGTTTGGCTCCTTGTTGTGCTTCTTGGCGATGCTGGCAAGCGTCTCGTCGTTGGCTTTCTCGTTGCGGACGATCGGGCAGTAGGCTTCGACGACGATGTTCTTGGACTGGCAGTACTCGACGACCTCGCGCTGTTGACACCAGGGGTGGAGCTGGTCGTTTCTGTCAGTTTGGCGATGCGATCAGGTGGGAAATGTAACAAACCTCAATCTGGTTGACAGCAGGTAGGTTGGCCTTGCTATCAATGGAGGCAAGCTCGTCGATGTGCTGGATGCCGTAGTTGCTGACACCAATGTCGCGCACGATGCCCTTCTCCTGCGCTTGCTTCAGCGCAAGCCACATCAACTTCCTGGCCTCCTTGCCTCCGTTGGGGCTGTGGATGAGGAACAGGTCTGCGTAGCCATCCTTTCCGGCAAGCTTCTCAACGCTCTCGGCGACCTTCTTGTATGTAGACTCGACGTCTTCTCCAGCGCTTAAGATCTTGGACGTGATGTACACATCTTTCCGAGGGAGCCCGCTTTCCTTCAGCGCTTGACCAACTTGCTCTTCGTTCGCGTAGTACTGGGCTGTGTCGATATGACGGTATCCTGCCTCGAAGGCCTTCTTGCATGAGGCAACGCAGACGTCCTTTGGAGACAGGTAGACTCCGAAGCCGATTTGTGGAATCTTGTACTGCGATTTCGGAAGACTCAGAGTCGAATTGATGTTCAGAGAGTTCGCCGACATGGTGGATAGCGGGGTAGCGATGAATGGAGAATACTTGAGTGAACTTGTCAGCAACGGACGAGTACTGATGTGCCGAAGAGCAGAGTGCGATGAGCGGAGGAATTGAGAAGGTAGGAGCATACCAAGTTGTTGAGAGAAATGGAGTCGCCATCAAACCTCCTCTAGGTAGCTCTAGACGCATACTGCAGTCGCTCCTGCAGTCGTGATGTCACTGCTTGCAACTCCATAGTCGAGAGTGGGTCCACACACACGTTGTGAGCTTTGGAAGAGACCACATGGACGAGAAATCAGACGATTCAATTATATTACAACATTTGGTGGATCGAATAGGAAGGTATGCTGCATGGTGTGTGTGCTGGAAGTAGAAGATCAGCCTGGCGCGTTCTTCTCGCGCGACCGCGATCAGCTGTTCGCGCTAAGATCTGCCATCCCCACCAAGCACCAAGCGTGTCTTCCATCTTGTACACGCCCCAAACCATGCCTCGTGCAACTACAGGCAATATCTGACATTACTTTCTTGATATGAATCCGTCTTCCATGCTCAGCTATGGAAATCATCGAATGAATGGCCGACGTCATGATCTACCTACTGTTATACATTGGCATCCACTTGGACGCCTACCTGATCCTACGCACTCTGATGTTGCACATGGTAACACGAGAAGTATACGAGCTTATAAATTAAACGATGAAATGTACTTAATAACTGTCTTTATGGTGGAGAAACACCTTGAACTGCCTGCCACATGACAGCCAATCCGTCCACCCCGATTGTGTCACCCACGGCAGCCTGCAAAGAGATAGCAACCGAGCAGGCTCTACAACTCCATCAAGACCGGGGTTCGAGGTTCCTGGTATACGTACCAGATGATAGAGAAAAGCTTGCTACGACGGACGGCAGCATGACTCGGGCTATGTCGCGCTCAGATGCAAGGCTGTATGAGGGCATCAACCGCTTTAGACACCCGATTCGTGCACTATCAGAAGCGACCCCAATGGTCCTCAAGACCCTATTCTCCGATGGAGAAGTTCCCTTTGACTATGCTTCGCAAACGCTTCTCCTCATGATCACCTGACTATTTCCCAGCATCATCCCCAGTCATCAACGCAAGTCAGCCTCGCAGGTCGTGTCTCCCGGGTTCCAGATGACCACGGCATCTTTTCGGTACAGCTGCTGTCGGAGCAATAATAAAGTACTGAGTATGGGACGCCTTACTTCAGAGATATCAAATCCCATCACATCACACATGGAAATTGGCTGCCTGAACAACGCAGTATGCCCAGGTGATTATACGGCAAGGACGGCACTTGGCGCATGTCACGTATACTGTGCCTCATGTACAACAGCTCACATATACCTTGTAATTAGCCAGTCTCGCAGTAAAGAAGTAAAGAAGCTTTTCGTGGTAGAGGGCCTGATGTGAAGGTGGCACAGTGAAGCTCAGCGGTGTGGGTCGCTCAAGACATATAATGTGCTAGACCATGGCTTGCATGCGTCCTCCAAGATTGTAGAAGCCTCTACAAGTCTATACCTCCTACTCGTCTGTTATACCATCGTGGAGCTTAGCCATGTCAAAACGCTTCAAGATGTTGCTCCCAACCTCGTTTTTACTTACCTCGTTCGTGGCTTCCGCGTCCGCACAATACGCCCTCAACAGTTCCGTCGGTTCGTGTGCCGACGTACACTGCCCTGAGGCTTCCCTTGATGGAAGCAATGCCATTAAAGCAGAATGCAATGTCACCAACAGAACCTATGAGAGGATCGGGTTCAGATCCTTCTCCACCGCCATCCTCGATGACAATAACAATTTGACGTGGACACTCGCCGCCCATCTCGATACAGACGTTCCGATAAAGGACCAAACCACGGAGAAAGACTTCTATCTCGGCACCCCTCCGTCTCTTGAACTCGATCGCGACGACCTCCCGTACCGGGGTTGCGCTGTGTTCATATATAATACCACCTTTGGACGCAACTACTCATGGGATTGCGCAGAGGCAATTGGGGCGAGCTGCATTTCGTCGCTGGTAACGCAGGCCAACACACTGCTGGCACTCTCTCCTTCTAATGCAACAGAGACAACGGAAGAGAGCTGCATGCGCGTGCAGAGAGGAATGGAGACTTTCCCAACGGAATGTACAGAGAAGACAAACATGACTTCCTGGAATGCAATTTCAGCCATACGTTCGTGTCCCCATTTCATTCAAAGAGATAGCCCTGTGCTAACTTCTTCTAGCACTTACTGGCAAGGGAGCGCCTACGCCGCCAAACTCTTCTGCCAATGCGAGCTCTAACTGTCATCCGACCCTCCCCAATTCCAACGATCTCAGTTTGGCCTTTAGCCATAATGAGACCGGCGTGGGGTCCTATACTGATATCATCATCACCACATTCTGGTCGCCAGACAAAGGCGTCGACAATGCGCTGAGTGTTCCCGACACACAGCTCATGTGCCTGTGGGTAAATGGGCTTACAGACGCCTCGGTGGCTACTCATACCGAGAGTTCGGCCAGTCGTTTCTCCATCAGCATGGTGGGTCTTGTAGTTTGCGTGGGCTTAGGTGTTTTTGGACTCATTTAGCATGCTCATATGGCTGGATTCAGTAGTTCGCGGGCGATGCTGTGACATACGACTTAGTATGGCACGTAAATGGAAAGCTTGACGATGATGATCTGAAAATATGAGAAAGTATGTAACTGCACATTAGACAACGTGGACTGGCAAACGAGTTTCATGACCGAGTATATTGAATGTCATGTTTGTCCTCTGACTATTCCCATTCACTGATAGCGATCATCGTGTATTCCCGTCGTTGGATGCTTCGTAGACCTAGTTGATCTTCTTGAGCTCGACCTCGCTATCGCGGAGTTAGCACTTTCGTGGAATTCATACGCGACGCGAACTTACAAGATGAGGTCAGAGTGAGGGGGGATCAAGCCAGGGAACTCCCTATCATGAAGTCAGTACTAGGTCTTGATCAGAAAACATCATGGAGGCTTACTGGTCGCCGTAAGCGAAGTCGCTGCTGATGTCCAGCTTCGCCTTCTCGCCGAGCTTCATCTGAACAACACCCTCATCCCAGCCCTTGATGACGCGACCAACACCGATGGGGGTCTGGAAGGGACCACGGCCAGTGGTGCTGTCGAACTGCTTGCCCTTGTCGCCGGACTGGGTCTTGAGCCAGCCAGTGTACTCCATGGTGACCTTGTCACCCTTCTGTGGGGATGGGCCGTTGCCCTCTTGGATGATGGTCTTCTGGACACCCATGATGCGTGCGGTCGTGGTGAAAGCTCGAGTTGTTGCGCGTTGGAAAGAGGAAGGATTAAGGAGGCTTCTCATGAAGTTGGAGGGTGAGAGGGAGATGAGTGGAGGATGGAAGGTTGCTGTGGGCGGAAAGAAGGAACCTGGAATGCCTTGGAGGGGTAGCTTTAGTGGGGTGGTGGGGTGCAGATCGTCAGCACACAGCCTCATGCACGCTGCAAGGGCAAGGTAATCAGGGCAAGTACGACGAGCATGACCAATGAATCGAGCACGTCAGTACTTGAGGGTGGGTTGACGGCTTGTCTGGGGAAATTGCGTGATCGCATCTACGTCAGGGCATTGGAACTGGAGTTCGCGCTTGCCGCGGTAGGAGAGTACAAGCTATAGCTCTAGATGCATGTGTGTGGCTGGGACGAAGATGCTTCGGCGATGGCGTTAAAGTTCTGCTTGTCGCATCTAGTAGCAAGCGCACTGAGGTTGCTTACATCCTTCCACAGACTATCTGACAGTCAATTGATCTTCATGTCCAATAGACCAGTACCTCCAGTGGATCCAAGTATGTTACAGTAAACGTGAACCTTTGTCAAACGCCGTGCCTATGAAGAGAGGAGATGTTGTACATTTGCGCGTCCCAAATCTTGCCCGCATTGCTCAACCAAACCATGACTTGTTCCTTCTCGCTTCTCTCCTTGCTTCTTGCTGTATAGGTATTAGCATCTCTTCCGTGGCGGTTTCGCGACGCGTTGTACGGCATGGAGGGATAGTCGCGGTCGATTGGATCGAGGGTGGACAACACGTACCCATTGCTCTTTGCATTCTCGGTATGCCCTGATTGAACACGTATTAGCGGAAGGCCTCCTTATGCAATGCTGGGTCTTGAACCTCCGATGTACTGCACTTACTGGAAGAAATCCGAGCACATAGCTCTCTCACCACCATTCCTCTTCAAACACTTTATACTCTTGTCTGCCGCCTCTTGGCATGGATCAAAGTATTCGCTATACGCTTTGCTATACCAATCTATCAGCGCCTGTTGTGTGCAACATACATTTGCGACGCGATCGTTGCGGTGGCGTACTTGTCGAATTTGCTGGCTTTGGAACCCTTCCATTCGTCGGCTTTCGAGGGGGTCGGTTTGTCGGACATAGTGAAGAGCGAGGAAAAAGACGTCTAAGGAGTGTGTACAGGGCGCGTACTGGCGTGTAATTGTCGGGCAGCCTGAAGATGGCCGGGAGCAGTTGCGACGAGAGTGGATGATGCGCCGCGGAGGTGCGTTATCGATAAGGACATACATGAGGTCAAGAGGCACTCACGCACTTTCCCGATATCACTAATTGCCTTGCGTATCCCAAGGTCCGCAATACCGGCACTAGATCTTAGTATCTGATAACGACAGCCCTCCAATTACAGATCCTGCGACTGCTAGGCTCCATAACAGCTGCCAATTATGAATGATTTGAGCTAATTCCTTTGCACTCAAGAAGACCTAACTTGGCGGCTTGCTTCCTCACTACCTGCTATTGATGCCCACGCGTAGAACCGCAGAGGCTAGCCAACGTATACATGCCTAGGTACGTGACGACCCGTCTGGTTCCATCAACGCTTCATCCAGGGTGGGGGCGGGAGGACTGCGGGCGCTAGGACGACCAGCCCACATAAACAGCATGTCGCGTGTATCAAGACGGCTGTCGTGCCATCCACAACTTACGATTCTACTTACGAGATAGTGCTAGCACCCTAGTCATGAGTTGTATGCTTCATTCATGTGATTGACAAGCGATCATGTACCTTGGTAACGTATTTGGCCAGGACTACAATTGCAGAAAATCACCACGCTTCGTCAGGCTAGGCGGTCTTGTGCACAGTACAGGTTATATGACTTGATCGGGGCGGTGCGCAGCTTGAGGACGATATTGAAGGATATCCCGTCTGACGCACTTGAACAGTGCGGCCAGGATGCTTGTCATGCTTCGCATTAGAGGAGCCGACAAGGTCCCGCCTACAATCACAGGCACTCCTTCTCGAGAACGCTATGCATGGACCTGATAAGTGTCGAGCACGAATACTCCAACCGCAGTGATGATCAGCACTCTGAGTGAAGCGGAGCGGAGACGGGTATGAGCTGTGAGCGCAACAATGAAGGTCAATTCGACCGCGTCTGCATGTGGTGGTGCCGCGCCGAAAGCTAGGAAGCTTGTGGGGAAAGAGGCCCTCTTTCGTGCGCCGGGAATACCAGGTATTGGCGTCTTTGAACTGTGGTCGTTTGGGACCGCGGCTCAATGTAAAAAGGATCAAAAGAAACCTGAAGCAAAAACGTTGAATGATGGCATGGGCGAAAATGGAATGTGACAGGAACGTGACGAGTCGCGTGGCCCACGTCATTGGCGTGTCAAGCTTGCAATAGAAGCACTGGGTCCAATGAGAAATGACCAGGTATGAGAGCAGAGATAGCCATGGGGATGGTTGGCGATGGTTGGCGCTGGAGGGTGGTGATTTTCCACGGCAGGCGCTAAGGATGGAGTGAAGGTCGATAGTGAACGGCTGCTGCGGCAAATGGCCGGAGGGCAAGGGCAACAGCGACCGAGCGCCAACATGCCTAGGCTAGTAGACCCGCTGCTGCATGCATAACCACTGCCAACGATAGTCTTTCTTCTCTACAAGGGCAAGTCCCATGTGAGCAGATGCTCCGTCTCTCAACCCCCAGCTGCACCTCGCCGTGAGAAAAGAGAGTCACCGCCCGCCATGGACAATCGAGCGTCGCCAACCCCGCCCACCGCTCGCCCCAGGAATTCCGCCTCGTCCATCGCATCCTCGTCCAACACAACGTCACATGCCGCGCCTGCCTCGCAACAGTCTGCCGGCATGCCTTCAAATTCACGGGCCGGGCGCGGGAGCACGCCGACGGCCAGCCGGTCTGCCTCCAAACTCATCGACCAGGACAAGCCGACGCGGGCAGCAAGCAAAGACAGCCTCAAGCAGAAGATGCTGACCAAGAAGGACGAGCCGCCACAGCTGGGCCGCGCAGATGAAGTATGAGACTCTTTATTGCATAGCACATGCATCGGCTAACCGTCCGCAGCAGCTCAAGGCGCTCAAGTCGGAGTTTGACAGCCTTCGCACGCATCTCACATGCAAGATCTGTGACCGCTTACTCTACCAACCGTACACCATATCCTGCGGGCACACCTACTGCTATACAGTAAGACGCGCACCCTCCCACCGCATATGCCACCCTCTAACATGCCTAGTGTCTCTGCACGTGGTTCGTCGCCAACAAGGCCCGCAAGACATGCCCCGACTGCCGCATCGTCGTAAAGGACCTGCCCGCCCCCGCCTATGTGGTAAGTCAGCCTGCATGCCCTTCAGCGACGACGTCTAACATAGTTGGTCAGATACGAGACATGACGAGCGTCTTCATCGCGCGAGCCGAACTACTACCTACGGGCGAGAGCATAGAAGACCACAAGAAGTGGCAGAAAGACGAGGCAGATGCTGTGCAGCTGGACAAGGATAACGCAGACCCCCGCGCTGGCGGTCTCTTCAAAGGCTGCTTCAGGCTTCCGCCTCACCAAAACCGCCTGTCACTGCAAATCGTGCGCGATCAAGAAGATGGAGTTGACCGATGTCCGCTGTGTACCTGGGAGCTGGAAGACGGCGGATGCACCCATTGCGGACTGATATTCGACGAGACAGGCGAAGTCTCATGGGGCAACAGCTTCACCGGCTTCAGTGACATGGACGAGATGTCAGAGCACGACCAAGACGACCTCGACGCCGAAATGGACATGGAGGACCCCGACTACGACGGCTACGGAGACGGCATGGAAGACTGGGGCGCATACCCCCCAGACCAAGGCTCGTTCATGATGCGACGCTTCTTGGACGCTGGCATGGCACCCAATGCAGCGGCATTCGCAAGACGACGACCGATCACGCACAGCGAAGCCGGCAGCCGACGCTCCTACTCACAGAGCATAGTCTCAGACATGTACGGCGACGAGATGGATACGGTCGAGGAGGAAGACGAAGATGGTCTGGACGAGGACTCTTCGATGAACGACTTTATCGATGACGAGGCCGTACCTGCATCGAGTGCACCCAGCGCCGCATCGTCTACTCCTGGCCCCGCTGCCCAGCCTTCGGGCAACAGAGCGCGTGCCCGAGCACGTCGCATCGTCGAATCTGAGTCATCATCAAACCGCTCAAGCACCGTCGAGGAGGAAGACGAAGATGAGGAAGACGAGGGGCCCGTTCGTAGAGGCATGAGGAATCCTGCTCAAACCCGTGTTTTACATCGGGCAAACGGGTCGAGATCCTCCCGTGAGACAGCGTCAACAACATCCACCGACGTCTCCACTGAGGAGCTCGACGAAGATACACAAGCACTGTTGCGAGAGGAGGGATGGGAGCTACAACGCGACTACGACGACGAGATGGGAGAAGAGGATGAAGATGACAGTGATGGAGGAAGGACGACCGTTGGGTGGGAACCGCTTGCGAACTCAAATGACAGAAGCCGAATGGGCGGTTCTCTAACACCTACTGCAGATCGTCCTCGGCCTAGTGCCCCGATACGCCCGCCTTCCAGAACCGCCAATGTCCGCGTCTTGAATACCTCGCGTGGTCTCCGTCGAAGATCCTCTGTCCTGTCGAGCGCGACAGCCCACTACGAAGATGGGGAAGCGGACGACGATGATTCTGACCAAGATGGCGACGTCGATCTAGCCCTGAACACCTTGCGGACGCGCCGCTCACAAGCCCATTTGCGAAACCCTGCAGCTCGCGCTTACAACCAAGGGCCTGCTGCTGCGGATGGGACCAACGAGGCGGACACTGATGATAACTCGGATAATTCCCAAGGGCACAGGCGAGGGGCTCCTCGCGTGCAACGTCGGGAATACGATCCGCGTATCAGCTGGATGTTCGCTGCCCATCAACAAGCTCTTCAACAACACCAGATGGCAGGCGCCTTGATAGACGTCGAACCACGCACCATGACGCCGCTGTCTCGTCCTCGAACAAGGAACAGAAATCGGCCCAGTCCCGCGCAAGCTTATTCCCCCTTTCTACCTCCTGCTCGCATTCGAACGCCGCTTATGGACAACGGCACGAACTATATCATGGATCCGCGACTCCCAATATCGCCACCTCGACGAAGCGCCATGTCACCTGGCTTACCAGCGATGGGCAATGCCGGCCACATGGGCCGCTTTGATCGTGCGCCTTCTGTTGGTTCCAACAGCAATAGTTCTGCCGTCTTGACTCCTGGAAGTTCCTCAGCCTCTTCGCAACACTCCATCGATACGATAGCACAGACACAGGCAGCTGCAGCCATGGACATGATAGATCGTCCTATAAGTCGAGTCGGTGCTCGCCCATCTTCGGCAAATAGCAGGAGGAACTCTGGCAACTTTGCTGCAGCGAATGCGTTTCCTCATGCTGCCATGGGCCTGCATGTCCAGGGTGCGGCTCTTCCTCCTTTTGCTGCGCGCGGTAACCCTTGGGCTGCATTTGTTCAGGCACGTGGTGTGCGCAATCGTAACTCACGTCAAGTTCTCCGTGATCAGTCTTCGGTAGCTACCTTGCGCCCAGCGAACTCTCGCGTCAATATTAGAGAGGCTGGCAACCCTCCGCAAGGCGTGAGGCCTCAGCCATCACGTCTCAATCTACGACCTCAGCCATCGCGGCGCCAACTCGCTCCTCAGCCATCTACACGAGCCTTGCGCACGGCTGATAATGGGAGACCTCCCCCATCACCTACACAGAACGTACAAGCCCCTGCGCAACCTGCTGCTCGTTCCGTCGGGCTGACTCCAGACGAACGCAATCTTCGGGCTCGGGAACTTATCGAGACCAGAAGACAAGCACTTGGTCAGCGAGACACGAGTGTGCCCGCTCGTACCAATCCCTTCACACAAGGCTTCCAGCGTCCGGCGAATCCAACTGGCTCTCCTCAGATGCAGCAGCCAGCTACAGCACAACACGTGAGGAGCAACTCAAACGAGTCCAGCAACTCCACTGGGACGGTTCAAGGTGCTCCTGCATCACCAGTGCTTGGTCGACGCCGTAGCAACCGCAACATGCTAAACTCTACGCCACCCGGTGTTCTCCCACCGCAACAAGGTGCTTATGCTGCTCCTCCCGCACAGTATGCAAACAGCTACTACCGACCACGGCCAGGATCTTCGGGCTCACCCGGAGCATATGAACCCACTTTGACGAACAACACGCGGGGAAGTCCTATGATGGCGGGCCCTCTTATCTAACACGATATCATGTCATAAGATATATTTCTTTTATTTTATCGCTCTGTTGCTTTGGTGTTTTGGGCATCACACTCCTTTAGTCTTGGACTATTCTTATCTTTTGGGGCTAAGAGCATGGCGAGCGTATGTTTGTTTTTACGTCTGTTTTTAGCGGCATCAAAATGGGTTCAGCGAGCTTTGTCGAAGCATTTACTGGCGTCATTCATTCGGGTACTATACCATGGCATGAGCGATTGGGTCCTGGGCAGGCATAAACATGAACGATGGGGAAGAAAGGGGATATTATCTTAGGTTATTCGCATTTGGGATGATGAATATGAGATTTTTGATGGTGCTATACTTGGAACTACACGACGGTGACAAGCTAAGTATGTTCTGAAGCAGCTGTTCCAGACTTGTTCTTAGGTTGCTTGCGCTGGTCCTCCCTTGCTTCCTATACCTTGTCTTCTGAGTCCTCT
This sequence comes from Alternaria ethzedia, assembly GCF_023757985.1. Classification (NCBI taxonomy): domain Eukaryota; kingdom Fungi; phylum Ascomycota; class Dothideomycetes; order Pleosporales; family Pleosporaceae; genus Alternaria; species Alternaria ethzedia. Next base: position 299,401 of record NW_026056213.1, on the reverse strand, counting down.
TCTAGATCCTCTTCATCTCCTTCCTCGGCCTCTTCTACTTCGTCCCCTACTTCGTCTCCTTCGACTTCATCTCCCTGTTGCTTTTTTTGCTTTGCGTTCTGCTCCTTCTGCTTTCGCTCCCTGTTTGCCCGTCCCTCATTCCACACCTCCGTGTTCTTATCTCTACATTCCTTACAGTTCACCCAGTTGGAACGGGCATTGTCTTCCAGGTAGTTCTCCTCACACTTTTTGCATAATCTTGGCTCCTTCTTGCTTCCGCCCTTCTTGATACCTGTCTTCTTGACGGCTCGTGTCTTGACAGTTGTCTTGGCAGCTGTTTTCTTGATGCCTGTCTTCTTTGCTTCGACTTCTTGCTGATCCTCACTCTCTTCATCATCTTTGTCATCCTCGGCTCCTTCATCGTCGTTGGTATTGCCTACCGGCGCAGCAGAAGACCTCAGTTCGAAGCCATAGAGGAAGTGGAGTCTATCTGTCTTTTCCTTGAGTTCCTTCTGTAGAGCTGCAATGCGCTCAATTAGGGTTTTGATCTCCTCACGGAAAGGAATTGGTTGCATGGGAAGTGACATTTCGTGATCTTATTGTTTTTTTATTAGCTCTTCCAGTGGTCTACATGTATGGTAAGGCCTGGTTTGTCTGTTTGTATAGGCGGAAACCAAAGGAAAATGCAAGTTGGCCGGAGAGTGATGTTGGAATGTTCTCGTACTTGAGTGTGGGCGACATGACAAACTGCGTTATGCGTGAGAAGTCAGATTGATGCTACAGCATGTTCCCGAAAAGAGTATCATGACTCTTACTTGCTTAATCTATGACTTCACGTCTTCACCACGGAGAAATACACTGAGCTCTAGGCCTGTCCATGCCCATATCCCATGTCTTCATACCACTAACTACTCTCTGCGGTTATGCTAGGCAAAGTTGATCTACCCCAACGCCTATGCCCCCAATCACTCTTGCTCATCCATCAACGCATCCATCCTGTTCGACACCCCCTCTAGGTGCTCCCGGGATCTCTTCTCAGTCTCCTCCACGTTCGATAAGCCCTTTTTCAGCCATTCTCTCAAGTCTCTGAACCAGTAATATGCCGAATCTTCCATCTTCTCCTCCTCCTCCCTCAACTCTTCAGTCAATTTCTCCGCAGCCTCAGCTCTAACCCACTTTCCATCACGGTTCCTGGCGGCGACCGCCTTGCTGAATGAAGTGAGTCTTTCATTTAGTCCAGCTTTGTTGGCGGTCTTGATATTGCGTTCCATGCGATCGAATCGTTGGGCAAGACTTTGTATGTCAGTTCTGATTGCACTGATGTCTTTCAAGAGAAGTTGACGAGCATCTTTGGCGGGTTGGGTGGCCGGTTTGATGTCTTTCTTCTGGAGGAATGGCGGGTCCATTGAGCTTGTGTCTCCTGTCGTTGTGGTGATGAGATTAAGATGAACAGGATAGGAAGAAGTGAGAAATCGGGTGTCTTATAGTGCTACTACACTACATCCCTTGTGAGTTTGTCACAAACCGAATGACTGGTTCGCATGACTACATGGCAAATCAGCGGTTTTCTAATTCATGGTACGCATGCTATGAGCTCGATAGCCGTCCTCGACCGTTAAGGGTCTCCTAGTAACGAGGTGATTGCACGTCTTAACAATGATTCAGCCTTCTATATTCACAACTATGCAATCAAGGTGATGCGTCACGCTTATGATAACAAATACTACAAGATCGGTGGTAGACACACGGAGGCGATGCATCCACCGATCTAAAGACAACAACCATCTGTCCTACATCTCAGCTAACCACCTCCCTTCTCGGCCCTTCCCCCCTGGCTATCAGCTACTTTTCGAGCTCGTCAATCCTCTTCATAACCTTCTCAACCGCATTCCCCACCATCCACTCCAACTTCTCGTAGATCCATTCCGGCCCCGCAACAGTCACAGCCTTCCTCGCGTATTCTTGCTGCATCTCCTTCATTTGCTCAGTCTTCATCTCATCAATGACCATACATGAAATCATGTCTGAAACCATCTCCCCCCTCACGGTTTCCTCCACGCAGGTTTCCAACAGGGATTGGAATTCCTTGATCTTATCCGTGATGGTCTTCTTGCCTTCTTCTGCGTCGTTGCGGATCGTGGCGGTGCTTTCGGCAGTGAGAGTATTGACAGTGTTGGTGAAGGCGACAGTTGCGGTGACGAGAGCCATTTTGCTCTCGAGATCTGCGTTCTTGTTGCGCAGGTCGTTGATCTCGCTGGGGAGATCTTTTGTGTCGTTCTTCATGGTTTTCAACTCGTTTTGGAGGCGCTGGAGAGTTGTTTCCATGGCTTTCTGTTTGGTTTGTTGGGAAGTGGACATGCCGTGATGGTGTGATGTGAGAACGGTACCGGATGGCGAGAGATAGGTTGTCTTATACAAATCTGGAAATTGTTTGAGTTGCGCTCAATAAGTGCTGCGCGTGGGCTAGATGGCAAATACACATGCTATCTTGTGATCTCGGACGCAGTATGAATGTCACGGATCGCAGTCACCTACTCAGCCCTACCTGTGAGTTGTAAGCATCCATTTCGGCACTCCTCATCTCAGATTTGTTCCCTAACACGACGCCTCTCAGCGTCTATTTGTCATTTCTACGTCACAGCGATTACGCATTAGAGAATTGTACGAGATTTAGGAGAAATTAGAGCTTGACTAGTAACTCGACGAGATCGCCATGCTCACACTCTTGACAGCCGATGTTCCAGTCCGAAAGACATGGAAGACTGCGGTGATGATACAGCCGACAAGCTCCTCCCCTCGTACACCAACATGATCGACGATGTACATCAAGTATCCCTTCATAATACCAATCCACCAAGTAGACGCCCGCTTGTAGCACCGCGACGAAAGTCTCTCGTAAGATTCCAACACCCTCCTCGCCGTGCACGGCCGCCGACAAAGTTGATTAGTCCTGATTCTTGAACTCGCTCAGCTTCTCAAGCGGCTGACCCTTCAACAGCTTCAGCTCCTTACGGTACGCCTTTCCTGCCTGTCCATCTGCCCCAGCCTCAGCCGTCGACTTCAGCTTCTCTAGCAGAGCCTTATTCTTCTTGAAGAGGTTCCGATAGTGCGTGAACATACTGACCATACGCGTCTGTAGCAGGCCCTTGTCTTTGATGGCGGCCTTCTTCTGCATCCTCATCTCGTGCTTCGACTCGGAGTCTCGGCTGAGCTCGGCAAGCTGTTCACCTCGCTCGCGGAAGTCTCCATCCAGCTTAGCGAGTTGTCGTTGCAGTTTCTCGATGTGCTCGCGTGCGACTGAAGCTTCTTCTGCTGACTGCTTCGCGGCTTTCTGGTTGTCGATAGCGGTACGGCGCTCAGTGCCCAGCTCCGCGAGTTTGCCGGACATGTCGGTGTTTTGTGCAGCCAACCCTTTGTTCCTTGCCTTGAAGCGCTTGATCTCATTCTTGAGTTTCTTAGTCTCAGCTATGGCGGCCTTGACGTCTCCATTGGATCGTCGCATCTTCTTGGACGCAAAGAGCTTCTTCTGCTCACAGAGGTCCTGTGTCAAGGCGGAGACATTGGCCCTCAGAGTACTGTGCTCGTCTTTGAGTTGCTCGAAATTGTTTGTGAGGTCGGTGTTCTCTCCTGTGAGCTTCTCGTTGCGTTCACGTAGCGTCTTCAGATCTTCTTCGTGCTCGTCTTTGAGTTGCTTGACATTGCGTACAAGTTCAGCATTCTCTCCTGTGAGCTTTGCGTTGCGTTCGCGCAGTATGTCCAGATCTTCTCCGGCAGCTTCTTTCTTTTTTGCCTTGTTCTTCCACATACGAGTCTCATCTTGGAGGAGACTGATGGTGCACAACAGTTGAGTCTTCTCATCAGAGAGCTTCTCGTTGGTCTCACGAAGTATCTGAATCTCCGCACTAGCATCGTCTTGAGCCATGCCCTCCACAGCGCCATGTCCGTCTCGAACTAGCTTGACACTGCGCGTGAGCTTTGTCTTGTCCTCTGTAAGCTTCTTGTTACTCTCGCGAAGTATCTTGATCTCTGTCGAGGCGGTCTTCTCCTTTGCCTCATACCTCGCCTTCAACATGGCTATATGATTCTGGGCGATGAGGTTGTGCGAAACATTCACTCCTCCCTTCTGCTTGACTGCTTCTTCTAGCTGCGCGATGTACTGATCAGTACGCTCTTGCTCTTCAAGGAGGGATTTCTCTTGGCTTTCCAAGGCCTCCTTGCCCAGCGCTGCTTCCAGAACTTTGCGTGTCGCGAGCATGAATGTAGATTTCTGTCCTGGGCCACGCGCCGTGGTGTTGATCTCAGCAGCAATAGTCAAGGCATTTCTATCGCCGATCTGCGCTCTAGCCGCAGAGCTGGAGGAGACTGCCCAGGTCGAGAAGTCAGAGGGTCCTGTATGCATTGGACCTTGACCAATACTGACTGGTTTTCTGGCCGCAGGGCTTGGTGAGAGAGCTTGAGCGAAGATGTTGTTGGAGTTGACACGTGGTGTAGCTTGATCACCCTCGCTTCGCTTTCTGGTCGCAGAGGTAGGAGTGACAGCCTGAGCCGATACGTTGTTGATTTTCGTGCGCTTTGTATCCTGGGGTCCGCCGTTCCGCTTCTTGGCCGCCGGGCTTGGGGAAACCGTCTGAGCTGAGACGTTGTTGGGGTTTGCGCGCTTTTTGGCTGGACGACCGTTGCCTTTCGGGGCGCGCGGCTTCTCGACCGATCGGACGAAGATGATATCGTCGTCGTCGCCCGAGCTGCTCGAATCAGAGCTTAGGATGGTGTATTCTCGTTGCATCTGCTTGTTTTAGTGCCAGTATCTGCTGGGCAGGTTCGGCGCCGAGTACTTACCGTGTCTGCGGACCTGTTGGGTTGTCGTGTTTAGGCAACGGAGCTTTGAGCTGGAAACAGTGACTATCTGTCGAGACTGCCGCACACGCGGTGAAGGTGAGGGTGACTTGCTGCTAGCTCGGGCGGCAGGACGACCGAATCTGGCTATTGTGGTGCACGGTGAAGGAGAGAGTTGTTGCCTTGTAACTTCAAGCATGCACGCTGTGTCCAGTTATGTAAACATGATCGAAGGTGAAGACGAAACTTTAGCGGATGCTACGGCCTGGTGCCCTTGCGAGTTCAGTTAACAATGAAGGCCTTTCAAGGACATGTCGAGGTCATCATATCATATCTGCCACAGCTTCCATGCTCTTATGCGTCGCCCGATTCATATGTGTTTACTGGGGGCAAAGGCAATCTAGCCCGCTTGGTGCCGATTGCGACGCGCGGTGAACGAGAACACAGGCTGCCAGCCATAATCACTGTCAATGACGAATCTATCGAATCGACGAGGGCGTTTCATAATGACTTTCTTGCCAGAGCAAATTGTGTAGATGATGATGATACTGTGATGGTGTCGAAAGGAAGGAGATGTGTTCACTCAAGGTTTAGCTTGGGAAGGCGTCTTCCGCTAATTAGCAACCTGGAAAAGTGCATCATTGACCCACCCCGACACGCGACGTTAGACTCCTCGATACCAACTGGCAGCTCTTCATGCTGAGTGAAATCGTGGAAACGAAGCTTTGTGATATTCTTGATCATGATCCTGGATTGCTACTAATAACTAGTTGCCAAGTGGCAGGATACACTGCACTGCAGAAGAAAGCGCTCCGTCGCCGATGCCAAACTCCCTGAAAATGCTCGTCTGGAAACACGCGAATGTCTAATATCCCATCCCCCTCTGCAATACCTCTACTTCTTCTTGAACAAGCCCTTCCCGAGCAGATTCTTTAGCTTGCTCTCCTTCTCCTCATTGCTCATGTTAGCCTTGCGCTTGCCGTCGGCAACCGTCTGGCCCTGAGAAGCCTGCGGCTGAGCCCTCTCTTCCCGTACCGGTTCCTCGACCTTGAGCGCCTGCGCCTTCGCTTGCGATTCCTGCGAGAGCACATGTCGGCTGGCCCTTGCTTCCGCGCTAGCGTTGTCTGCCCATAGGAACGTGACGAGCTCATTGTTGAAGAAACGTAGATCGTGCACTAAGCGCTTATTGTCCTGGGGAATGAGGACGAGTCGACCTGTTGGACCCGTGTTCTTGAGCTGGAAGGGCTCGTTCTTCTTCTCCAGGAAGCCGCGTACGAAGTCGTATAGGCCGACGGCGGTATCGGTCTTTGTGAAGTTCATCTGAATGAGCGCATTATCCGGCATCCGAATGCGGAGTGCGCCGCCCTTCTCGGCTGCAGCGTCAATCTTGGCCTGCCGCTCCTTTTCTTGCTCCTCCAACTCTTTGTCAGACAACAGACGCGTATTGCGTGTCTTGGTCAACAACGCGTTTTGATGTGCTTTTGCGTGTTCAATGGTAGGGAGGTAGTCGTTCTCGTTGAAGGCATTTCGCGCTGCTTGCGGAGTGGACGATGTTGGCGCAGAGAAGATCTGGACGTTGCGAGATTGTTCAGATGGCTGTGATGATGGTTGGGGGGTCGGTGCTGGTGATTGAACGGGTTCTACGGGCGCGGACGACGCTGTTGACGTTGCCGAAGCCAATGCTGCTGCTGGAGAAGTATTCTCTATGCTCTCAGCCGCGTTGTTCTCGGTAGACACCTCGGGCTCTTGTGTAGGTTTAGCGGCCGGTTCGGAGTCGACCTCCATCGGCTCTGGATCGGGCTCTTCGTTACGAACAGTTTCGCCTGCTACGACTTCTGTCGCCTCCGGAGCTGCCTGGGCAGGGTCTGGTATTGAGGCTAATTGATCAGTTGTCGAAGCGTGTGCGCCTTCGGCACCGACAGACGCAGGCTCGCTGGACTTGAAGTATTGCGTTATCTGTGCCATGGCCTCTTCCAGCGGCGTTCCGCTATTCCTGTAGGACAGCTTTAATAATGCTGAGCCGCTATCGAATCCCAGCTGACTGAGAGTCTGTTGTAGCTCAACAAAGTTGGCCTGCTCCTTGTGACCTGGCATGACAGTGATGACAGGTTGCTCGTAGTGCAGCCTGCCAGCACCGGATGCGCCGCTCATCTCGGGGATGCCGCGCTGTGTGAAGTTGTAGTTGGCCCCCTGCCCACTCTCAAAGTGTCGCAAGATCTCCCATAACGAAGTGTTGCTCGCGAACTTGCTTGTGAGGCGTACGTTCTTCTCGGTCGCGGGGAGCTGGAGCGCTACGGATATGACGGTGGGTGATCGCGAGGCCTGGACGAGTTCCAGTCGGGCGCCCTGGGGGAGGTTTGCGAGCCGTATTTGTTGCGATAGGGATATGGGTTTGTTGTTGTATCTGTACACTGGTCAGTAGTGAATTAACGTATTGTCATGTTGGGGCGTACTTGAGCGTGAACTGGTCCTTGTTGACACCAAACTTCTGGCACGCCTCATCGCGCACCTCTGTCAAGTACTTGGTGGGCGTGGTCGGGATCTTGAAAGTCCTCGCGTACGAGTTGAACACTACGACGTGCGACATCATGCGCGTAGGAGTCGGTAGAGGCCGTGGGCGAGAAGGAAAGCAGCGGGCGCGTTTGCTATCAGAATGGCGCGGGAGTACCAGCAGTTCCAGCTATGGGCTCTTCGGGTGGCGTCGCTCCGTTCGACCAGGAGGATGATGCTAGCGATGTGTAGAAGCTTTGCTTCGGCGAAGCTGAGTAGGAGATTGTTTGGGCCTGCCATAGAGGCGGTTAGGTGGATGTTCACAGTGTCGCGGACGGTCAACGCCAGTAGGGGCGCTTACCAATCCTTCGTGGGCCTGTATGGCTTCACAGCGCAGTCACCGCGGTCGGTGGTGATGGACGTGGTTGGCGGGCGATGGCGAGGACGATGCTCCGACGGCGATGGAATAGATATAGACTCGGCGGGTGGTCGTCTTCCTGGGCTCCAGTGATGTTGAGGGAGCAGATGTTTGGGCGGCTGTTCGCGATTGCAGCTTTATCTTTCTGGAAGCTTCGGGGTGGCCTTGCCGCGTGTGCAGGTGTCGGTGCCTGCAGATGGGACCCGGCCTAGGTACACACGTCGGTGACGGAATGCCACCACCCCGCGCTGATGGCGCCCCACTAATTGTCGGGCGCTTCCTTCTGTGCAAGTCGCGCCTCTTCTACAGCCAACATCACCAGCTCCCCAATACACCCACAGCCATGTCCAGGGTCATCGAAATCACGAGGCCTGCAGTGCTGAGCGAGCTGCTCTCCTCTTCGCGCATTGTAGTCATCAATTGTAAGCAGCGACCCGGCATCTACGAGGCAAACTCCGGATGCTAATGTGTGGTACTTGCAGTCTACAATGAAGAAAACACGTCGAGCAAAGCGATTGCGCCCGTATACGACCAACTAGCCGGTCAGCTCACTCGGCCTGGACAGATCGCCTTCGCCAAAGTCAGCACAGTACAGCAGGCGCAGATTGCACAGAGCTACAACGTCACCAAGTACGCACATTCCCTAAGCACGGCCACATATTTGAGCGCTTTCTAACGCTTGTTAGTACCCCAACGTTCATCATCTACAAGAACAATCAGCAGATCAAGAAGTACGCCGGCTCGAATCCACAGCAGCTTTCCGAGGCGATCAAGACCCTCGCCACGGAGGCAGAGAACGATGGAAAGGGAAACAGTGGCGCCTCTGGTGCAGGGGGCAGCAGCAGTGGAAGCGGTCCGTGGATAGGCGCCAGTCTACCACGCGGATACACCGACGTAACCGATTCCGTGGACCCACGGGGTCTCGATCTCCTCAACGCGGACAGCGATTTCGGCACCGTCAAGACGCTTTTCGAGACATCACAACCGAGCTCGCTCAACAAGGGCAAGGGTGCGGCAACCGGCTCAGAAGGCAAGAAGGACTGGGTAGAGAGCGATGTCGATAACCAGCTCATGCTGTACGTACCCTTCATGGCCAACCTGAAGGTTCACACTATCCACATCACGTCTTGCGTATCCGGCGACGAAGACGACGACGAAGCGCCAGTACGGCCAAAGACCATTCACGTCTGGACCAACAGGGCAAACAACCTGGGATTCGAAGAGGCGGAAGACATCCCAGCGACTCAGACGATCGAGCTGAAGCCGTCAGATTGGGATGAGCAGACACAAACGGCCAAGCTTGAACTGCGCTTCGTCAAGTTCCAGAACGTCTACTCGTTAGTACTGTTTGTCGCGGACGCCGAGGGCGATAGCGAGAAGACGCGTATCGACCGTATCAGATTCGTGGGCGAGACTGGCGAGAAGCGCGAGATTGGCAAATTGGAGAAGATTGGTCACGACGATTAAACGACTACACTGTCATAGTTGTGGCCATTAAGGTTACATGGAGTCATCTTGGAGCATTTACTGGTTTTGACAGAATTACGATTAATGCATGATGTTCAATTCCCGCAAACGATCTGAAATACTCAATCATTGCTAATTTTGTCTAATCGAGACAGTAGAGTAAGTTGCATGTGCTGTATCGCATCGCAAGTCGTCTGGAAGTGTGACGAAAGACATCATATAAGTTGTTGGTATGTCCACGCCTCTGCTCGAGGCCTCACCCACACAAGGAAGGGTGAAGCCTGAGCAGTCTCGTCTCCGAGCAAGGCGCGTTTCAATATAAGCATTTCTCGGCCCTTACTCTGCCATTGATAAGGGCAATAGAGTAGGAATTTGACATCCATGCTAGGTAGGCATCAACGCATCAGCACCTCACGCGCATGGGTGCACTGGGACAGGTTGGTTTGGCGTGAACCAATCGTCACATTTCATGATTTTGAGTGACACATGCTAGGTACGTTCAGGAACCATCATTGTCCATTTGCCATACTCCGATGAATCGTGTCATACTTTTTGTGGTATGTTGTGACGTTCCGAGATCGTATCGAGCCGCCCGTTGTGAAAAGAGACCGAACACCCAGGAAGAAATCGGAAAGTAAGTCGGTCGTTCGTCCGCCGTGTTGCTTCATCCACCGCGTTTCGTAAACCGTTTAGTGACCAGCGCGCTTGGACTCAGCGATGACGCGGGTCATCTCGTCGACCTTTCTCTTTGAGCGACCGAAGGTACCGAGCTGTGATGTGTTAGTTGATGTTCGTACTTGGATGTGCCGCAACGGGTAGGAGGTCGGTCGTGGTGTGCTAGGGTGGGAGACGTACCCTCTTCTTCGCTAGACGGCGGGCACGCTTGTCCTTGGAGTTTCGGAGCAATTCGATGATGCGCTTCTCGTATGGGGCAAGACTGTAGACACGTCAAGTTAGCGGGCTGTTCGACGAACAATTGCGCAGTCCTTCTGCAGAAAAGTTCGGATTGGAACGTACCCGGCAACCTCCTTGGTGATCTCACGGACGAAGGCAGTGCGCTTCGACAGGAAACCCTTCCTCCTCGAGATCCTGGGAGCGGGGGTCCTGGGGGTGACCTCTGTAGACCGTGTTAGCCTCCATCCACGAATTTTCTCATCTGTAGCGATCGGTGCGTATCGAGAGCGGCGAGCGGGGAGACGTACTGTGGCCGGCGTTAAGGCCAACGATGAGGCCAGACTTCTGCTTGACTTCTTTCGGCATCGTGACGGTCGTGATGTTGTCGATAGATGGGTTCAGAGTCGCAAATCTGAGAGGGTAATTTTGGCTCGGCTGTGCGGTGGTGCCAAGATGGCGCTAGCTGTAAGCAGGCACGTGCTCTCCCCGATGTTCTTTTGGACGGCAGTCACGAACACCAACGTTCTCAATCTCAAAGCGCTCTGATCCAGGAACATTGACATAAGTAAATTTTTGGGATCTGGTTTTGGAGTACTGTCGCAATCCCCGGGACGGGATCAGCCTTACGGGCACAGAAATGGAACCCCGCCACCTCACACCCCGGAATCGACTGAACCTCATCAATGCCGATTGTTGAAGTTCGCAACCCCAAACGCCCAAGCGGAAGACATGACGACTATAAATCGGCAAAACTCCACACACGACCATCCAGTCGATGTTCCCATGAAATTAGCAAATCCGAGATCATGGCCATGGTAACGAACGCCGTTCATACCTAGTCCGACGCTCTACCTCCGCTCTCCGCAAACATGCCAGATACTCTCAAGGCTCCTCAACCTTGACTTTGCAACCGCCGACAAACCAAACTCTTTCCTTCAACTTGCTCCCAACAATGCCAGTGGCGTACAACGATAGACGCCCTGCTGCATCAAACCCCCAGCCCAGCTCCCCATGCCTTACGGAATGAAGTTCGACAAATTCGGGATTCTCTAGGTCGCTTTGAGTCTTAAGCTCCACGAAGGTTCTCTTCTCCAACGGCCAGCCCTTGCGATTGGCAAAGATCTCTAATAGTTTGATATTGGCCATGCTGAGGTCGAGGATGTTAGACGCCAGTTCCGTGGTTTTGAAGGTGAAGGACTCGGAGCGAATGCGCTCGCCTTCTATAATACTGTAGGTGTCGCGATATGTGGGTATAATGCCGGCTTGGAGAGCGAACATTCGTGCATAACATGCAGCTTGATAAGCCTTCTGGAGTTTCTCCCGCAGCGCGCTGGGGAACTTGTGTAGTTTGGGGTTCACAGTGACCGAGATGTGATACAATGCGTCTTCTTCCTTCTGAGCCGGAGTTCTGACGACCGCTACGAAAGGCTTCTTTTCGGGCCTTGCTTCGTACTCTTCGAGGTCAATGACGTCTCCTTTCCGCTTCGGAGTGGTCTTGGGAGCTGGAGTTGCCCTTGGTGTAGGTGGGGGTTTGGAAGCTGGTATATCGTTAGTTTGGAAGAGCACATTGATATCATCCAAATCTCTGGCTCACTCTGCATCTCGTTGATCACGTAGGCTGTATGACAGTATTGATGTCTTTTGGACGGGAGGAGGCTTGGTGAGAAGAAAATAAGCCTTCAGATGGTCCAGATGAGTAGAAGAGATGAGGAAGAAGAAAGCTTATGGAAGGTGAGAGCGATCAACAGTTAAAGAAAGACTCAAGGGTCCAGCTGGTAAGAGACGCGTGTATATTGATATACATATACTGCAGTCTCGCGGTAAAGGTAGTCTACAACTTCGCTTTCGCCTTGCTGTCCTCCTCCTCTTGCGCCTTCACCTTGAGCATCCGCCTAAGAATCTTCCCGCTTACAGACTTAGGAATCTCATCAACCCATCTCACTCCACCGCGGAGTCTCTTGTGGTGCGCGACCTTGGCGCTCAACCAGTCTATGATCTCCTTCGCGTCTTCATCCGTCTTGCCCAATCCATCTTTGGGCACGACGTAGGCGCGCGGTAGTTCCGAGGCATCGTCTTTCGAGTAGACTCCGATGACTGCTACGTCATTGATCTTCGGGTGCGAGACCAGGATACCCTCTAGTTCAGCAGGTGGCACCTGGAATCCCTTGTACTTGATGAGCTCCTTCACGCGGTCGGTGATGAAGAAGTTTCCGTCCTTGTCTTGGTATCCAACATCGCCTGTCTTGAAGTACCCGTCTGCTGTCTTTGCATGCGCGGTTCCGTCAGGGTTGTTAAGGTAGCCCTTGAAGACGTTCGGGCCCTTGATCCATAGTTCGCCAACCTCACCGACTGCCATCTCCTTTTCCTCTGGAGACATGTACTTTGCTGTTTGGTAGGGAAGAAGCTTGCCCACAGATCCAATGGTCTTGTCCCAGTCCTCCCAGGGTTGGGTGTGCGTTGTTGGGCTGGTTTCCGAAAGGCCGTATCCTTGTTTGACAGGGATCTGCAGTCTGCTGTGAACTGCCTCTACAAGCTCTCTTGTTAAGGGCGCCGCGCCAGAGTTCATCATCCGGATCGAGCTCAAGTCGTACTTCGATACAAGAGGGTGTTTGCTTAAGAGCAGAACGATCGGTGGGACCACATACGCGAATGTGATCTTGAGCTCTTGGATGAACTTGCAGAAGTCCTCTAGGTCAAACTTCGGCATTACAACAAGTTGGAGACCAGAGTACAAGCTTTGATGGATTAGACACGTGAGACCTAGTCGAAGTCAGTTGAGAACCACCTAGATGAGCGCATGCAGGAACTTACCGTAAATATGGAAGAAGGGCAGGAAAGCCAGCAGTTTGTCGCCTTCGCCAGTTGGTCCTCCTGTGGGCTGCAGTTTACCAGCCTCCGCGGCTTTGATCATCATCGTGTTGGCGACAATGTTGCGGTGGGTCAACATCACACCCTTGGGATGACCTGTGGTTCCGCTGGAGTAGACCAAGAATGCAAGGTCCTCCGATGGATTGCTAGCCTTTGTTCTCCGCCACTTGGAAGATCCGGCTGTGTTGATGATACTGGTGAAGTGCTTGACTTGGTACGAAGGATCCTTCTGGTCGCCCATCACGATCACCCGGTCAAGAGGAATGCCAACCTTCTTTGCCGCTTCTTGCGCATTCTTGATGAAAGGTAGCTGTGTCACCAGGCCCTTTGCACCAGAGTCTTTAAGTTGGAATGCAAGTTCATCGACCGTGTAGTTTGGGTTGGCTGGAGACAGGATACCGCCTGCCCAGTGGCAACCCCATGTTATCGCTGGTGTGTCGATGCAGTTGGGTGTGTACACAGCGAGAACATCGCCTTTTTGCCAGTCCCAGAGTGCCTTTAGCCCTTTGCCAAAGTTGATAGCGGCATCTTTGACCTGGGCGTATGTGTAGGACCGCTTAGTGTAGGGATCAAAGTAGATTACTATTTCCCGTTTTAGTGATTACTTATGTTGACAAAACATGAGAACATACCTTTGTCATCTGCGTACGGCCTGTCATTCCTTTCGAAGAGAAACGCCCACTACGATCAAAGACAAACGTCAGTATTAGTTCCACAAAAGGGCTTATCTCCGTATGTCAAACTTACCAGATCAACGTCTGGGATCGGCAGGCTAGGGTACTGGCTTTCGGACGGCATTTTAGTGGTTGAAGATCGGTGTCGTGTTGATGATCAGTACCGAGCCAAGGAATCTTATGGAGGGAGTAGAGTGAAAGTAGAAGGATGCCAGAATGAGAAGACGGACATAGCCCGTCGCGTTCTAACGGACCTGGGAATACCGAGGGCAGACGCAGCGCATTGAGACGGCTGGCCATGATTAGTCGACCGGGGTAAACCCCACAACTCCGGGCAACCATGACCGAGGTTCTTTCCGCTTTTGGCGTTAGCGGCGCGATAGCTGCACATGGCCTCCCGAGGTCAACGGTATTGCGACAACCTCGAACATCGATAGCCTGACCATATAGACCTATTAGTTCTCCAAACACACGAAAGTTCCACACTATTAGGTTATCAAGATGCCGAGTTGGGAAGAAGCTACTGCAGTACAGAAACTGTCCTCCAACACGTACTCATGTACACTACACGATGATTGGAGCATCGGAAGCGGTATTTTAGACCCCAGCAGAGATAACATCATCCGCTTTTACTAACGGCAACAGTTCCTAATGGTGGCTACGTTACAGGATGGTAAGGTTCATCACATTCTGCTTCACACCCTTGACTAACCACATCTCGACTTCTTAGCATACTGGAGGTAGTCAAAACACATTTCAGCACAACTTTGGCGAAGCAGAACCAGCCACACACCATAGCTCTCCACATTGAGTTCCTGAGACGGACCCAAGCCGGGCCCGCAACATACAAAGTCGACGATGTCAAACTTGGTCGCCAAACGTCTATCGTACATGTGACCATGGAGCAAGACGGCCGACAGGAAGTCGTCGCGTACGTCGCAAACTCCAACATGGATGCGGAAAAGGGCTTCACCCAAGATGTCGGATACAAGCTTTCACCGCCCGTCCCGTCAGTCGACCTGACAAAGCTGGAAAATGATGAAGATACAAACTGGAGGCTCCAACCAGAATTGCCGCACGCCAACTTCCGAAAAGCGACGAAGAGGGTGAAGTTTTATTTCCCTCGGGAAGGACGAAGCCTAAAGCATCTCGCTGATGAGTGGATCTGCTTCTCTGATGGGACAAACTTCACGGATTCCTCGGTCGGCTTTGTCGCAGACATGTTCCCGCTGATGGTTGAGTCAATCAAGGGCGAAGGAGAGGGACCCTTTTGGTATCCAACCCTCCTACTGAATCTGGACATCAAGAAAGCGCTGCCGCCGCAGGGGGTCAAGTGGCTGCAGGTTAGGGCAGGTATGAAGAAGGTGGCGAACGGTAGGATGGACTTGGAAGTGTGGGTGCACGATGCTGACGGCGATCTGGTGGCTTTGAGCCATCATGTAGCATTTGTGTTGGATGCTGCTAGGAACACAGCCGCAAGGAAAACGGGCAATGCGAAGATCTAGGCCTTGGATTGTTTCGTACATAATCACCGGCATTTCTATACGTCGCACTTTTCGAAAAAGCCAGCGCGTGTGAACACTGTCTTGCTGAATTCCTCCGCTGCATTACCTCGGTTCATTTTGTTGCGGTGTGACGTTGCTTATTCGTCAATATGATCCCGGCATGTGTAGTTCCACTTCCACAGCTACGCGGAACAGTATGGACTTCATCAGGTACCGAGAGTTGCTGACATCGACACGGCATTGGGCGCTCCTTGGAAAATTGGTTTTGTTATTTCTCGATCATCTGGGGGCCTCATTGCGCTCGACTGGCCGCAACAGTGAGGGTTTCAAAAATCTACAGGATGCTATCGTGCATCGCTATCTGCCAAACGCCAATGATGCCATTCATCAGATGCCCAATGCCCCCTGGCTGTATATTGCCATGCTTTTTTGTGTCTGCTCGATTGGTCCGGAGTCGCTTATTTGCCCTTGGGGTTGTTGTATTGTATCTCGTTGAATTTGCTCGGCCAGACAGGCTATCGCACGTTAGCACAGTCCTTGGGCATCGAAATCAGCGTGCCACATACCTCACTCTGCTGGTCGCTGATGTTCTTCTTGAAGTGCTCCGAGTCTGGGCCCTTGCTCGGGCCGTCGTGCCTTCCTTCGTTTGCGGACGCAGAGCCTACAAGCTTGATGTCAGCAAACTCCGTTCTATGTACTTCCAGGGTTTTAAGTCTGGGGAGCTCATTATACCCGTACCGCGCTGGGTTCCTCCAGCAGGTGTGTGCGTAGGGTGGCCTCCACCAGCTGAGAAGCGATCCTCAATGTTCTGGACGCCCTGTGTCTTGTACGGGTTGGGGAACCAGTATTGGCGCATGAAGAGGTAGTAGCCGAAGCCGACGGCGCCGCCAGCCATGAAAATTTTAGGAACAGAGAGAGGCGACATGATTGCTGTTGGTCCTGCTGTCTCCCTTCAATTGACGAGGTGGGAGTGGGAGGAGGTGAGGGTGGAGGTTTAGAGCGACAGAGATGAAGTAGAAGGTGCAGAATTGGGCGCTAAGGGGTAAAGTTGCAAACACGAACCTGCGCAGCTAAAATCTAGAAGCTAACTTAACCTTAGGTTAGTATCTTTATATAAGTACTAAGGTTAAAAAGCCTATTAAAAATAAGGTTTATAAATATATACCTTTTTTTATAATATATAGCACTAAGGTAGATTTAGAAGTACTATATATAAAGGTAGAGTTATAGTAATAGTATATAAAAAAGAGTAAGTATTAATAAGCTTTTCTTTTTATATATTTAGAGAGAGTAGATACTTTTTAGCTTTCTCTTATTAAGTATAGATACTTACGTAATATATATTATTATATATAGAATTTCTTAAAGCTATAAATAAAATAAAAGTTAGTAGATCTACTAGAAATTATACTATAAACCTTAGAAATACTAAGCATTAAGCTTTAAATAATACTTAATATATTAGTTTTTATTCTCTTTATATATTAACTATATAACTTTTATTATACTATAGCTATTATACTCTCTAAGTATACTAATAGCTATAGTTTTAACTTAACTATAAAAATAACGCTTTAGAAGTAAATATTAAAAGGCTATTATAACTTTAGAAGATATAAAAAAAGGTTTATAAACTTACACTATACTAGGTATATAACTACTCTAGTCTTTATAGTATAGTTACTATATATATACCTTTATCTAGTATAGTATAAACTATAGATATTAATACTATTCTCTTAGTATTTTTAAGAGCTACTATAAGAAAGTATAAAGAACTTTATATATATAAAAGAGAGTAAACTCTACTATAAAGCTTTTAAGGTATTAAAGCGTAATACTACTAATATTTAAAGTAGTAGAGATTAGAACTACTAAGAAATAGGTGTAAAGTGTCTAAAATTATAATAGCTATTTAGTGTAGGCTAAGAAGAGTATATATACTAGATAGTAACTATAGTATAAAATCTACTAAAGTATTATAGTAATAAAGTAGAAAATAAAAAAGTTATAAGAGCTATATATTTCTATATATTCTATCTAGAATAATTAGAAGAAACTAGATTTTAAGAAGAAATAGGCTATATATAAGGCTACTATAGATTAGCTATAGTAGTACTTTAAATCTTTATATATTTAGTTAGAGAATATTAAATTTTATATAGATAAAGTTATAAATATTTAAGCGTAGATACTAGAAGAACTAAGAGCTTAGAATAGAGAGCTAGATAGATATTAGAAAGAAAGAAAAAAAAAGCTAAGTATGCTAGAAAGATAAAATAGAAAAGAAGTAGTAGTAGAAGAAAAAGAATAAGAGAATAGAGCTCTACTTATATAACTTTATTCTTTATATTATATTTAGCTTAGTAAATATAAAGAGTTACTTAGAAGAAATAAGATTTTAATTAAAAGATTTAGAAATATATATTCTTACTCTTACTTTTAGAGTTTAGCTTAGTCTATCTAGCGTTATACTTAGTACGTAGAGTAGCTACCTAAATATAGCTCTTAGGCTCTTCTAGTATACACTTCTACTACTATAGCTTATTACGCTTCTTTTAGCTCTTTAAAGGCGTAATCTTAGTAAAGATAAAAGTTTAGAGCTTAATATTCTTATTACTATATTTATAGTCTAATTAATATTTGCTATATAGAATATAGAATAAAACTTATTCTCTATATATATATCTTAACTATTATTTTTCTTTCTAAAGTTACTAGTATAAGACTAAGATTATCTAAGAGATATTAAGCGCGTTTTAATAGCTATTTATAATAATATTCTTAGTCTTAATAAGATATTTACTCTAAATAGCTATTTTTTATATAGACTTTTTCTTTCTATAACTTAAGAGATACGTAAAATAGTAGTAGAGTAAGAAGTATTATAATTATTATACTTATAGGCATAAAGCCTTCTACTAGATATAAAGCTAAGTCTAAAAAATAAAGTAGTTAGTATAAAGTAAGAAAGAGGCTAGAGAAGAGATAGTAAAGCTTATAAAGTATAAGGTTTTAAAATAAAAGGTAGTAAGTAGGTAGTAGAATATAATATATAAAATAAAAATTAAAAGCTAACTTTACGCTACCTAAAGTAGCTACTAAAAAAGTAAAAAAGAAAGCTTATAAATTTAGAAGTTATAGCTAAGAGTAAAGATATTATACTAGACTTTAATATAAAGAAGAAGAATATAATTAAAATTAATAAGCTTTAAAATAAAAGACTAAAGAAAAAGCTAAAAAAAACTTATAAATTCTAGCTAGCCTACTAGTTACTATAAAGTAGTAGTGCTTTAGAACTAGGTAGAATTCTTATAGTAAGTAGAGAAGTAAATAACTAGTTAGTATATAGTACTATAGAATAGAATCTTATAATAAATAAAACTATAATAGTAGAATCTAGATATTATAAGAGTAGTTAAAGTAGTAGATTAGATAAACTTTAAATATCTAGTATAGACTATATTTATATACTATATAACTACTTTTATATTTACTTACACTTCTTTTATACTTACTATATATAACTAGAATTTAGTTCTAGTATTATATATTAGCTATAGACGTGTTATTATAATAATATAGACTTATAAAGATAGATAGTAGTGTACTCTTCTTTATTATTAAAAGTAATAAGTCTTATTTTCTATTATCTATAGTAATTAAATAGCTATACCTATTAATAATAAGAAAACGCTCTAGAAATGCTATATAATGTAACCTACTGTATTAAAATTAAAGTGCCTAAATATTATCTTCTAGAATTAGAGAAGTAGTAGTTTATATTTCTTAAAGGTTTTAGAACTAATATACTCTACCTAGCTACCTACTTTTTTAAGCTCTACCTATTTATTCTTTATATTCTATAAGAATTAACGTTAGAAAGACTAGAAAAAATAAGTATTAGTTAGTGTATACTATAAAAAACTCTTTCTTTATATACTATATCTTTAATATAGATACCTTATAGAGGTAGCTATATAAAAGAAGCTTTTTATCTTTAGTACTATTAGAGCTATTATTACCTATAGTAAGGCGCTATAGTACTAAGAGTTAGTAGCTAGAATATTAAAGATAATAAGATATAGCTTATAAACTATAATATCTTATAGCTATAATAGTAAGAGTAGGTATTACTATTACTCTAAAAGTAAGACCTAGTTAATATAAGTAGGTATTATAGAAGCTATAGGTTCTTAGAATTACTAAAGCTTTTCTTCTATTATCTTAGAGTTCTTAGGTCTTTTTCTCTAATATAATTACTAGTAGGTACGTCTTATAGTAGCTTCTAGAGCTAGTAAAGCTACTCTTAGGTAGCTAACTATTCTACTTTTTATACTCTTTAATTTCTAAAGCTTTTACTATAGTTATATAAGTTTACTAGGTTAATAAAGTAGAAGCCTATTATATACTAACTAGTGCTACCTAGTCTTTATTTAGTATAGCACTATTACCTCTATCTCTATTAATAGCTCTATTAAGTGTAGATAGTAAGAGTAAGTATAATAAAGAGTAATAGAGGCTCTAAGGTTATTACTACTAGACTCTATTATTTCTGCATAGCTTATATAGTGTAGAATTAATAGAAACCTTATATAGTAGCTTAGAGTTTATAGAAGCTAGCTTATTATCTAGAATATTATAGATATTCTAGGTTCTATTAGTAGTAACCTTAAAAATAGTAAGCTTATTCTATTACTTCTAGAACTTTCTACTAACTTCTTACGCGCGTAGTTTAGGTAGCTTTCTATTCTTCTTTAATTAGAGAGCTATTACTAGTAATAAAATATATTAAAGAGAAAAGTAAAAGGCTATATAAAGAAGAGTAGAGATTATAATAGATGTAGAGTATTATATTTATATTTACAACGCGTTAGTTATAATATAAAGCGCGTAGAGAATTTTAGAGTTATAAGATAGAAAGATATAGTAGAACTATATAGTTTATAGTAATAGGCCTAGAGAGCGCTAATCTATATATAACGTAATATTACTAGACCTAAAGAGAAATTTATTAGTATTTATAAGAATTTTATTATAGAACCTATAATCTAATAACTACGCTAGAGCTTATATCTACAGCTCTTTCTATATACATAATATAGGCTATTTTTATTAGAGAAGAGATAGAGGTAGTCTACTTAGCTATACGCCTACTTGTTAAAAACGCTAATTATATACTAAATAATTATTTCTATATTAAATTTCTTACTCTAACCTCTCTATTAAATAAGTATAATAATATTCTATATCTTATTTATTATATACTACTATACAGCCTCTTATTAAAAGAAGTAGCTACTATATAGCTAAACCTCTTTACTAATATTATATAAGTTATAGTAGAAGTTTTAGAGAAAGATTATATAGCTCTATAGAGTATTAGCGTATAAAAGCTTAGTATTTCTAGTAAATAGTACTAGCTTCTTCTATTATCTATCTATAAGCTTTAGTTAGTTAGATATAGTAAATAGTATAAATAGGTATTCTCTCTTAATTCTAGAGGTAGTAAGCTACTCTACTAATAGAGTAGGCACATTAACCTATAGCTTTTTCTAGTTAAAATATAAAATAAAGAGCTTAACGTCTATATACCTCTATAAGTATTATATAGAAACCTTAGTATTTATAAAAACTTACCTCTAGCTTATATAGTTTTATAGAAGCTTAGTGTAAGTTTAATCTAACCTAATTTATAATTCTACTAGTAGATATATTATACTTAAATATGTAGCACTTTATCTAGGCGTAATAGATAACAAAATATAACTATATACGTAAGCGTTATTATAAGTTACTAGTAGTATCTACTCTAAAGTCTTTCTCTAAATTTATTAAAAGAACTTTAGTTAATTCTAGCTTTATACTCTACGCCTACGTTATATTAGTATAACTACTTAAGCGCCTTCTTAGTAATAGCCTTCTAACTAGATAATAGTATACTCTTACGCGCCTAGAGTAGTTAGTATATAGAATATTACTATCTTAGTATTATAGAGCTTTAATATACCTTTTAGTATTTAAGAGACTATATATATAGCTAGATAGAGTTTAAGTTATATAGATTTTCTAACTAAGAGCTATTAATATTTTAGATATATATAGTATTAGACTAGCTAAGCTTACAAACGTAGTAGTACGTAGTAGCAGCTTATATAGTAGAGGTAGTAGACTACCTAAAAGGTTAGCTCTTCTTATAGAGTATATTATCTACTTTATTAATACTACTATTATACGCTAAAATCTCTATATTTACTAAAAAACTATAAAGTTTCTTTCTATAGCTAAAGTAGATCTAAAGATATAGAACTTATAGAGTATACTTATAGAGCCTACTAATATCTTAATACTTAAGTAGGTAATACTACTTTGCAAAAGCCTTTAGTTTTGTAATTTAACTATAAACTTATTAAAACTAAAGAGTTTAGGTAAGAAAAGCGTTATATATAAGGTATAGCTCTTATAGGTATATAGCGTATAGGCTTCTTTTATATTCTTCTAGATACTAGTAAAGAGCGTAGCTTATTAATTACTTATTATTTCTAAGTTTTTACTAAGTTTAGCTCTAATATTCTTAATAACCTAATCTTATTTAGCTATCTTCTTAGTAACTTTAAGGTTAGTACTATCTAAAATATTACCTCTATTAGCGCTAATACTATAGGTAATAGTCTAAATAAGATTATAAAAGTATTAGGCTATAGTTATAATTCTTAGTATCTTAGAGCTTTTAGAAAGTAATGCTAGTGTAATATATTATAAGTATTAGTAGAGTAGTATAGGTAGAAGCTGTAGACCTAAGAGCCTACTTTCTATTAACTCTAGACTTTAACCTTCTTATTATAGTACTACTATTTCTAGTCTTTTATTTAGTAATTCTTATTATTACTAGCTAATTACTATTAAGCACTAGATATACCTAGCTAGACTAAGCTCTTAGTAGCTCTTAGAGTCTGTACTAACGTTCTAATATAAAACGTAGCTATAGACTATTAGCTATAGACTAGATTTTAGCTAGTTTTAGCTACTCTAGTGCTATTAATAGATATTGCGTTTAGAATTCTTATATAAAATAAGATATTCTCTCTATTTTAACTATATATTTACTTATACTTATAACTATAGCTAGTAGATAATAAGCTTATAGAAAATAGTAACTACTACCTTATATAGTAGTAGCGCTGCTAATAGATATAGCCTAAAATATAGAAAATACTAATATTAGTGCTAATATAAAAGAGATGTATAGAGCTATAGTAGAATTTATAGCCTATAGCTACTTTATAAAATAAAACTTTATAATCTACGCGTTTATATATAGAAGTTCTCTATAAAAACGCTAGAATTATATTATAATACTAATATTTACATAAGGCGCCTAGCTAGATAGAATATATACTACTATACACTAGAAGAGCTTATAACTACTAATTCTCTCTATATATATTTATATTATGCAAATTTATTAAGATAATTTTAGTAAGCTAGTAGTAAGAAGTTAATAGATAAATATTCTAGTATTTATAAAAGTATTATGCCTAAACTTAATAATAATAGAAGGTTAATACTACTACTATAAAGAGTAGACCTACTTTAGTAGCTACTTACTTTCTATATAGAACTATACTAGTATATTACGCTCTTTATAGCTCTCTACTACTAGTTACACTAGAGAGCTAGAGTAAATCTACTACTAATAGGTCTTACGCTAAATAACTAGTAATATATTAGTAATACTAAGTGTATTACTATAGATACTTAGAGTGTAATACTAGAACTTTAAATATCTTTAAAGCGCTTTTATAACAGCTCTAAGCGCTGCGCTATTATAGTAAGTAGTTAGCGTATTATAGTAGTGTCTAGTATAGTACTATATCTAAGAGAATAGAAGATTTATAGTAATAATATTAAAACTTTTATATATAACTAGAACTTTAGCTTAGCTTTACTACTATAGATTAATAGAATAAATATTCTAATTAGCTATTAGCCTTAGATTTACAAAAGCTTTACTAAAGAAGATTCTAACTTCTAGGTAATATACTTAAAGTACTAGAGTAAGCAAAACGTATATAACTTCTAGAGAAACTAATATAATTACACTAATATATAAAAAGACTATAGTTATTATATAGAAGACGTATTATTCTTCTAATAGCTTCTAGCTAGAATACTATAGAATAGTTAAGCGTAGTAAAAAGGTAAAGATCTAGAAGTAGTTACTTTAAAAGAAGATTATAGAGAAAGCTTATAAAGAATAATAATAGATTAATAAATTAGTAGTAGTAGAGGTATACACTTTACTAGAAGATAAGTTTATAAATATATTTTTATATAGAGAGAATAGAAACAAGAGAGTACTAATAACTAGAGATATAAATATTACTATAAAATAGTGTAGTATCTATAACTAGCTAGACTTTAGTAATAGTAATAGAGATAATAAGTATCTAGAGAAATAACTCTATTAATTACGTGTACTATTATTTTTATACTTTAAAGTATTAAAGTAGTGTAAGAAAATAAGATATATAAATAGCTAGTGCTTTACGTAAGAATAATAATATAAGTTATAAATAAAATACTTATTAAATATAAGCTTATACTATAGAATACGTAGTATAACTAGCTATTATATTCTCTTTCTATTATTATAAGTAGGCGTATAGTTTTTTGTAATTAACTTATAATATAAAGTTACTTTAAAAAATTATAGTGTTACTATAATTACTAAAAAACCTTTATAATTTATAAAATATATAGTTAAAAGAGTAGTAAAACTAATAATTAAACTTTTAGAGTAGTAACAGCTATAATACTACTAATATAGTTATTTTATATTTATACGTAGTTACTAAAAATTTTTTACGCCTTTAGCGTAAGTATTTCTAAGCTTTTTAGTATAAGACTTTAGTTACTTACGCTCTTTTTACAAAACGCGCGTTTCTTTTTATAAGAAACTTTACTTTTTTCTAAAGTTAGTAATTATACTAATTATTCTATACTTTCTATATATACTAAGAAATTAAGGGCTTTTAAGAGGTAAAGTTTTAACCTAACTAATTAATACTATTAAAATTACTAAGTGTAAAATAGCTAAATTACGTATAGATAGTATAGAGTCTTTAGTAGTAATATAAAACTAGCCTATATTAAAAGGCTAGAGATAAAGTTAGCTATATAAAAGTAGAAATTTTATAATATTATATAAGAAAGATTATAATTAATAGAAATTAAAGTATATTATATTATAGAAGAGTAATCTATTAACTATTTTATATAACTTAGTATTCTAATCTTAAATATATATACCTTATTACCTAACTTTTTACTATAGTGTTGTACGTATAATAGTAACTAGACCTTCTAGAAAGTGTATAATAGCGCGTAAGTATAATATATATACTAGTCTAAATCTTTATTAACTTCTAGGTCTTATAAATCTTTATAGAATAACTTTTCTTCTTTACTAGTATCTTCTTTATATTAGTATTATTACTATCTAGCTCTATAGAGCGCTTCTTAGAGGCCTAAGCTAACTTTACTCTTAACGCCTTTACTACTTTTCTATTTACTTATAGTATTAAGTAGTTATTAATATTAATAGTAGAAGCTAGAAATAATTAGTAGAAGTTCTGTCTAAAGATTAGAAAAGATAAAAGTATATACTAAGATAACTTTCTAAAGTATTACGCGTATTAATTTAGCTCTATAGCGCCTTTACCTAGATATTACTAATATTTAGCGCCTATAAGATAGAATTTATTAGCTATATTCTTTATATATTTTAAGATTTTACTACTAAAAGGTCTAATATACCTTCTTAACTATAAATTTACTAAAGTATATCTTAAATATAGTAAGAATTATAAGCGTATACTTACTAAAGAACTAAGTTAGCTTAATTAGCTTATTATTATAGTAGTAGAGTTTAGCTATTTTCTAAATATTCTATTAGTAAAGCTAGAGAATAACTAGTATTTAGAGTAGTATACTACGTAAAGCTCTTACTTTATATAGATAGCTTTAAAAAAGATAGTAGTAAAAAGATAGCTATAAAAGTAGACTATATATAGCTTAGTACTATTAGAGGTATTCTTCTTAGAGAGTATAGACTAATATTATTAGTAGAAGTAGTAGAATTTCTAAGATCTCTAGAAGAAATAAGCTATATATATACTATCTATTTTCTTATAGAATAAGTATTATAAAGTCTTTCTATTATAGTTATAAAATATAATTCTATATATTAGTATAGTTAGTAAAGTCTAGATATAGATACTAGAAAAACTAAGATCTTAGAATAAAGAGCTAAAGAGATATTAGAAAAAAGAAAAAGTAGAGCTAAGCGTGCTAGAAAGATAAAATAAAAGAGAAGTAATAGTAGAAGAAAAAAAATAGAAGAATAGAGCTCTACTTATATAACTTTATTCTCTATACTATATTTTACTTAGTAAATATTAGTAGTTACTAGAAAAAAATAAAATTTTAAATTAGAGGTTTAGAAATATACATTCTTACTCTTTTCTTTAAATTATAGCTTAGTTTATTAATTCTTAAATAGAGTATAGAAAGGTCTAACTCTAGTATAGCTTTTTATTTTATGCTACTTTCTCTTACACTAATATAGCTTATTACGCTTCTTTACTTCTTTATAAAAAGTTTATAGAATAATCTTAGAAGAGATAAAAAATAGAGATAAAGTATTACTTTTATTACTATAGTTATTTATTAAATTAATAAAGCCTTTAGAAATAAAGTAGTTATCTTTATTATTACTATTAATATACTTAAGTACTTCTTTATCTTCTTACGTAACCTTAATATTACTAGTTTTAATAGTATCTAGAATACTCTTACTAGTTTTAAGCGTAGTATTATTATTTTTACTAAAGTTATTTATAGTAGTATTAGTACTATTACTACTTAAGCTAAACGCGCTTAAAATCTTAATAGCTAGAGTAGTAGCTAGTTAGATAGTAAGGTAGTTTATAATATAGCTATAGATTCTAGTAAAGATTCTACTAGAAGTAAAGCTAAGTCTAGAAAGTAAAGTAGTTAGTATAAAGTAAAGAAAAAGCTAAAAAAGAGAAAGTAAAGCTTATAAAGTATAAAGTTTAAAGTAAAAAGTAGGTAAGTAGATAGTAAAATATAGTATATAAACTAAAAATTAAAAGCTAACTTTACGCTACTTAAAGTAGCTACTAAAAAGGTAAAAGAGAAAGCTTATAAATTTAGAAGTTATAGCTAAAAGTAAAGATATTATACTAAACTTTAAAATAAAGAATAAGAATATAATTAGAATTAATAAGCTTTAAAATAAAAAACTAAGAAAAAGGTAAAAAAGAACTTATAGATTATTACTAGTCTATTAACTACTAAATTATAGTAGTATAAGTAGAGAGGTAAAAGATTAAAAAGTAGACTTTAAAGTAGAAAGTTAGTATAGATATAGCTTATTTAGATAAAACCTTATAACTTATAAAGCTAGCGTAGTTAATACAGAACTAGTTTTAAGCTATAAAAGTAAAGTAGTAGATATAAAAAAAATAAAATAAATAGTAGAGAGTCTTATTATATGTAAATTTAATTAACTTAGCTAAAGCTATAGTTATAAGTAGTAGTTATTATAATAGTTACAATTATCTAAAAGACTACTTCTTCTAAGTAAGTAGCCTAAGCTTTACTAGTGCGTAAATTAAGCTAATAAGTAATAATTAGTAAATACAAGGATTTTGCTACGCGCGGTAAAACTTTACCCTTCATCTCTAAGCTGTGTGTTGTGCTAGGTGGTGTGACGCACGAAGTAAGGACAGTTAATGGAAACCTTGGTATGTGGAGAAGAAGCAAGTAGTGCAGCGAGCCTAGAGATCTAGGCGTTGTTTTCCCTCCAAAGTCAGGTACCCAATAGCATACGGCGGAGAAGCGTCACTTTGTCGTCGCGATGATCGCGTCATGGCCTTGTGCTTTAGGCAAAGCTCCCGCGGTCGTCGCACAAACCAAAGATCCACTCCGCCAGGCACGATGCAGCTAGCGCGCGTGAGGCTGAAGCTCATGCTGACGTAACGCAACGGCGGCTGAAGAGTGGCTTGTAAATTAGCTAGCGTGTTTGGTGCCATCGCCTTGGGGAAGTGGACACGCTATCGCGACATCTGCAACCCCTTGCGCCAACACGACCGGAGATAGCTGTGAAGAGAGGGTCCAATTGGGGGTGTCTTTTACATCGAGGAGCTTCATGATCATACGGCAGACTACAGGCTGGGACACAGCAACCGCCACGGAACCGAGCGCGCATTCGAGAAATGGACGGTGATCCCGCCGTCGAGCCAGAAATCGATGGCTTCAGTCGCGTGCTGCCCCTGCCGTATCGCGTCGCTCTTATAATAGTCCTGGGTATGCAAACGCTCACGCCGTCTGCTCTCAACCACCTTACTAACTGCCGCACAGGCATCTGGGCCTGGGGTCTAAACCTCCACTACCTCACCCTCATAAAGATAGACGTCCCGAGTCTGATCCGCTACCCAGGCCGTACCTCACCCCGCCATATCCCGCACCACCTCTCCTGCTACCGCATCGCAACCTTCCTCTCCATCCCGCTCGCACTCTCGCTGCTCCTATTCTGGACCCTTACGCACGGCAGCCCTGCAGACATTGCCGCTTGGGAAATTCTGCCAAACCTATACCTCTTGGTACTAGTTATTGGCTTTGTCATACCGCTGCCATTTGTTAGTCGCAATGGACGGACTCGTACACTGGCGACGCTGAAGCGCATATCGATCGGCGGCATCGCAGAAGCACAAGACGGAAAGTTTGGAGACATTCTGCTCGCCGATGCGTTGACGAGTTATGCGAAGGTGCTGGGCGATCTATTTGTCTCACTGTGCATGTTCTTCTCGTCGTCGCACAGCTCAACAGGGCCCCCGAACAGGAGTTGCGGCGGCGTGTTTTGGGTTCCCTTCATCATTGCCATACCCTCGATGATTCGATTGCGGCAGTGTATCACGGAATACTACCGTGTTCAGAAGGCGAACAAGCAAACCGGGCAGATCAGCCCAGCGACAGGATGGGGTGGCCAGCATCTGGCCAACGCACTGAAATACTCGACCGCATTTCCTGTCATCATACTGAGTGCTCTGCAACGCTCGCCTGATCCTTCACGTTTTGGTGTTTCGGAAGCGACGTTGTTCCGTATGTGGCTTGTCGCAGTGGTGGTAAACTCTGGCTACTCTTTCTACTGGGACGTAGCCAAGGATTGGGATCTTACCCTCTTCTCCAATGCCCGTACTCGGGATAGCCCAGAATACCCACGTGGTCTAAGACGGCATCGCTGGTTCCATGCCAAAGAATTCTACTATGCAGCGATTGCAGTGGACGCAATGCTGAGGTGCACTTGGAGTCTGAAACTCAGTGTGCATCTGGATCATTTCAACGATTTAGAAGGAGGCATCTTTACAATGGAAGTTCTCGAGGTGTTGCGGAGATGGATATGGATCTTCTTCCGCGTAGAGACAGAGTGGGTGAGGAATCACAGGGGCCCGGCGCCTGATGACATATTACTAGGTGATGTTGGGGTTGGGAATAAATATGACGATAGCGATTAGGCTTCGTTATTCATCAAAGATGTAGATCGACTGCAAGCATGGAATGCACCTCTAACTTCTTTTCAAAACTTCATGGATCTCCGCGATTAGCTCAATATGTGCGCTGCGTTGCGATGCATGTATAGCTCGCCCTCGGGCTATAGGTAAGGAAGGAGCGACATAAGTCTCATCGGGTGCCATGATTTCTTCCCATCCACCTCACTTCTTTGGGAATCCAATGCACGATGATGTAGGCAGCAGCCAAAGCGATTTGCGAGGTACGCGGCTGTGGACATTGATGACCTTTTGAGGCTTTTCATTAATAAGTTCAGACTACTTGATGATAGGCCAGACCTCGGAATGCAACATCTACCCCCTACATGACTGGCTGGCAATCGTCCTCCATGCTTACATCGCGCTAATGGACGCAGCACGAAATGCATTCCTTCTTGGGACTAGTACGGCAGTCAGCTCCCAGTCATCTATATGCTGCCGGCAAGCCTATACACCACACAACCACTTTCATCTGCTCGGTAAAGCGAGACTTGTCAATTAGATTGAACCTAGACTTTCTTTCTTTTAGTATCAATTGAGGCTCAACAGGCCCACAGATTGAAAAACCATTCACGCTGCAGAGAATCTGATGGTGTTCCGCGGCAAACCATCCAAGTTTTGCGAAAGATGTAGGGAGAGAAGACTACGAGTATGCCTCCAGTCCAAAGTTGGGATTCCTTACTGACACATCCAGTGTGATCTGCAACGGCCAAGTTGCAACTCTTGCATTCGAGTGGGAGCAGCATGCACCGGCTATCGCGACACGATCAACATTCGGATTAGCGACGAGACCGACTTTGTACGAACTAAGGCTCTGGCAAAGACAAGGTCATCACTGAAGCAACGATGTGTTGGCGAATTCAAAGTCAAGCTTAAGGTCCGACATCTACCCCAAGACCTTGTGACCCTAGGTCGGGACATGTTCTTCACGTACTACGTCTCCGATTTCAGTCGCACATGGGACTTCCTATACAACTATCTGGACCCAAGATCCGCGCCCAAATATCTTACTTTGAGCATCGAGGCGGTCAGTCTCGCTTTCTTGTCCCATCAGGTTTCTTCTGAGACTGCAAGAGATCTAGGACGTAGGAAGTACTGTCAAGCACTTCGTGAGATCAACGTTGCCCTACAAGATCCCACGACAGCAAAAGCGGCATCCACTTTCGAAGGCGCGTTGTTGCTGGATCTCTTTGAGAAGATCATGAAGTCGGCCTTGGAGATCAACACATCAGGACACGCCCACGTCGAGGGCGCTCTCACATTGGTCAAACTGCGAGGTGTAGAGTCGTTTAAGGAAGGCACTGAGCTACGGGCGTTGATGGGACTTTCCCTGAACGCGACGATATGCTCATTGAGCACCGGGCGAGTGGTGGACCCGTCTATACGACAAATACGAGTACACGCAGCACAATTCGTCAATACTGACTATCCGAAGTGGAAGCTCAGCGGATTGATGCTTGACATAACCGATCTAGCCGCAGAGATGCGCAAGGGCTTTATGACGGCGGAAGAAAGGATAACGAAGAGCGAGTACTTTGATCGAAAGCTCGAGATTGTTGCATTTGAAGCGAGCCCGGCTTGGACGTATGAACGCAAAAGCTTATCTGATTCCGATGGAGTAAGACTGGTACCCGACGGATTCCCAAGGGTATACGACGTCTACCCCGATCGCATGATCACCCAGATGTGGAACGTGCTTCGCATAGCCCGAATACTTCTCTGCGAGGAGATCATCCAGTCCTGTTCTGAGAGCTATGATCCTGAAGTTGCCGCTCAGTGTGATCGAGCAAATACCGCCATCTTGGCCCTTATCCAGGAGATCGTTGCATCGGTTCCTCAGATGACGGACTGTGACCTAGTCGCAAAGGATAAGCTGCCTAGTGGAAGCACGTGTAAACAACATGCACATAGCATACCGCATATCCTCGATGTCTACATACTGATATTCAGCCTATACGTTGTTGCTTGGTCAAAAAGCTGTCCACAGTCTGCAGTCGATTGGAGTCTGAAGCACCTGCAGCACATTGCCGATCACTTTGCTATTAAGGAGGCTGCCGTCATTTTGAATATCTTGAGAAAGCAAAAGAGGGAGGAGCGTATTGATCCATGGTATGTATGCATTTCATTCATTCGTTCCCAACACGGCGAGAGCAAACATCTGCGTTTGCACAAGAAGGTCTGGTCTGCATACCCAAGAGATATTAGTCGGGGTTCACGACGATGGAAGGCCATGCTAAACACCCCGAAGGAGCGTCTTTCAGATCCATGAGACGGCTTTTTTACTGAAAAGAACGCCTGTGATATCGGAGCCTTTGGATTTGCCGACATGGGCGAAAGTAAGGACCTAATCTTGGAGATGCTGAAGACACCGGATTTAGAGAGCTTGTACGCAAAATTCCAGGAAAATCGTGGCCCATGCTGAAGGCTTTATCGCGAAAAGATTCATCGAACACATCCGAGGCTCGTTCCAGCTTCATTGTAGTGTCCACTACAATACTATTTACTCGTCTGTTTCTCTCAACTAAACTACAACCGTACACGGAAACCCCAGAGTTAAAGAGCCTTCCATACACAAATACTAAATCTTTTCCCAGGGATAGAGTCTTCGGTCAGTTATCCAACGCCCCCAAAGATATTTGGATGCAGTCCGCATATAGTCACGGTCACGATATGGACACCGCATCTTCCGAGTAAGCTTCCCCGGTCTCCTTGTCCCCATCTTAAGGGTCTGATACGTGCAATAGCCGTCACGTCATGTGTCAATCACCTCTGGGCGCTGCCAGGCCATCTCCTTTGATCACTGGTTTGCCTCCAGGGTTTCATGTCGGATCGTAACACAATAAAGGCTAACACACATGCACCGCTTAGGCATGAAGCGTATGGGCACCCAGAAAATGCTGCAAAAAGGCATTTCTTGTAAGTCTGCCTGCCACTCTCTCATGACCCTAGCAAGCATACCCACTACCACCGCGATACAAATCTCTGACCTGCCACCTCATAGCCCCCATCATACCTTCGGACCCCAGGACCCGCGCCTGTGCTACCAAGCCGCCGGTTTCGCAACAGGGCCGTGGAGTAGTCTCCTAGAGGAACCTTGAGATGCTGCGTTCCGCACGTCATTTCGTTGAGTAGCTAGCTGGGATGACTGTTCGAATGGGGTACCAAGAGAAAAGACCATGTATAACCTCACTCAAGATCGAACATGGGCAGTGGATATATGATCAATCTTCTCATTCTGTTCCCTTGCGAACTGATTATAGCAACCGGTGTCGATAATACGGCACAAAAGCCGACACACAGACACACACATACCATGAGTTTTCTACCACTCTTCCCTCGACGCCTCTTCTTCGTAGAGATGTTAAAATAGTACAAATGGTGATTTTGAGCGTAGTGAAAAAAGATGAAGCGATAAAACACCAGATACAATGCCAAAAATGTGACCCGACTGACTCAAACCCATCGATAAAGTCAAGGGCAAGTGCCGCCCACCCACCCTTCGCCCATTCTTTTAGTCGGATAAGAAAAATGATACATTCGCGCCCTTTCTCTCAAAGGAAGAGAGGGGTGCCAGGAAGATGGTGATAATATGTAGCCACTGAAAAACGCCATGCAATGCAAGATTTCCCTCTTCTTCCAGTCCCGAATCCAAGATGAAGCCTAGCTTCATGTGCATATGGGGATGAGCCGCCTTTTTTTTCGCTCCCTGCCAAGTGTAGGTGTTGAAACAAAAGAAGCAGCGATGTAGCACTGCAAAAGTGTGATGTTGAAGGAAAGCCGGCGCAAAGATAATGTACCAAGGGAGCCGAAGCGGAGCTGAGGCCATGCGAAGCTGACTAGTTGAGGAAGCCCTTGCAGCCGATAGAACCACAGAGACAGGGAATACGATCCGTAGCGTCCATTTCACGCTCGAATTTGTAGTCGTACGTGAGTTCCTCATCTGGAAACATTGTTAGTAGATGTTCAGTGGCATGGATTGCCCGGAAAAAGGAGCTGTGCTTACCAGAGTTGATATCCCGCAGCGCGTAGATGACGATACGCTTCGTGTTGTCGACGCGAATAATCTTGGCCGTGCAGTTTGGCGTGCAAGAATGATTGATGAATCTTGCAATGCCTCCCATCTTGGTTGCGTCGATGACCGTGTCTTCGTCAATGCGGAATAGGTAACTCGATCCAACACCTTGCATGTCGTACTTGGCTTCCCTGAGATCGGCAACGCGTTGTCGAACTTTTTCACCCACGTACTCGATAATCATGTCGTTGACGGCGATGGGCTCTTGGGCGTAAAGACCCCAGTTATGGATGGCGGAACGGTCGAACTTGACTAGCTTCTTGCGCTTCTTCAACTGGTTGAAACGGAGGGCATCGCCTTCAGCGCCGGACATGTTCTTGGATATGTTGATATCGTTGACCATGCGACGGTTGTTGGCGCGGTTGGCACGCGAATTGGCGGTGGATGTCTTGTTGGAACTGGTCTGGAACTTGAAGCCTTCAACAGAGACGATACTTCGCTCTTCTTGCTTAGCGCGGCGCTGGCGCTCTTCGCGCTCCTTCTGGACGCGGATACGATGAGGGAGGTACTTCGACTTTTCAGACTCACGAATCTTCTTGACACCCTCCGTACGAGCCGAGCCAGTCGCGTTGGGAACGTAGTACCCTTCGATCTTGGTTTCCGTACGCGAGACACCCTCCTCGCCGTTGCGGTTGAGATGCTTGATAGACTTTTGTTTCCATGCCCAGGATTGTGCATCGCCAATCTTGGCTGCACTGATGGACTCCATGGCAGCCTTGAGGTGACGGAGATCTTCGTCGTCTTTGAGCATGTGTTGCCAACCGTCAATGTCCATTACAACACTGAGGTCATCCTCAACAGTCTTACGAGGCTCAACCGAGGACACGCCCCAGAACACAGAAGAGGCCCGCTCGTCGTCTTCCGGCGTCGACTCCTCAACCACGACCTCTTCGATGACCTCCTTGACTTCTTTCGCTTCAGCAATCTCCTCTTCCGCAGGCGTCTCGATCTCCGTGACCTCGACCTTAGCAGCCTTGGCCTCCTCTTCGAGCTGCTTCTTGGTCTTCTTCTTGGGCTTGGTGGCAGCTTTCTTCTTGAGTGTCGTGAGCGTCTCTGGCAGTTCAGTAGTCTCGATGGGCTTGAGTGCTTCGTCATCATGGGTGATGACGACTTCAGGTTCAAGTTTGTCAATCGGGCTTGCTTCCACCCCAAAGATTGCATCAGCCTCTTGCTCAATTTTCCGTAACCTCCTGAACCCTTTGAGTGCTTTGTCTGCCTTCTTCCAAATAGGCGACGAACGAGGAAGAATTGCGAGTACTTGCTCCAGCTCTTTCTCGGCCATGTTCTCTGGGTCCTTGTGAATGCAATGAGCAAGCAAACTCCTTGCATGCGAATCGTCCATCTCCTCGTCACTGTCTTCGCCCCAGCCCGTTTCGATACGGCGCCGTTTAGCGCGGTGAGCTCTCGACGACTCTTCCACCTCCTCTTCAACGTCCGTGGAAGGAGCACGGCTGATGGGTCGGCTCTCTTGCTCCTCAGTACCGCGAGTGAGTTGGCTGCGACTCTCATCATCCGACTCCTCCGGCTCGAACATCTCAATCATCTGGCGATGCAGCCCACGGGCAACACGGGGTTTAGGCGCAGATGCCTTCCTTCGTTCGTCCGCAAATGCATTGACAACCTTCGGAGGTTTCTTACCACGCCTGGTGCTGGGATCAAATACACCCAGCGACCTGCGTGCGTTGCGGCCACCAAAACCACCATTGCGGCCCTTTGGTGTACCAGCTCCAAAGGCGTCGAATCCTGGGGCGAGAAGTGCGGGTGGTCGAACAACCTCTTCCTTTGTAGGCGGAGCCGGAACATTGAACTTGCGACGCTTTTCCACATGAAGATCCGGTTCCAGGAGTTCCAGTATAGTGGGCGCGGCCAATTTCGTCTTAATGTCACCAAGAAGCTTCTCTTGGAGCTCCTGTTTGAGCACGTCCAAAGCGGCTCGTACAGGATCCAGCGAGTCTGCCCGCTGCTTCTTTTCCCACTCAAGATCTTCCGCCTCTTCATGTTCTATCCGCTCTTCGATGGCCTTCCGCTTCTTGTCGGCTACCACGCGCTCTGGGCTGGGACTCCGCTCATAGTTCGGGTCGCCGTATTGGTTGCACTCCATGTTCATAACGTAGGTGAATAGAGCCTGCATGTGACATTCCTTGTAACATCGAACGGCCTCGTCTTCACCACGCTTCGACTCTTCGAAAGTCACATAGTAACCCGTCTGGTCGCATCGCACCGAAGCCCACCGAAAGTTCTTTAACCGCTTCTTGAGATGTTCGACGGTTGTGCTGAGGACGGGTACGTATGCGTGTGCGATGAAGATATAAGGCTTCCGTTTCAGCGTAGGCTTGACCGGTTCGCGTTCGATCAGGAAGGAGAGTGCGGCTTTCCTTGTCAAGGGTTCTCGGGGGATCGGGATTGGCGGACGCGCGCCCTTGCCAGATGGGCCTTTGGGAACGTTTGCCGGCAGATCAAAGGCTCCCGGTGTAGCTGGTGCCGCAACGCTCGTAGTCTTCGCTGCGAGCTTGGCACGCTGTTTCTCCTCCTCTTTCCGGGTCTGCTGCACCGCCATATCCATGAGTTTCTGGCATCTCCGGCCCTCGCGATCAGATTTCACCCTGATCGTGTGCTGCGCAATGCGCTGATTTGTGCCTTCGCGCTCAGCTCGCTTTGCTGAGGTGGTTGCTTTGATGCCAGGTACTCCGCGCGTTGGTGGGGTGTCGCGAAACTTGACCAGACATATCCCAAGTGGGCTGCCGTTATCGGGATGTACTTGGTTGCGGAGCGTCTCTACTTGGCCATAAGTGGAGAAGAAACCACGCAATTGCGCGTCTGGTGTCAAGGGATCGAAGCCCGTCACTACGACTTGGGTTGCAGGCCCTGGTCCGCATGATATGCGTTGATCAAAAGAGTAGGGCTTAGCGACGTATGGCGCTATCCGGAGCTTTGATTTGGGAGCGCCCGTAAAGGATGTCTTGATGACATAGTTGCCAGTGGTGTAGCCGGCAATGGCGAGGCGTGGATCGGGAGGAGGAGATGGGTCGCCCTGTAACACAAGTTAAGTTAGCCTTAGCGTCACAGGGCGACCACATCTATGTATGTATTTGCAACCTTCACGTACCTTGTCCAGTATTGTGGTGTATTTGGCCGTTCCCCTTCCTCGCGCCTTTTTATCGAGCTTGGGGTCAAGTTGTGCGTCGTAGGTGGAGCGTTGTCCCAGCACGCCGTCGGCTGGGAAGACGGAGATGCGCGTCTCGGGCGGCGTGTTTATGGGGGTGATGGTATCGGCGACATTGTTGGGCGCGCTCGATGGCGCCGCGTGTGTAGAGGACGAGGTTGTGTGCATCGTCTCATGCGAGAGCTTGGAAGAGCGCGGACTGGGCAGCTTGCCCGGCGGAGACGAGTCTGAGCTGGTCAAGGGTGTGAGGGCGTGGAGAGAAATATTTTGGCCAGAACGCGACATGGTGGAAGGCGCGGAGAAAGTGGACGAGGCGGGCGTAGGAGCAGAGGCGTCCGAGTCAACGTCGTCTAGCAGCTCGCTAGGGCGCTGCGCATCGTTGTTGGGTGAATCCGACTTGTTCCTGCGCGTGCTCCTGCGCGTTTCACCCGCTGCCGGTGTCGCTGTGGCCGCCGAAGCTGCGTGCGAGGGGGCAGACGAGCCGGGGCGACGAGAGGCTTCCCGCCGCAGAGACCTGTCTTCTCGTTCGCCGCGTCTCGTGCCTGACATGGACTTGATGTCGAAGCCCAGTCTCTGATGGCTGCGCTGCAAAAGCCCACCACACTATCGATCGACCTTGTATTAGCACGTGTATGCTGCCGCCATCACTGTATAGCCGGGTGTGATAGAAGAGGCGTGGGTAGGGGCGCCGCGCGCTGCTGTACTCGATGCAGCTGCAGGCCAGGAACGGGATATCGACTACGCGCACCACGCGGTGAGGACGTGTCGGGGCGCCCGGGGACAGGCGGCGGAGGCAAGGGAGAAAGACAGGGAGGAAAGATGGGCCGGGCGATGGGGTCGACAGCGCTCTGCTCGCACAGATGGGGCTGGTGGTGAGTAAGAGCCGTCGTCCAGGGAATCTGAGGTTCCAAGGCGAGGCACTGCGCCTGGACTAGCGTCTTCCAAGGCCCTGGCGGGAAAAGGAGAGTGCTTCTCTCGTCCACCAACCATCCCTCTTGCACTCAACAATTTTGGTGCATTGCAGCGACCAGCCTTGGCCACCATGGTCGCATAATCTCCGCCATCGTCTCCTGCATGGAATTGCCGCCCCAGGACTGGATCTCGCACGCGCGCACCACCTTGTCAAGCCGCATACCTCCAGCCTAAGCGTCATCGCGATCGCCTTGCGTACACTATGCACTTACGCTAGCCCACTGCAGTCGCACGAGGACATGGCCAGCGCAGCACAGCACCATTCAATACTGGAAACGCGTTTGAAAAGCACGTGGGACGATAGAGGGCTATGTAGCACGTGAGCACGTATTGTAGTACCAAAGCTGCAGATGA
Organism: Alternaria ethzedia; assembly: GCF_023757985.1. Lineage (NCBI taxonomy): Eukaryota > Fungi > Ascomycota > Dothideomycetes > Pleosporales > Pleosporaceae > Alternaria > Alternaria ethzedia. Next base: position 262,078 of record NW_026056213.1, on the reverse strand, counting down.
GGAGTGGGCGAATTGAATGGGACAATGGAAGCACCATTACTCGCTCCACGCTCCGTCAGGCAGAAGTCGACACGCTGCTTCTCAGATGCGACATCCCGCGAGTGGTGGAAGGACCACGCGCTCGTACGAGCACTGGTATATCATAGCTGCGTGATTCCATTTTGGACACGCATGCCTTCTATGAGCATATGCAAACCAGAGCCTAGTAGTGGCCCAGTCACTTGGATCTTTGTGTCCCCGTATCCTCACACCACGTCCTAGTCCACAAACTTGCCCTCAACCCACCCCCGTCTCTTGACACCCAACTCCACCGCGGCACTCCCCCAGTCCTCGCCATGATTGTGTCCGCTCTTGCCATCCGCGCCACCAATCCCCGCTCTCATGAGTCCCTGCTCATCGCTCAACAGCGTCAACAGGCCAAAGATGACGGGCACGTTGTTGTCGAGCTGTAAGCGCATGAGTCCATGGCTCACCGCCTCCGAGATGTACTCGAAGTGCATCGTCTCTCCCTTGATCAACACGCCAATCGCGATTATCGCGTCAAAGGGCGAGTTGGACGTCTTGGACTGCGACGCTCCAGTGAGCGCTGTGAGGTCCGAGGTGGAGCCGAGGAGGTCCGCTGCTGCGCCTACGACGCCTGTGGACGAGGATTGGATTTGTGAGGCCGAGTATAGTCTGTGGAAGTGCCTGTTAGCTTTGTGCCCGGATTACAAGGTCATATGAGGAGACATACTGCTTGACGGCATAGGGCAGCTCGTAACTCCCAGGCACGCTCTGCACGACGATGTTCTCCTCCTTGACTCCCGCTTCCTTGAGCTTCCTCTTGGTTCCCTCGAGCAGCGCATCGATGATCTTGGTATTCCAGCGTGCGTGGATGATACCAATGCGGAGTGCGGAGCCTGCACAGCTTCAGTCAGTCGCACAGTTGAGGTGGTGGGGGCGGGGTTGCTCGGAGGTTGCTTGCCTACTTACCATCGTACGTCTTGGGGGCGCCGGGGCCTTTGATGGTTGCCATGTTGCCGTTGTGCGTGTGCAAGTTTGTAGGTAGATTGGGAAGGTGCGATGGAACAGTGGAGTCGCTGTAGTGAAGGTCGAGCGGGAACGGCGACGGGGTGGGCTGAAGAATGCAGGAACGAGCTGCTGAGCACACCACATTGGGAGCCGCCCCGCAACCGAAAGGCAGGGATCCCGCATCGTGCAATGGTGTCATCGCGAGCAGGGGTAAGCTTCCCTCAAACGCCTCTCGTTAATTGCAATGCAATCTCCATTTTACCCATCAAGACAGTCACGAAATGGGACAGACATGTTTGAAATTTTGTTCATTCAATCAGAGCATCGCATCGCTCCGTGTTCTACATATCGTAAAAGTTTCCATGCCATACACATAAGCTACATCCAAGAGCTTTCAATCGTAAATCAAATCCAAATCACACCAGCTTCTCTATCCTAGAGAACGCCATATCCATAATACATCTACTCGACGGTAACCGACTTGGCCAGGTTACGGGGCATATCAACGTTGACACCCTCGGCAACCGCCATCCAGTAGGACATGAGTTGCAGGGGAACGACGTTGATGAGACCCTGGAGAACGTCGACGTTCTTGGGCACCTCGATCTTGTCTGTCTTGTCGGTAGGGAACTCGGGGTCGTTCTCGTTGCAGATGATGATTGGTCGTCCGCTACGGGCAATGACCTGTTGGTATGCGTTGAGCGACTTGGCGAAGATGTCGTCACGGGTAAGGATCATGACGATAGGAAGGTTCTCGTCGACCAGAGCCAAGACACCGTGCTTGAGCTCACCAGACATGACAGCCTCGCAGTGAAGGTACGAAATCTCCTTGATCTTGAGAGCACCCTCGAGCGCGGTAGCGTGCTGAGAGCCACGGCCGAGAAGCAGCAGGGACTTCTGGTTCTTGAACCTCTCGCAAAGCTTCTTGATGGGCTGGTCGAGCTTGAGCACCTCCTTGAACTGGTCCGAGATCTTGGTGAGACCCTCGATGATCTCCTCCCGCCTCTTCTGCTTGGATGCACGGTCCTCACTGAGAGAGAGCGCGAACATGACCATGCAGACGAATTGCGAGGTGTAGGCCTTGGTGGAGGCAACACCGATCTCGGGACCAGCGTTGATGTGCACACCGCAGTGGGTGAGGAGAGAGATGGAGGAACCGACGGTGTTAACGATACCGACAGTCAGGGCACCGCGCTCCAAGCAGTAGCGGAGAGCACCCAGGGAATCGGCAGTCTCACCAGACTGGGAGACAAAGACGCACGTGTCGTCACGGAAGACGGGTGCCTGACGGTCAAGGAAATCGGAGGCCAGCTCAACGGCAATGGGGATTTCAGTGAGCTCCTCAAAGATACCACGGACAGCCATGCACGAGTGGTACGAAGTACCGCAGGCAACGAAGATGATTCTCCTGCATCGCCTGATGGTAGAGAGGTATTGACGGAGACCACCAAGAGTGACCGTCTTGTTGACAGCATCGAGGCGACCACGCATGGCGTTGACGACGGACTCGGGCTGCTCGAAAATCTCCTTCTGCATGAAGTGGTCGAAACGGCCCTTCATGATCTCCTGAAGCTGGATCTCAAGAGTCTGGATGGTGCGGACGTTGGACGAGCCGTCATCCTTGTGCAGACGGTGGATGTTGAGGGAGCCCTCGTGGATGTGTGCAATGTCGTCGTCCTCGAGGTACAGGACCTTCTTGGTGTGCTCGACGATGGAGGAGGGGTCGGACGAGAGGAAGAACTCGGTGGGCATCGGGACGCCGTCGTCGGACAGGAAAGCGCGCGATTGCGATCGGTGCAGGAGCGACTTGTCAGGGGGAGCGAGCAAGTTGTTGGACTTCTTCAGCGCGACGTTGTGCGAGGCGCTCTCAGCGGGGAGAGCAGCACCCTCGTCGTTGTACTCGACATCGACGAAGTCGACCTTCATCTTCTTCTGTGTTCGTACACCGATGACGAGGGGAGAACCCTTGCGGGCCGCAACGACCTCATGTGGGTAGTGAACGGACTTGAGGAGAAGACCAAAGGCACCCTGGAGCTCCTTGATGACGGCCTTGACGAGCGAGGGGAAGCTCAGGTCGGGGTGCTCGGTGTAGATGTACTTTGTGAGTTTGGCAATAGCCTCGGTGTCGGTCTCCGTCTCGAACTTGAAGCCCTTGCTCTCGAGCAGCGTCTTGAGCTCCTTGTAGTTTGTGATGATACCATTGTGGACGACGGAGAACTCCCAGTTGGGGTCGGACCTGGTGGGCGGTTAGTGCGTGCTCTGGGTGGTCCAAAGAACGTGGACGTGACATACCTGTGGGGATGGCAGTTGACACGCGATGGGGGACCGTGGGTGGCCCATCGGGTGTGGGCGATACCGGCGTGCGAGTCGAAGACCTTGTTGAGGTCGAAGTTCTGCTCCTCGACGAGCTTCTTCAGCGAGGCGACCTTGCCAACCTCCTTGACGGCGTAGACCTCATTCTTCTTGTCGCCGTCAATGGCAAGACCGGCCGAGTCGTAACCACGGTACTCTAGACGTTGCAGACCTGAGGGGACAGCGTGTTAGTGATCGCCCTCCAGCCCCACCAAACCACTTCCGACTCCGTGGAACGCGCGTCTGGGGGAGCGGCTGCGGGATTGCTTACCATTGATGAGTGTGTCGAGAATGTACTTCCTGTCCTTCTCCACCAGGTAGTTGATGTAGCCGAAGATACCGCTGCAGACACCGTCGTTAGCCCGTGTCCAGAGCCTCGCTGTAGCTGCCACAGCTTCACATAGTGGGGCGGCGGGGACTTACCACATGGCGACGAAACGAAAGTAGGGTGCTGAATATGAATGGAAGCGATTGTAAGGCAGTCGGAGTCAATTGGGCGTGTGCAAGAAAGTAGGGTGCGGGGGGAAGCAGACAGGTGTGTGAGCAGAGAAAGAGCGGTGGTGTGTTTGACTTATATCTTCCAGGGCCAAGCACTGAGCATGCCCCAGCGACGCCCTTCTCCACCCGGCCTGGCTAGCCTCGCCAATGCAGCGTATCGCACCCGTCTGTGACGCCGCTCTACCACCCTTGAATCTCGCCCTCGCAGCCCTGCGACTCTCTGCCACGCCCTCCCTCACTGTCCCCTATTTCGTCATATCTCGCGGAATCATCCTGGTCCATCGGCTTCCGCGATGCTGCCAGCCAATAGCCCCCGCTGCTGTTCCTGACCTGATCGCCCGCTATCCAGCGTTTCTCAGGGACCAAGAGGCGCAGCACCTCCAAAATAGCAACGCTAGGCCCGTTCCTCGACTATTTTCATGTCAAGATGCCAGAAATCTTCTCTTCGCAATGCTACACCGCGGCCACTATGCCACTCGCGTCCTGACGGGCGCCGCATTCGCCGCATGCGAGGCCTCAAGCTCGCCCAAAAACTGTGCTTATGGAGAGGTTTCTAATTCTGCTTCATCGTTCAATATCTTGGATCCGCTACGTCAGCGCGGGTACGGCTCCGAATTGGGAAGCCAGCGCCGTGCGTCACGACTTGACATCTCGTGTAAACTCTGTTTGGTGATCTTCTGCTGATATGGTCGACAGCTTGGAGAAAACCGATATGCCAAAACAAATCATGGCAGATGGGTGGAACCCAGTCGCTAGCTGCACCAACCGTCCCACTAACGGCGCAGGTTTACCCGCAATGTGCTCCCCACCGTGTGCAGTATTGTCTGAATCAGACGGTGAGAAGCAATATCGTCTGGCCCTGCAGGTCTGCATTTCACGCATGAGCGCCAACAACGCACACCTCACAGGAGCCAGAGAATGTCTTCAACCCGCCGTGGCCGATGCTGCCAACGAATCACGCACTGGAACCACAAACGTGGAAGATGGAGCTGAGACTTCGGGGCGTGTACGTCTGCTCAACTGCATCTGAAGTCGAACAACGGTGAGCACCTTGTAGCTACTGCGCGCTTGTTCCGCTCTGGCGAAAAGCTTAGTCTACCTTTCTGCAGGTGTGAGCTCGACTATAGGAAAGCGTGCCGACAAGAACCTTTGGCCTGCGTCCGTTGGGAACGTCTGGATGCCTTAGCAGCTCGATTGTCTTGACCGCCTCTAAATTGCCATCCATACCACAAACACGGCATCTGAAACCCCACCGTAAGTGGCGTATACGAACATCAGCCGCACATGCACGCCTTGACAACAGTCGTGCCGTTGCATTCGTGCCGACTCCTCATTCCGGTCTTTCCGCGCCCTGCATGTACTTCGTATCCTACTCGCCAAAGGTTGCACCAGTATTGTATCGTTTCGTATCGCGGCCCTGGTCAGCAGCTAGGTATCCCCGCTGCATCTTCGGAGAAATAAACACACCATTTGCCTCACCCCGTTTCAGATGCTGCTTGCCGTTTTAAGGACACATCACAGCATTGAACACGCCCAAGCACATATGCAACGTTTTCACACTTATGTCACAGTGCAGTTGACATTGAAAAGCAAAAAGAGAGACTAGTCAAGTTCTACAATGATTCAACTATGTGAGAGCTCGAGCCTAGCCGCTTCTACTCATCGAACATGCACGTGGACTAGACCGCGAAAAAGTGCGCCCGAACCCAAACCTGCCTAGCGTAACTTCTATGATGAGAGATAACCAAAGATGAGTGCTGATGTACATCGCTGAAATGCTACATGCAATGCAAAACGAGAAACAAGGTAATTTGCGATTGGGAACCGTCAACTACCGGCTGTCACAGTAGCCGGGAGCCTTGGGAGCACCTCCGTGGATCCAGCTCTGGACAGTGAGAGTTGTGGTATATACCATGCCAACCGCCCCGATGATGCAAAGCAGTACGTCCAATACACGTGCAGTGGTTGTGCGCGCGACAGCCCGGTAATGGAGCAAGGGCTACATATTGTTAGCGATGAGCAAGTCAGAGGAAGATATGTGCTTACAGGATAGATGAAGACCAGCGGAATGCAGGCAAAGCTTCCTACCAGACTGACAAACTTGTCCAAGTCACCGGCACCAGCCCAAGCAAGGCAAGCGCACACCAAGACCATGAAGAATCGGAAGAAGTTCTTCTTCCACTTGACGTACGGGTTGTACTTGCCTGTCCTACTGAACAACTGCTGGCTGGTAATCTCGATTGCCGGGTAGATCTGTAGTGGCGTAGATAGCAAGATAGCGAGCGAGTAGATAAACTGAACGCCGTTGACGAATCTGTTATCCTGGGGCATGTTGAGAAGTACCACAGTCTTCGTCTTGGATCCAAACGCTGCGTACGAAAGGGCTCCAGCGCTGAGGAAGATGACAGTGATGATAATCATGACACCTCCCAGGACCTTGGGAAACTTCTTCGGGTCTTTCATGCCGGTCTGGATAGGGATGATGAGACCGATGCCTTCGAATGTGAAGATGGCGGTACCGATGAAGAGCGTCCAGTCTTTGGCGTTGAAGTTGACGATGTCGGAGATACCGCCCTGGTCAACGATGGTGAAGAGATCGTAGTAGTACAGGTATACGAGACCCATGAGGATGAAGAGATCTGCCACCAATGCGAGCTTCTGAATGTTGTTGATGTTGCGGTAGAGCGACAACGGCAAGAAGATGACCATCTGCATCATGATCATGTACTTGATGTCGATGAAGGTCTTGCAGTTGGATACTGCAAGAACAAAGGCTTGCAGGTTCTCAGACACAAAGACGATGTAGGCAGATGAGAAGCCGATCTGGGATATGACAAGCGAAGAGTTGATCATGTTGCGCATCCAGTTTCCGTAGAGATGAAAGCCCATGTCACCGAACGAGTGCTCTACCACGAGCCGGGTGGAGACAAGCAAGACAAAGCAGGCATACGAGAGACCCGCGACACCAAGGAGTACCACATTGGAAAAGAGCATGCCGCCGTTAAGGAAGGCTCGGGGCAGGAACAAGACACCAGTGCCAACAAACGACTTGAGGAGCAGCATGGCTGCACCTGTGGGGCTGCCGGTGCCGGTTTTCTTCGCTTTGCGCTTTCTTCGCTTGCCAGGGGTGAGCAGTGCGCTCGACTCGCCGTACTCGCGGTCTTCGTCTTCGCTCTGCGCGCCGGAATCCAGAGCATCGGAGGAGAAGTATTCGTCCGGTCCCAACACCTCGTCGTCTTCTTCGAGAGATTCACCGGCGAAGTGGCCATATAACGTGAGGAACTCCAAGAAGTTGCTGGTAAAGACCTGCGGCGGTGGGCGCGCCTGTCGGACTGTTCCATAGCCAGACGGGCCTGGGCCGGGTGAGGGACTCCCAGCGGCTCTGCGCAAGTAGTTTCGTCTGAAGCCACCAGGCTGGCGAATGGAGTCGATGTCGAGTGCTTCGTCTTCAGGACGACGTCGCGAACCGTGGAAGCTCTTGCTGCGCTGCAACTTGCCCTGCTCTTCCGCCGCCTGCTGCTCGCTCCACCTGTAAATTTGTCGCGTGATGTCGCCGCCCTGGAGTTGCAAGCTCGAAAACTGCTCCTCGTCTTCCTCGGGCCTCGTTCCAGTTGATTGGGCATCGTCGTCGCCTATTCTTCCACGATTTGACCTGCTTGGTGAGGCATAGTGGCCTACCAGATGCCGGCGCACGATCTCGGGGTCTTCGTACGGCACAGGCGAGCGACCGCGGCCGTCAAAGGAACCGTAGTTGCTAGGCGGGCCACGAGGAGGCGCGTCTTGGGCGGGGGACAGTGGGCGTATTGGAGGTGTGCCGAACCGTGGGGGTGAATTGCCCAGTGACTCTTTCAGCGCTGAAGAGAGGTTCGACTCGGCTGGGCCGGGCAGCGACGACTGCGGATCTGCGCGTCCAGGCAGCGGTGTCTGTATCGACGACGAGTTTGCCGTCTGGGTCTGGGAGGGTGTTGGTATTTGGCGCACGGCAGGCGTGCCGTTGGGAAGGGAAGGAACGGGCGAGCCCCGTCGCGCGATAGAGCCTGCACGAACAGACTGCGTATCGGGAGAACTTCGTCGAGAATCTCGCGACGACGGCACCGCCTGTGGGTTCGTCGATGTCGAACGCTCACCCGACATGTTGGGCTGCGTGTGTGGTGTTGTGGAGCCGCAGTGAACTCTGTGATAAGAAACGCGAGCTTCGGCTACCTGCGTCTAACGTCGCAAAGGGAATGCTGAGCGATAAAACACGCTACGGGTAGTTATATGGATGGCGTGGCCAGTGGACACATACCGCGAGGCTTCGAGATGCTACGCGTACTGTACAGCAACAAGAGGGAGACGCGCAGAAGAAGCAAGGAAAGCTGAGTCGGGCTGCTTCGAGGCCTGTGCCGAGAGGTTGAGGTCATCCGTCGATTCGCCGGAGAGATGTGGCGCCCCACGCGCGGGATGACCATGTCACACCGTTGGAAGCCCTGCATCTTTCCACCGAGAAGCGAGCGCTAAGCCGCCAAGTGAAGCATAGCAGAAGACTTTACTGTTGGCGATGTAGATGCGGCGTCATCGCTCCTCGGATGTGTTGCCCTGTCGTTGCTCTCAGCTGTTCTGTCCATGTCTCGCTCCTACACCTCACCATCCAACGCTCATCGGCGCATCCCGTGCACGGCCTGACCGGAGCCGCAGTGACACCCCGTGCCACGAACATTGAACCAGGTTCCCGATGCCGAGACCATGACGAATGCGGACGACGACCAGACGACCAGGCTTACCCTGCCGCGGACACGCTCCAACTTTGCAACCCGTACAGCACGAGATGAGAGTGCGCGACTGCATCGACGCTCGTTCGTACAGCATTCACCACCACCTGACGAGGAAACACCGCTTCTGCCAAGCAGTGGACGCCAGCTCCCAGCTGATGCCGATGTCTACGATGGCGCTCAAGGGACGGGGAGCAAGCAGAGAGGGATGAGCAGCTGGTTCTCGAGCATCCTCCGGACGTCACGATCCAATTTAGCGAAGGAGCCAAATAATGACGGTAAACGACACTCAGTCAGCGAAACCACCAAACCAAGGCCTGGTGCTTTCCCCAGACCCGTTGGAGGTACCGACAAACTAGGCACTTTCGCTGGAGTTTTCGTACCGGTAACCCTCAATGTCTTGTCGATTTTGATGTTTCTCAGATTCGGCTTCCTTCTGGGTCAAGCTGGCTTGATTGGCATGATGGGTATGCTGATAGCAGCTTATGCCATCAATCTCTTAACTACCTTGAGTATTTCCGCTGTTGCCACCAATGGCACGGTTAGAGGAGGAGGCGCGTACTACTTGATCTCCCGCAGCCTGGGGCCAGAGTTCGGCGGATCGATAGGCATCGTCTACTATCTTGGCTCAGTCTTCAACACCTCGCTCAACGCTGTCGGTCTCATCGACTGTCTTATCGAGAACTTTGGTAGCAATGGAGGTGACATGGCAGAGTGGCTACCTCAAAGCTACTGGTGGCAGTTCCTCTGGGCTACCTTGGTTCTAGCCGCGTGCACACTTATCTGCCTTGCTGGAAGTGGGCTCTTCGCACGCTGCAGTAACGGCCTACTTCTAGTCTTGTTGGTCGCGACTATCAGTATTCCTCTGTCCGCTGTGTTCAGGCCTCCGTTCGAGAACCCAAAAGAAGACATTGTTTTCACAGGCCTCAGCATGGACACGTTCCGTCAGAACTTACTACCCCACTTCACGCGAGGAGCCGCGGGAAGTGTCGATCATCACCGAGAGAACTTCCAGGATCTTTTTGGTATTCTCTTCCCAGCTACGGGAGGGATTCTGGCCGGTGCAAGCATGAGTGGCGACCTCAAGCACCCAAGTAAAGCCATCCCGAAAGGGACATTGTACGGCATAGGTCTGACCTTCATTCTTTACACACTCGTTATCTTCGCTATGGCGGCGTCAATAGCACGCGAAACTTTCTACAACAACACAAATGTCATCCAGCTGACCAACATATCTGGCGCGGTCGTGCTTGCTGGCGAGATGGCGACATCCTTATTCTCGGTACTCATGGGTGTTATTGGTTCAGCCAAGCTCCTTCAGGCTCTTTCTCGCGACAATCTTATTCCTGGACTTTCGATCTTTGGACAGGGCACGAAGAAATCCGATGAGGTAGGATGTCTACAGTTATCTTTGCTATGTCTATACTAACCACGTAGCTTCATCTGCACAGCCGATCTACGCCATCATCATCACTTTTATCATCGCTCAGATCACAATGTTTGCCGACATCAACCAGATTGCTTCATTTATCACAATGACGGTAAGTGCTCCCTATCACTCTACCAGTCGTCAGTAAAACTCTACTTGTTTAAATCCTAACATTCTCTAGTATCTCATGACATTTCTCGTTACCAACTTGGCCTGTTTCTTACTCAAGATCGGTTCTGCCCCAAACTTCCGGCCCTCCTTCCACTACTTCAACTGGCCCACAGCTGCTGTTGGGACGGTTGTCTGTGGAGGCACCATGTTCTTCGTCGACGGCTTCTATGCATCTGGATGTGTAGCTCTGCTCATGATTATCTTCCTGCTGATTCACTACACTACCCCACCTAAGCCATGGGGTGATGTGAGTCAGGGTCTCATCTATCACCAAGTGCGAAAGTACCTGCTGCGCTTGCGTCAAGAGCATGTCAAGTTCTGGAGACCCCAGATCTTACTCTTGGTCAATGATCCGCGGCGGCAGTATAAATTGATCCAGTTCTGCAATTCGCTGAAGAAGGGAGGTCTCTTCGTACTTGGGCACGTCATTGTCTCTGATGACTTCGGGGAAGCTGTGCCAGAAGCTAGACGACAACAGCAGTCTTGGACAAAGTATATCGACTTCTCCAGGATCAAAGCGTTCGTGAACATCTCTATATCACCTGCCGTCGAGTGGGGTGCTCGCAATCTTGTTCTGGGTGCAGGGCTAGGTGGCATGCGGCCAAACATAGTTGTCATGGGCTTCTACAACCTACCTGAGATGAGGCAAGCGCAGCCTTCCATCGGCATACCTTCGCCCCAACCATCACGCCCATCCAGCAAGGCTACGAACCATCCTATCTCTCGGAAAGCAATCCAAGCAGCAGCCAGGCGACGCGTCACAGGAAACACCCATAATATGCTTCCCACCGATGCTATGAAACCAGAAAACGCGATTGCTATACGCAGTTACGTCACTGTTATCGAAGATCTGATTCTCCGGTTGCAAGCAAATGTCGCTATAGGCAAGGGGTTCCAGGAACTCGAGGTGCCGCCTACCAAGCCTACGGTGAAAGAGAAAGCGTTCAGCTTCATTGGTCTCAATGACATTGATATCGAGGATTCTTCAAAGAAGTACATCGACCTCTGGCCGATTCAAATGTCAGCCGAGGTCGCTACTACTGGCGATGAGCCAATCCGCAAGAATGTTCTGACCACGAATTTCGACACGTATACACTCATCCTGCAGCTTGGATGCATCTTACACACGGTACCGTCTTGGAAGCGCATGTACAAACTGAGAGTCTGTGTTTTCGTGGAGTATGAGACGGACGTCGAGGAAGAGCGTAGTCGCGTTACTACATTGCTGCGTAATCTGCGCATTGAGGCTGAAGTCCACGTCTTCTGGTTGTCCTCCGGAGATTTGAGCATGTATGAAGTCATCATCAACGGAAGAGATGATGGTCACCTTGATCAGACTGGTCGTGATATCGATTACTCGCTGGAAGACGAGCGATGGTGGCAAGACATCAAACGACTGCGTCAGCCCGAGAGTTTGAGTGCGAGCCAGGAGCTAGCACAGACTGTCGATATTCTTGAAGCCGTCACCAGTTGGCCTATTGCCTCGTTCCAACATGGTAGGCAAGAGACGAACCCAAAGCGCTTCTCAGCCCTGCGCAAGATGCTACGTAAAGCAAAAAGTAGAACATCTGTTGGCAATCTTGGGGACGGGGCAAGGGCCAAAATGCAAAGCCAAAGGATACCAGTCCAGCTACTTGAAGACAGCGATAGCGACACTCAACCATCCTCAGCCGGCGGAAGGGAAGACGATGCTGATGACGAAGCAATGGCTTCTGATAGCGAGGCAGTCGTTAGTGGCAGCAACTTCGACGAATACGACTTGGATGCATCGAGTGATGAGAGTGATCAGAACGGGCAGAGAATGTCACTAAGAAGACGCAAAACGGCACCCAGCACCTCTTTCTGCACCAGGCAGCTGGATCTCCGTAAGACCATTTGGAAAAGTTCACGGAAGGACAGTACCTCGCAGAAAGATGACCGGCCGACCACACAGTCGGTGACACCGCTCAAACCACACCCAAACGCCGTTGCCTCTGACACAGCTATTCTTCACGCCGGAGAGCGAGCCCAGTCCCAAAGTGTAGCCAGTTCATCCTCTCAGCGCTCTGGATCCTCACGAGCCGCTGTCAAACCGCCTACAATGCGTCGGCAGTCACTGCCCAAGTTCACATCGAATCCAACTCCCCGAACAGCGATATCATCGGAAGAAACGGCCGGCCCATCGATAACATTCATCGATACGCCCAAACCAGCAGTAGCTAACAAACAAGACCCCATTGTGACATCTGGAGAGCCCTCCCAACTCGCCGCAGAAAATACACCAGCAAATTCCAGTCCCCACTCAGCCGCAGCATCGTCTCACCAACCTACGGACACGGGTACGGCCTCCCCAGCTTCCGGATTTCCTGCCCAACAAGCCATCCCTCTCTCTTTCAACGACCTACCGTGTCGCGCTCAGCATCTTATCCTGAATGAGCTTATACGGAAGCATTCTGATGAAACGGCAGTTGTGTTTACTACGCTCCCTAGTCCTATGGAGGGTACCTGTGAAAGTGAGGCAGAGAGTGTCAAATACATTAGCGATTTGGAGGTCCTGTGCCAAGGCTTACCGCCGGTACTGTTGGTGCATAGCAATAGTATGACCGTCACTATGAATTTGTAGAAAGACCAGAGTTTGAAGATAGAGGTAAAACGGAAGTTGTATGATTTAGATAAGCATCGAGACGACAGTAAATCGCATTCCATGAAATTGATACATAACAATGAAGTCGCAAGCACGAGGTGGTGGTATCATTAATGCTACAACTTAAACTCTAAACTACTCGCTATCATCCTCGCTACTCGACATCACTGCGTCTTTCTCGACGACCTCTTCTCCCTCTTCATCCGGCTTGCCTGTCATGGAGAAAGCCTTCAGACACGTAATCCTGGTACCAGTCGAAGAGGTTCCAAGCAGCTTACCGACCTGCGCCGCTGTGAAACCTTCTGCCTTGCCCGCATCATCGCTCTTCAGCTCTTCCGTGCTCAGTGACCAGAAGCGCACTGTGCCATCGCTGCTACCAGTGACGATGAGGAAATTTGTTTGCGAGAGCTGGACGATTTCAAAGTCCTTGACACGGCCTGTCATGCCTGCTGCTGGGCCACCGATTTGAGCGACTAATCTGCTAGCAGGAACCTCGTCTTTGTTCTTCTCTGACGATTCAGTCGGTATCGTGGTGTTGGTGTCGAAGAGAAGAACGCGGCCATCCTCGGTTGAGACGAGTAGCGTGCCCGGATGCGACTCCGACGGCAAGTAGTGCATTTGATGGATCTTAGTCCTCGGGGTCGGTGCAATCTTCGCTTTCGGCTTAGATTCGATGTTGAAAACGACGATGCCGCGCTCGAAGCCCACAGCGAACTCCTCGCCTTCCTGGTCCCAGATGACTCGTCTACCCTCACCGGATGCGAAGCGTCCTTCGCCTACGGCGGTGAGGATGTTGCGGTCAAAGTTGAGCACGCCGGCTTTCTTTCCTGTTACGAGGTTCCAGAGTCGCATGCACTTTTCGCCTTTGCCTACGCTCAGCATGAGCTTCATACTGGGGTGGACGGCGAAGTCATTAATTCCAGAGGGTACTTCGCCGGGTCCGGCTGTGTCTCCACTGGGTCGGCCTTGGGGCTTTGGTATTGGCGCTTTGATGGTTGAGAGGGCAGTCCAGTCGCGTGTTCTCGTGATGGCGATAGTGCTGTCTTCCGCGGAGCTGAGGAGCTTACTCCTGGTTGGGAAGTAGAGGGCTGTGATGTTTGACGAGTGGTGAAGCAATGAGCCAAGTTCCTTGTTCTTGGGATTCTCAGTAATGGAGCCACCATGGAGGGAAGGTAGCTTTGGCCTGAGTTTTGAGGCGACTGGGGGAGCGGTCGAAATGGAGTACAGATTGATGCGCTCATCGGTGCTGCCCGTAGCTAACGTGATTTTGGACGTCTCATTCGAAAGCGGAGACAGGGCAAGACAGCGGATGGAGGATGAATGGGCGTTGAAAAGAAATGTGTCGGTAAAATCTACTTTTGGCCTGTCCGTCTCAGGTGTCGATGCATCATCCTGTCCGGTGAAGAGACTGCTGGGAATGGATGCTGCGAATCCATGCAGAACTCTCTCGTAGGAGCCGGTTATGACTTGCACAGTCGTGACATCTGGGACAGAATCTTCGCTTTTTGCAGTGGAATCGATCTGGAGTTTGCTCATGCTCAGGTCCATCTTCCCGTTGGCTGCACCTTCCTTGCCATTGCGGATCGCCGTTTCCTTGGTCGCCGGCTGTTTTGTGGTCGAGGCAGCAGCGCCCTTGGAGCTCTTCAGCGCCTTCGCCTTGGCAGCGCTCTCGGCGGTCTCTCTCTTTCTCTTTGCCATTGTCGATAACTCGTCGTTGTTTCGCGCAGCCGTCGCGTCTTGCGATCCAGAAGTTTTTGATGCAGACGGCAGGGCTAGGCCGGGTGGAGTAAGGCGCAGCTAGTGTCCCAAGGTTGGCCCAATGAACCAGGCTAGGCAGGGCTTATCACGGCCATCCCTGCAATGCGGCGTGAGCAGCCCTTCCCTCACGTTCTCGCAGTCCCGCCCATCAGTCCAGCATATCGCAAAACACATTTCCATCAACCAACGCGACCAATAACCCCGATAATTCATCACAACGGCGGCACTCGTGGATAACGGATGTCGGCCACCGTTCGTCGGTCTTCATATGTCCCTCGACAGTTTACGGGAAACCTTACGCCAGGAGAAGACAAATGAAGCCGCGTAAGTCAAAGTCCACGACTATCCATCGCGTTTGCAATTTGGCCGATGGAATCGACTAAATGCACCGATGCGACAAGGAAAAATCGCTCGTTTTAGTTTATTTGCGTGTTGTGGTGGTGCTAATTCAATGTCCCCAGATTCACATCCGCGACGTTGGAGCGCCATCTCCGGGCACTCTGGAAGGTCACGGGCTGCTGCAATGCCGCTCTGAACGGCCACCAGCCCGTAGCAGACGACTTCGTCTATGGCGAACCTGACGAAGAGGAACGTCGTTTTCTCGACCAAAACGACATCTCACAGTAAGATGCCTCCTGTCCCTAGTACCATGCACCTACTCGTCGCCAATGTTCACGTTGTCGTCGTTCCACTCTGCTAACACGGTCGCGTCTCTAGAGGTCGACGCTTCAACGATGCAACGCTGCCCTTCCCAGTGGCCGTTACTGACCATCAGCCACCACTCCCTGCTACCCTACCCTTCCAGAATCCAACCAAGACCTTCACCAAGCCGTCGCCATCCCCCGTCGTCGGCACCCCAAGCCTCGAAGAGCAACTTCGTGCCGCCTCAGCTTCGCCGTCCGTTGCGACGCAAACCTTACCTTCAGTCGAATCGTCATTACAAAGCGACGTTATCCACGTTGTCCCCCGCGTAAAGGCTGCCTCACATGCTGCATCGCCCACTACAGAAGATGAGGTAGCAAACAATGCCCAACCCGACGCGACCCTTGCTGTCCAGGCTCCAGGCAATCAAGAACATTCCCCTCGCGACAAAACTACGGTCGACCCAAGTGCTGTTGCATCCCCGACGGCCGACGACACGAATGCTGCTACCCTCCCCGACGGATCTTCGTCGAGTGCCACCACGGACGCCAAACCGAAGCCACCACAAGTCGTTCATCTACCACCAAAAGAAATTCAAGAGGCCAGACTGCAGGAGACGGAGCGAAAATTGGACAAAGCTGCCGAGAAGGAGCGAAGAGAAGAGGAACGGCTTACCATCCCACCCACGAATGCGCCCGTCGACGTTTCTTCCCCGTCATCGACCGTCGGGCCCTACTCCCAAGCAACACCGCACGCGCAACACCATTCGCCTGATACCAGTCCTGATTCGGAGACTTACAAGGAGCGCAACAACGTCCCGTTGCCAAACGACGATGTCCTCGACCCCGCCGCGCAGCAAGTTAAGGATGACCACGAGCGTGCTCTGCACAAACGAATGAAAGAAGCAAGAGAGAACGCCCGAGCAAGAGAAGATGACTCCCCTACACCAGACATCGAGCAACAGATCGAAGACGAACAGGCGATACGGTTGGCGCGCGATGGGAAGAGTCGTCTGAGCGAGTCCCAGCCCTCCGGGGACGTACATTCGTTGACGGAGGGTGTGGACGGCGGTTACCGTGCGGCAAAAACAGAAGAAGAAGACTCGATCGGAACAAAGACTGTTCATGATGTTGCCATTGACTCTTTACCAACTCCAACGACCGTTGCCGCGGAGCCTTCGACTGTGGACCGCGACAATGCCGACCAAGCCATCGACCACCAACAGGCCTCTCCTACCGCCGACCATCCCACACCTCCCGCTGACATCGATATTGAAATGCGCGACGTACCATCCCTGGATGCACAAACAACGACCTCGCCCCAACATCCAACATCCCGTCCCGGGCGTATGACTACCCGCGTCGCCTCTGGAGCAATACGACAGAAATCTGTCTCTGAAATTATAGCTGAGAAGGCAGGACCGAAAGCCATACCAACCCCCCGCTCAAGTAATCATTCGGCATCTACAAGTCCTCCAAGACCAAGAACAGCTCGCAATAAGTCACAAGAAGTCTCGACCGTCGTATTCGCCAAGAAGACACCGACACGGGCATCGAAAGCCCTGCAATCGTACAACGAAGATTATGCGTCGCTCCAAGGTGCTTCGGAAGATTCGAGCCGAGATTATCTAGAGGGTCTTTTCAAGTACCAGGCTCACCACCCGCCTAGGTCTGTACCTCTGCAGGAACTTGTAGCATCTGCAAGGAAGACGGTGTCGACGGCTGGTACGCTTGCGATGATTCGTGAACATCAAGACTACAAGATTTTGAAGAGAGTGTACCAGTTGCAGAATGCCAACCGATGGTCCTTGAGGCAACTCCAGAAAGCCGTCGAACCTGAGCGTCCATTTACCCACCAGGATCAAGTGCTTCTCGACATGAAGTGGATGCACACAGACTTCAAGGAAGAGAGGAAATGGAAGAAAGCACTTGCCGCTACTTTTGCGGAATGGTGTGCCGAGTACGTGGCCAGTACACCTGAAGAACGATCAACGCTACGGGTCAATGCATGCATTCCAAAGTCGGCTAGGCGTGCGAGCAACGACGAGGAGATGAATGATGCTCCTACGCCAGAGCTTGTCCACTCGAGTACGCACGAGACGGAGAGTGAGTCATACGGTGATGAGGACGATGTACTTACTCCCGTCAACGCCAGCCCCCCTACAGGTCTATTCTCACTAGGCTTCAACGACGTGGTCATGAAGATCGACCGCACACCTGCCAGTGATACTATGTTCCGGGAACTGCCTCTTTACGACCCGATGTTCGAGGGCTCCAGCGACACCAACCCGTTCTCTCTCTCAGAGCCACCCATCCTTCCCGTTTCCAAGTTCGTCACTGGAAAGCTGGTCTCGCAAATACGAGGGCCACCCAAGAAGCGTAGCAGGTATGACTATGACTCTGAAGACGAGCCGTCTTCGCCGCCTAGTCGATCTGGTACGTCAGCCGAACATTCAATGCCATCCACACCAGGTCGACGCCTATTCTGTCGCAACGACTTACCGCCGGAAATGACCAATGTCGCCTTGTTCAACGCGGAGAACAAGCATGTTCGCGACCGACTTCAGGCTGCCCATCAATTCAGACCACCTACAGAGTTCAACATGCCCACTATTGCCTTCTTCGAAAACCGCACGCCCTCTCAGTGGCTGTGGGAAGAAGACCAAAAGCTACGGGCGTTGGTGAAAGAGTATACATTCAACTGGTCCCTGGTCTCTCAGCAGCTTTCGTTACCTTCGATGTTCGTGTCCGGATCCGGTCGACGAACGCCATGGGAATGCTTTGAACGCTGGGTGCAGCTTGAAGGTCTTCCGGCGGAGATGTCCAAGACACAGTACTTCCGCACCTACCAAAGCCGACTGGAGCAAGCCAACAAGACCGTTTTCGCTCAGTTCCAGGCTCAACAGCAGCAGCAACAGCAACAAGGCCAGACCCCAGGTCAACCGCGCAGAAGACCCACGACTACGCCAATACGAGTAGAAAGAAGGCGAGAAAACAGACATCTCGCTATCATCGATGGCATGCGTAAGCTGGCCAGAAAGCGCGAGTCTGCTGCCCACAAGCAAGCGGAGTCTCAGAAAGCCGCTGCGCTTCGAAAAGCACATGAGCCTGCGCCACCCAAACAGACAACCCTAACGCCCCAAGAGTTTAGTCGTATGAAGTGGGAACGCGAAGAGAAAATGAAGCAAAGGCACATTGCGCAGGAGATGATGGCTAGGGTAAGAATCATGTCCCTACACGATGAGTACACCACTGACGGAGAACAGCAACAAATGATGGCGCGGCAGCAGGCCCAAATACAGGTGCAACCAGGAATGGCGAATGGTGTGAACCAGATGCAACGTAACGGGACACCCGGGGGCACAAACAATGTTCCTCCGCAAATGGCTAATGCGTCTCTGCAACAGGGGCAGAATGGCCCGGCAATGGCGGCCCGCGCACACCAATCTCAACAGGGAATGCAAGCTAATTTTGCTAACGGCAACATGTCTGGCATGTCGATGGGCACACCGGGCGTTCCCCAAGCACAAATGCAAGGCAACATGCAGAACACCCAGCGTATGGGACCGCCGGACCAGATGCGCATGGCCATGCAAAGAGGCCAATTTAACGCTACGCAACAACACCAGTTCCAACTCCAACAGCAACAGATCAACATGGCTAGCAATCTTACCCAAGGGATGGGAATGAACGGTATTCCTAATGCGAACATGATGACACCCGTTTCCAACCAGAACGGTGGAATGAACGGGAACATGAACAACTCCATGAATGGGATGGCAAACACCGCTGGATCCCCACGAATGAGCCAGGGCAATGGTAACATGCAAACACCGTCCCGCCCCCTATCGAGTGGGCACATGCCTCAGCTCCTAGCTTTCCAGAACCAGATCAAGGGACAACATCCGGAATGGACACCAGAACAAGTTTCGAAACAGGCCTCCGACCACCTCAACCGTTACCTGGCTAAGCAACGTACGCAGGCATCATTGAGTCAGCAGGCAATGAGCGCAGCAGCTGGATCGCCTGGCATATCTCCTTCTCCGCAAATGGCGAATAATCAGTATTTCCAGCAGAACGGTAGCATGGCCAACGCTCCTCAAACAAACGCGGTACAGAATTATCAGGCCCAATTGGTCCAACAACAACGGCTGATGGCAAGACAGCAGGCTGGCAGTCCTGGATTGAACGCCCGACCACCTAGTCGGAGCGCCACGCCTCAGAATCCACAGATGCAACAAAGTCCCGGTATGCAGCAAGCACAGATTAACCGGTCTTAAGGAATCTGATTGGCAAAGAGAGCGCCTCTGCGAGGCCCCGTCACCCTTGGCTTGTATATAATTTTAATGTTCCTGCTTAGCGTTGTTCTTCTAGCGTGGGAAAGTCTGGTTTTTTTTTTTTGCGATGTGTGGGCGTACCCATGAGAAGCATGGTGTTTGTGGCGTTGAATGGCGCTCACGCAGTCGCTCAAGGCAGTGGTTTGTATTAGGGGAAAACTCTTTGTGTCGCTTTTGCCAGCGACACCCATCATGTCTTGGTGATGGGCCTCCGAAGCAATATGTAGCTGTCTGAATATCATGCAACTCGAGCATAACATCGAGATACAAACATCTTTGAATCGCGTCCCTTGCCGTGTACTGAGGCGACTTGTGGACTGTGTGGCTAAGCCGCAGGACCTGCCATTGGTATATATTCCAGTAGGTTTCTAAGGTCTGCAAAAACGGTTGGAGATTGAATTGTCGAAGATCGGTGCTCGGCAGTCGACGTGGAATGTAGCGATGGAGAAGCTGATGTGGGCCCGGACCACATGTTGACTAAGCT
Source organism: Alternaria ethzedia (assembly GCF_023757985.1). Lineage (NCBI taxonomy): Eukaryota > Fungi > Ascomycota > Dothideomycetes > Pleosporales > Pleosporaceae > Alternaria > Alternaria ethzedia. Next base: position 242,023 of record NW_026056213.1, on the reverse strand, counting down.
GCGCGAGGCAGCTGAAGGCGGTGGGTGAAGGCACAAAGAACGTCGAGCGCGGAAGTCAACCTCACCTCCGCAATCTTCCTCAGCGGCCACCACACGCCATCGCAATCTTGCCACAGCTCCTCCGACTCGAACCAACCGAGCGCTGATTCTTTCGTTGGTTTTTGGGTTTCCCCACTGCTACAGCCGTCGCGCACCTTCCTCACTTGCGATCGCAATAGGCGTATTCATACATACGGACAAGAGTAGATAGGCATAGAGAGGAGAAAGACCCGACAAAATGAACGCGCCAGACAGGTATGCTTCATCTTTTGCAGTTCATCCTCTTCAACACAGTATCTCTGTACGCGCAGTCCACAGTCGACGATGTCAGTTCAACACCACGGTGACGACGAACCTACACGGCGCGTTCGCTGCTTCCACCACGAGCGCGTGAAAACAACGAAATGACGCACATTCCTATGGGCGCACGACACTATCGCGTGACCACGAGAGCGCGCTGCGCCGCATATATACACCCCCGATAGCAAGAGCATGCGACACAACGAAAGTCACGACTCTACCACGCCCACGCCCCGACGAACGAGACGCTCGATACCCCCAACCAATGAGCGACAACCCAAGCACATCCTTCTCCTCGAAGATCGGCCAACTGATAGAGGAAAATCCAAACTGTGCACTGCGCGACAGCTCAAAAGACAACCGGCATGTAACGCACAAAGCTGACCACGACTACGAGAACAGATTCGAGCTCTTCCTGCTAGACGAAGGCCAGCAGAAAGTCGAGGAAAAGGCCGAGACACGTATGTAGCACTTCACCCCATCCCTTCCATGCACACTCCCTCCCACCCATCAACTAACAACCCTCGCACAGGCGTCCCCAACACGGCCGTCTTCACCTTCAACAAAGAAGACCACACGCTCGGCAACCTCCTCGCGCAGCGGCTCCTCAAGAACCCCGCCGTCATGTTCGCCGCCTACAAAGTGCCCCACCCGCTCTTCGCTACGTTTGAACTGCGCGTCCAAACCGACGGGTCTATCACACCCAAGGAAGCTGTCATGGCGACTTGCCGGCTGGTCATCCAGGATCTGTCGAAGCTGAATGAGAGCTTTCAGACGGAGTGGCTGGGTAAGAGGATTGTTAGCGAGGGTGAGGCGGAGAGGCAGCAGAGGGAACAGAATAACTTCTGAGTTTGGGCGCTTTGCCATAGTGGCTACTGGGAAGCTCTTGGGAGATGGAGTTGTGGGTTGCATATGTTAGGCGTTTTTGACTGGTTGATTTATTGGTTGTTATGACGATTCAACAAAAGGGTTTTGATACCGTGACTTACATACCCTATAGAGCTGCGAACAGTTTGGACAAAGAAAAACAAAGTGGCTCGTCTTCTTCTGACTTCACGGTTGCTGTAGATCATTGAGTATGAGAAAGCTGTTTGGTACTATCATAGTTTTTCGTCGGTATCTACGTTTTACACACGGAGATGCTAATTTACTCATCATCCAGATCCGACCAACGTCCCGGTAGTGGCTTAGTGGCGAGCTCAGCATCATCTTTCGAAGCGACATGATTTTCGTCGCTAGCTGGTGTACTGCCCGAAGCCTCAGGCACATCCTTGGACGCACCTTCATCCTCGCTCATGACAGCGCTGTTAGCCCCACTAACCTTCTCCTTCTGCTCTTCTTCCTCCTCAGCCTCCTCCCAGCTCTCCGCAACTTCAACAGGTACTTCCTTCTGTTTCTTCTTCTTACTACTCAAGCTGAGCACCGCAAACCCGCCCTTGTTCCCGAAGGAAGTTGTCTTTGGGAGCTGGCGGTTTGGAACACCCTTCGAGGCTGCCACTTCGCTCCAGCCTGAACCGGGGCCTACATCAGACTCTTTGCGGAGAATGTTGAGTGAGGAGTCGAGACGCGCAAGTTGCATGCTTTTGCCGATGTTTTGCGTGGTAAGAGCTTTGGTTAGCGGTGCCTGGATCGATTCGAGCATGGTCTGCATTTCGCGTTCTGGAATGCTGAGCCGAGCTGCTAGAGGTGGCTTCAATGCTACGGCTTCGCTGGGAAGGAAGGTGACCTCTAGCTCGCATCGGAACGACGTCGTTGCGAGTACGCTCTTGATGATGGGGTTGAGCTCTTCGATAGTGAGCGCAAAGCGAGGGTTCAAGATGAGGAACGCGTTATAGGGGTCGCAATTGGTGTTGCTGGGCTTGGGGCGTAACGTGGCAGTGGAAGACACTGCTGGTGCTGGCGCTGGCGCAAGACGTTGTTGAACTTGACGAGTTCTGGCGCAGTCTGCTAGTGTCCGCATTGGTGCCATGACGAACTTGGGGGTCTTGAAAATGGCCACATGTCGATGCGGTTCTGGATCCATGCTCTCTGAGTCCATGCCAAAGTCTTCAGCCAGGTGGTGGATGAAGGCGCGCTGACTACGGGGCATTGGCTTGAATCGAAGACGCTTCTCATCTGGGTCGGCAGCGAAAAGTCTAAGCTGCTTCTCCTGAGTCGCTGCCCAGGTAGAATTTTGCTGGTACATGTTCAGTGTGGCGTCTGAGTATGGAATGTGGTCATTCTGGTGCTCCGGATCAACGTTGAGTGCAAGTGCTAGAACACGATTACGCTCTAACCTTGCGCACTCTTCGTCGCACTTGAGCACCTTCTTCTGGTTGCCATCTCCGTTGCGCGAAGCATTGCATTTGGCCTCTTGCTTAATCCTCTGGCACTCGCAAGTAACAAAGATCTTGTGGGGACACGGTTTCTCTTCTTTGCAGGGTTGAGGGAAGTGACAGGGTGCCAAACACGGATGACCACAGGTATTCAGCTCTTTGCCACAGGCCTGGGTACATGGCTCTTCGCACTCTCCGGGTCGATGACATTGCTTTTGACACTTGTGTGTGCCACACTTGAGCGTACGCCCGCAGACTTGGCCACAGCGTACCTCGGTCAGCCAGCATGGCTGGTTTTTGAGAACACTCTTGCCACATAGACATGGCTTGGCAGTAAGGAAAGCGCACTTCGGACATGGCTGGTCATCCAGGTGGCAACTGTGGTCCAGCTGGGGATGACCGCAGTCCTTAGGTCGCTCGCACTTGAAGCGACACGGTGGAGGTTTTGTACCGCATGGTAATGGTGGTTGTAGCACAGTCCGTCCACAGTGACAGCTAAGCTCATCGAAAATGGCATCGCGACATGTGCCACACGGACCCTTATGACACAGTTCCTGGCAGCGATGTTCGGGGTTGCCGCACTTCAGTTGTCGACCACAGCTCCGCGTGCATATGTGCTCGGCCTCAAAGTTCTCGTGAGCCTGGCGAGGAGCCGAATTCAAAGGCCTTCCTTTACGGCGGTTCGACTGACGTTCCGCAGCCTTCTTCTCTCCAGCGCAGCAGTGCTCGCCGCACTCGTGGCGCCCGCAGTTCAGCGAGACTTTGCAGATACGCCTGCACTGGGGAGGCTCGTCCATGCCTTGGTGGCAAATGGTCCGGGATGATGTGCGTCCACACCTACATGATATATCAACCGTCTTCAAGCAAGGCCGACATTCGCCCTGGTGACAGAGCTGCTCGCACTGGTGACCACATGCGAGTGTTTGACCACAAGGTTTGTCGCAATTGGGGATCGGATCTTCGCAGGTTGTGCGTGGGTTGCCAGACATGTCTCTCAAAGCGGTCTTGCCACAAGGACAGCGGTTGACTCGGTCTGGAGATCGCGGACAATGAGGCGCTTGCGTGTCCTGTGAATGGCATGCCATCTCACAAATGTGCTTCCCGCAATCGAATGAGCGTCCGCACTGATTAGGGCACTGGAAGGATCCTATCCAGGTCTCTACTGTGGCAGCACCGTCTGCGGCGACATGGGACTGGCTGCTCTGCTTCTCTTCTGCCCGGTCATGACATAGAATGTCTTTTTGTGTCTGTCCGCAATAGCAACGTGCCGGCACTCGTACCTCGCAGGCACCACAAGGACCGTCGTGACAAGGTCGATCGCATCTGTGCTCACCACAAGACATCAGTCCTCCACAGACATCGCCGCAGCTCCAGCCGTTCTCATAATCGGTATCAATACAGCGGCGAGTAACAGATCTCTTCCCACAGAAGCAGTGTTGCGTGGGACCCATCAAGCCACACGGAGGACAGGGGCCGGCATGACACGTCGAGCCGCAAGGGTGTGGACAAGGCTTGGGGAGAAGTCGGGGTCGTGAGCAAGTCTGACCACACGAGAATGGTGGCAGACCGGGTGTTGAGCGCGGATCCAGCTCCTTCTCGCACCAACAGTGGAAGTTCTTGGGTAGAGTATCCTTTGGTAGGTTGCAGCCGGGGCAGCGCCATTGCCTTGGAGGAGGCGTCTCTCCGTCTTGAGTCTGCTGTCGCGCTGCAGCCGAACCCTCGTTTGTTGACCACTTCTTGATGCAGCCCAGATGGAACACAGTCCAGCATGTTCTGCACGACCATACCCCCCGTGAACGCCTTGTGACGTCTTCAGTGCAAATGGCACATTCGTAGTGACCATTATCGATATCCTCGTGTGTCCTGGTGGCGATGTCGGGCGCGGTGGATTTGGGTGCTTGCGGCTGCTTCTGGCGCGGCGGTCGTGATTTGCGAGGGGCGATGGGTTGGCCTGGCTGGAAGGCTGGCGCATCTGCTTGTAGTCCTGGCGGAGGTTCTGAGATGGCAGATGCCGCATCGTCCTCTGCAGTCAACTGTCCACCGAATTGACGGCCACCAGCAGCCATGCGCTGTGGAAACCGCTCTGCGCCGCCTCTTGCCCGGCCACCTCGCGCACCGCCACGTCCGCCTCTTCCACCTCGATGCGCTGCTTGTTGCACGGATGAGGGCACAAATTCGAGGGCAGCCGCATTGGGTTGCGACGGCCGTCCACTGTCGGCCTGGCCTCCTCGCCCTCGTCCTCTACCACCTCGCCCGCCGCCCCTCTGTGGCTGCTGTGCTGCTTGCGCCTGTGTTTGCTCTGCTTGCTCTGACTGTGCGGCCGTGTTCGCGTTTGTATTTCGGCCTCGTGGTCGCCGCCGTCCTCGTGCGCCTCTAGAGGCATCGGATGGGCCTGCGGCAGGTGGTTGAGGTGCAAGTGCAGGAGCCGACATGTTGTCGATTGGATTGCGGCAGTTTCGAGCGCTGGCCAAACGATGGTGTGTAAGCGTTGAACCGCCGAGGGTGGAAAGGAAAGATTATTGCTGCAGGCTCTAATAAATGTGTGGCCTGCTGAACTGGTAAAGAGAGGGCGGTCGCTTTGTTGCTATGGTGGGATTGCAGTGGCGAGCCTTATACTGGGGAAGGTGCGTGAAAGGACACTAAGAAAGGCAGTTGCAGATTATGCAGGCGCGGTGATGAGTCAAGGTCGACTCATGCGACGGAGCAGCCGGGCGCCGACACGTCGGGCTTTGGAGGAGCGCGTGAATTGATTGCTGCTGTGGGAGCTGTCGCTCGCATCGGAAATTCCATGGGCGCGTCATACCCAGGGTCCGGCCAATCGAGGCTACGGCTAGTTCCGGGCGCCCATGGTCGCCGCGTTGGAGCTTCACAGCGCGAACAACACCATCGCCCGCCGACCACCCACGCACCCGCACCCGCCCCCATCATGGTCAAGTCACTCGTCGGCGCCCTCGCTCTGGCAGCGCTGCCCTCGGCCCTCGCCTTCCGCAACACGTCGCCCTTCTTCCTCTTCTCCACGGCCGAGTACGCCTCCGTCACCGCACGCCGCGCATCCTGACGTCCAAGCTAACAGCTGCAGCCTCCTAATCCCCAACAACGACGCCGCCATCGCTGAGTCATCCGAAGTCACCGTCGACATCCTCAAGGCCCTCGAGCACTGCCCGACCAAGTCGTACATCATCATCGAGCAGGATGGCGTTTCCGCCGCCGACTACGCAGACGGACGCGCCATGCCACAACTGAGCCAGTACATGTCTGGCCAGCACTCCGAAGTCAAGTCGACTGTGGCGATTCCCGACGTTGTTGGCACTGTCGATGCGGGAGCCCTCGCCGACCATCTGGTGTCCAAGTGTGGGCAGGATGGTGGATTCTTCGGGCGAACAACCAACCCAGTGCGCCCAGGCTCGCAGGCGTTCCGCATCGAGCAACTTCAACGCGATGGTAGGCAGTACATACTCAGCATACTTTACCCGGGCTGACCAGTGCAGACACCAAGTTCGACAACCTGATTGTCAACTCGGCCAAGTCCCAGGACTACACCTTCATCTACATCACCACCCCTCCCACCGAGGCGCAAGCCAAGGAGTCGCTCGAGCACCACACCTACGAGATGGAGACCTCCTTCCCAGAGTCCGTGCAGATGGAGCTGAAGCGCGATCTCTCTTCGCATGCCAAGCGGGCAAACTCGACGGAGGGCGGCCTGTTCGAGAAGTACCAGTACTTCACACCCGGCATCTTCATGGGATTCGCTGCCATTATCCCGCTGTTCCTCATCCTTCTGGTCGGCATCCGAGCCCTCACCAGTCTCGAGGTTTCATACTTCGCCTTTAGCAAGGAGATGGGCCCCAACGCGCAGAAGAAGCAGTAGAGGCATTTCAGTGGATAGAGAACTTGTTAGCGCACAATGTATATCCTGTAAGTTAGTAGGCATGATGGACCGGCGTTTGGATTTTGGATCTGTAGCGAAATACCAACATTCTGTTACCCAGGATTTGCCTGTACCTGACATCCTTTTCTACTGATAACAGGAGCCCTGCATATATCGCAACCAGGCATGCGCATAAATCAACGTTGGCGGGCCGTTCGGGCTTGCTAGACTGATGATGTTAGTTGATCGGTTCCCCAACGTTTTACCGAGAACTCAACACGCCGGAGTACCACCTACGTGCACAGTCCGCGCTAGGTCAGGCCTCCACGGGTACACGAACAAGGGGTTCCCATCCGATGTGTGGCAAGCATTCTGGGGTAAAGTGTATATGTACAGCTTTCTGTATTTGAAATTCAAGTTCACTCTTCGACATCTCACCGTTGACGAGTACACAAGTCATTCAAAGACAGGCCTAGTGTCTATCAAGGGCTGTTACTACGACCCTGAAAAGCAATACTCGCACACATCCCACCATGGCCTCTCCAACGCCGATGGACATCATCATCTTAGGTGGTGGCATAGCTGGCCTAACAACTGCCCTCTCCCTCACAAAGTTCGCGCCTGTTTCATCACCACCAAACATCACCATATTCGAGATCCGACCTGAGCCTGCGACAATCGGCGGTGCCGTAAACCTCACACCCAACGCTCTGCGTCTCCTATCACATCTAGGAGCTCTCGATGAGATCCGCGCCAAAGGATATGGCGCCGAGTGTCTCGCAGTCGAAGTCTTCGACCTCTACACCAACGTCAAGATAGCAGAGAGCTCATTCAAAGGACCAGACGGAAAGGGATTGGGCGACCCTCCATTTACTGCTTTGCGAATCACAAGAGGAGAAGCACTCAAGGGAGTGCTCGCCGCCATCGAGAAGCAGCCCAACATCAAGCTCATCTGTGGCAAGAAAACGACCAAGATCAGCGAAAGCGACACCAGCGTCACCATCGACTTTGAAGACGGCGGAAGCGCAACCGCAGACATACTAATCGGATGCGACGGCATCCACAGCGTCACCCGCCTCAAGCACGTCGAGCCCGAGCGCAAAGCAATGTACAGCGGAATCTGCAACGCCTTTGGCTTTGCCCCACGACGCAAGATGTCCGAAGACAGCAAAGACTACGAGCCCACGCACTTTGACGTCAGCGGCATGAACTTTGGCCGTCGCGGCATGATGCTGACGTCTTTCCACGACCAAGCCCGCGAAAGCATCTACGTAGGCGCACTGATGCAAGTCCCCGAGATCGCCGACCGAAACGGCTGGAAGGCAGCAGGCGCCGATGCACAAAAGACGCGGGACGAAATGCTGGAGCGGTATTCTGGTGCTGCGAACCCGCAAATTGCGCACTGGATTGAAGACGCAGAGGGTTTGTATCTCTGGCCTGTGTTTACGCTCTCCAAGGGAGGCAAATGGGCTACCGACCGCGTTATGCTGATTGGAGACTCTGCTCATGCTATGCCTCCGCAAGGCGAGTCGACGGGTATCGTGTTTGAAGATGGTGTTTTGTTCTCGCGCTGCTTGGGCAAGTGGATGGAGAGTAAACGCGATGAGGGTGTACCGGTCAAAGAAGCGTTTGATGCGTACGAGACTCTGAGACGTGCTCGTATCGACACTGCGTTCGATGAGAGTCAGAGTGTGGTCAAGACGGTGCAGGATACGCCTTGGTAAGATCTCCCATGTACGGACTGCGTGTGAGACATACACTGACTTCGTACATCGTCATTTTAGGTTGGGTCACAAGATTAAGATGAATGTTGTACCGTGGTATCTTTGGTGGACGAGGAGCTATCGCGAGAAGCATTTTGTCGAGGATGTTACGACGTGTGATATTGGGTACTGATAGGCTGATGCCCTGCTTGCACGAAGTGGCACAGTGTTCCACTTCAGGAATCCGGGTCGAAGTTTTTTACTCAAATCTCACATGGCCCGCTCATCTTCTTTACCTTGTCTGCTTTTCGACATCTGATCTTGCATCTTCATATCGGCCGACTCTACTTTCATCGCTCCCAATATCGCTTACAACGCTCATCCCTTCCTCAAACGCCACCAAAATGTCTTAGTATTGTTCTTCAAGCGCGCTCGTCCGTTCATTTAAAGTCCATTCGATCGAGACTGCGCCATCTCCGAGGGGCCAGACGAGAAATGCAAACTATATAGAGAGCTCTATAGGCTTCTAGTGATGCTCCAGTACAACATTCCACAGCCCTTCAAACTCCGTCTCTTGAAACAAATCTCCAAAGCCGTTCTTTGCAAAATGCGACCCTTCTTCGACGCTACAGAATTTCCCTCTTTCCGCTTCTCAAACGAATCAAGTTCGTACCGGATGTTACGTCTGAACTGCACGCTCAGCAACCTCAGTCCTGTTGCGAGTCCCGTTTCAACAACAACCCCGACCATCGGTTCTATACCCCACATCCAGCGAAACGATTCAGCGGTCACTACACCAGTTCTGGAAACTACAAAACCGATTGACGACAAGGTCATGAAGGCCGAAGTGAGCGCTGTCTAGTCAAAGACTATGCGAGATAGACAAGACGCGATGACTTGGTGTTGAAACAGGAAAACGAGATTACGGCCATACTTTCTACGAAGGAAGGTAGAAACATGTAATATTAGGAAGAACCACCTGTCCAACGTTTGCACAATTATGCCCTGCTACCACTGTAACGTCAATAAATAGGTAAAAGCACGAATGAGAGAGAATCATCCCTCTCTTCGCAGCCCACTACAACCCACCTCACCACCCCATCCCACACCCAAGACAACAACACCCACCACAACCCACCCGCCATTTCCCCATGCAGCAACTTCCCCAACTCTCATCGATCACTGCAACACAACCACCTTGATCCATGCTCACACTGCACAGCGCAAAAAGGCGAGAAAAAGCGAAAAGCGCGACACTCGCTCTACTGCACGGGATGCGCACGCGCAGCGCACGGTCATTGGCTGCGAACTGGGTTCCTTGTGTGGAAAGAGTGGATTGTCACACCGGTATACTTACCTCCCGTTGTTTGGCGAGTCGTGTGGTGAATGGGTTGGCGGGTTGTTCCCTGTAGGGTGCTGTATTGAAGGAGTGGAAATGGGTTAATTAGGGGGATGTAGTGTGGTGTGTGGGTTGGGTTGGTGGAATGCGGATGACGGGTGAGATCTTGTGAGGGAAGCGGCACGGGATCAAGCCCGAGGGGTAGGGGTGCGTGGGTCCGTGGGAGGAGGGTTGTGCATTGCCGTGTCTGCTGCGATGGAGCAAGTTTGGGAAGGTTTAGTGGAAGTTGGGAAGGATAGGAAGGTTTCATAGCAGCTTTCTTAAGTAGAAGTATTTGGTGGTTGTGTTGTAGAAAGGCGTTCTGCGGCTCCGCATCAAGCGTTGGTGCATAGTTGTACCAAACTCTCAACAAAACCGGTGCTTCTCTCCATATCTCTCTAGACACTTGCACTCAAGCCGGTATCGTTAATCAACATACACAACCGACTCCCTCAAACCCAACGCCCAGCATAAGAAGTCGTATACCTACATCGCCGTCCACAACAATCTTCCCTTCCTGCTTCCAAAGTTCACCCCTCAACACCCGCCCGTGCCACACGGCTGCATGAACGGCCCCCGATTCCTAGCAACAACCCACTACTTTACCAACGCCGCGCCGTCGCCCCCCTCCCCCCAAAAAAGGGTCTTTAGCGCTTCATGTGATCGCATTTTGCTGCATAATCGCAAGGCTAAGTATACGTTTGCAGCCGTTCCAGTAATCCACGGTTTGCTATGTCAGACTGCCGTATGCGGTAAATGGCCCCACTTTGAGCAGGTCGGTTGGTTGGAGTCGGGAGGAGACGCGTGAGTTTGATGTTTTGGGCTTATAGATGCTGTAAGGGTTATGCAGGTGGTAGGTCATTGACTTCGATGTTGTCCGCGACGGCGCTGACTCGTTGCGTGCGACTGTCGTTGTCAATCGAGGATGCAAATGGGGAGGCTTGGCGGTTAAAAGTACCTCGGCAGCAGGTGGAAATCGTGCAGCAACGCGTCCCATTTTGACGGACGAACGAAGAACAACTTATTTGTCTGTTGTCAAGTGTTTCGTTCACGTCTCCGAAGTTGAGAAATAACGTTACGCAGGCCTGTGTAGAACACTGAACACAGGTTCTCCTCATTCGTGGTGTTCTTGCTGGTATGTTTCTCCCTCGAAAAGCTTCATCACTAAGTACCTACAATCTGTGGTGGGTGCTCACACAGTTCAATAGCATACAGAGGAACGACCCAGCAGAATCATAGCTACCAAACGCCAGAAGCAACATCACCAACCATGGCGCCGAAAAATCTTCGCAACACATACACGCCGCCTTCGAGCCCACACCTCAAGCCCATCATCATCTGTGGCATCGTAATGGCCCTTGCCGCTGCTCCTACCCCCGCCATACTTCATCCTGGCAACCTCAACTCACCGCTTCCGGAAAACGTTGCTACAGCTGGACGATGGATTCAGACTGGGTTGTTCTACTTCCTCTATGGCGCACATGCAGTCGAGACACTCATGTTCATGAAGAGGTTGAAAGAGCACGGCGTTGGATTTCTGAGTGCTGCGTGGTTCAAGTGGGTAGCGACGTGTTTTGTCGGAGGAAAATTCTGCTTCGAGCACTTTGATCGTTTGGTGGGAAAGAAGGCTTAGACGGAGGTGGAGGGCAGATATCAGACAGTAAGAGAAGACAAAGATGAGAATGGAGAAGGCACTTTGAAATCGAACGGAATTGTATTCAGTAGAAGAGGATTCAGAAACTGAAAGTATACAGGCGTGTAACCCACTCCTTCTCTTTGACAGGTAAACTCTCGATACCTTTTTGCTCAATTTCAGCAACAAAGGACGCTTACGTCTGCGTTGTGTTCTTTCCGTTCAACACATCCAAGAAAGCTGTGTAAGCAGGCTTCTTCTGGAAGTTGTCCGTCCAGAGCAATGCAGATCCCTCACCGTTGAAGGTGCCAGGAACCCAGGAATACTTATCCGCAACACCCTAATCACGACAAGTTAGCACATATACTCAAGCCATGGTAGATGAAGGGTGAAACAGCTGAAACTTACCCAGATAGTCATGCCGACACAGCGTTGCACGTTGATACAACTCTGAGCAATCCTCGCCCAAGCCGCCGCCGCATCTGTCAACTTCTGCGAGTTACTCGGCGTGCGGGATCGTACGTCCAACTCGGTGTACGCAACATCAACACCAAGATCAGCGTAATCCTGAAGTACCTTGGTCAACACCGCTGTGCTGGGCGTAATGTCGCTCTGGGTGCCTGTAGGCTCAGACACCACATGGCCCTGCAGACCGACGCCATCGATCTTGACGCCCCAGGATTGCACGAGCTTGACAATGCGGAGGGCGCCTTGGTGCTTGGCCGAGCCGTATTCGAGATTGTAATCGTTGTAGTAGAGTTTGGTGGTTGGGTCGGCGGCAGCGGCCATGCGGAAGGCGATGGGGAGGTATTGTTCGCCGATCACGCGGAGGAAGACGTTGTCTCTGTTTGTGCCGTCTTCGTTGAGGGCTGTTGGTAGTACGTCAGCTGGGTTCATGTCTCTTGCTCTCACTTAGTGTTTGTACCTTCGTTGACGACGTCCCAGTGGGTGCATTTCCCCTTGTATCTTCCCATGACTTGCTTGATGTGGTTCTCCATTACGCCCATCAAGGTGGCGTTGTTGTTGATTTGGTTCACCCAGCCTGGCAACTGACTGTACCAGACTAATGTATGGCAGCGCATCTATTGTACCCGTCAGCTCTAATTACTGCCAGAGTTGACCTGCAGTGCTATGATGGATATCTTACCTGCTTATTGTTCTGGGTCGCAAAGTTCGCAACAGCATCTGCCTGTCCCCAGTTGAACTGGCCCCGATTGGGCTCTGTGGCGTCCCACTTCATAGCATTCTCAGGCGTAATGGAACCGAATTCCGCACTGCGGATGATGTTCTGCTCGGTGTTGTCATTGCGGATGGTTAAAGAAGTGCCGATGTAGGAACGGCCTCGCGCTTTCATGGCCGCATCAAGCGCTGTAGCTGTCTGCTGGCGAGGGTCGAGAGGCGTGCATGTGGCGATGCTGGCCAAAGCCAGAACGGTGCTGAGGGTAGAGAAATGCATCTTGGGTATTGGCCGTGACTTTCATGGTGAAGACTTGGGTGGCTCTATATATCTGATCTGTGACCCGGATGTTATACGATGCCAACCGGGTTTTCTATCTGATGATCTCAAAGTACGATGCAAATACCCGTCTTGACATGTGTCTCTTAGAGTACTACACCCGTACAGCTAGCTTCCATAGTGTCGGTCATACTGGGCAGATCTGGCTCAAGAATGTACCCGGTGTAGAGCGCATGTGCACCATGTAAGACATATCGGAGAAATTAAAGATCGTTTATGTCAAGCAGGGTCGATGGGCTTGGTATCTGCTAAGTGTGCGGGGGAAGGGATTCTTCGAGCATGGCCCTTTAGCCTCTTTACCCGCTCGGCACATGTTCGGTACTCCTCACGGTAGAGTCGTGGACATGCGAGATGTACCTGAACATCATCGTGAATATACCCGGGGTTTACTATACTTATTACCTAACTGCCAATTCAACCAGAAAGTCGACGTTGTACGCCACACCGCCGTCGACGATATATCTGCCGGATTTGTTGATCTGGATGTCGAACCGACGAATAATCTTTCAAGTTAGCAAGAAACATCGCGAGATCTATTTCAGGAAAAACTTACCTCCGGCAACAGCTTGTACATCTCTAACTTTGCGACATCTTTGCCCAGACACATCCTCGGTCCAATCCCGAACGTGAACTGAGCTGCTTCCAGCTCGAAGTTTCTCTTCTCACCTTGCATCCATCTCTCAGGCTTGAAATCTTCAGCATCCTTCCCGTAGAAGCCCTTGTCTCGCTGCACAACGTACGCCTGGCTAGTGACATCCATTCCGCCAGGCACATAGTGTCCATCAACGACTTTGCCACCCTTTGGTGTCACCCTAGGGAACAGATTGGGGGCCGGTGGGAAAAGGCGAAGCCCCTCCTTGATGCATGCAATGAAGAACGGCAGATGCTGGAGGGTTTCATCATAACGGATTGGAGTTGATAGAAGGCCTGCTGAATCTGCTGCATCGAGCTCTGCGCGAACACGTGCGAGAGTAGACGGGTCTGACAATATGAGTCGGAGAATGCAACCCATTGCTGTGCCAGTTGTGTCTGCTCCAGCTTGGTAAAGAAGCGTAACATGGGCACGCTTTTGCGTCGGGGTCAGTGGTGAGCCATCTGAAAAACGGGCGTCGAGACAGCTGGATGCAATAAGTACGAAGACAATGCCTAAAGGAACATTGAATATGCTTACTGTTGTAGGAAGTCCGGCCTTCCATCATATGGCTTCTCTTTGTTTTGCTGCTCTCGCACGGTGACCTGGCGGTCTGCCTCGCCCATCAACCAGCCCATCCCGTAGTCATTAGAGGTAGTCGGTAACAGCCAGACCCCTAGAACAGGCAGTCGCAGGATTCGCTCCCGCAAGAATCGAAACCTTCCCGAGAAGCCGAAAAATGTCAAACCTTTGCGCCAATTGGTCAACAAGTATTTCTCATCGCGCTGGTTCTCAACACTGCCGAAGGGCTGCGTGAACGAGATTATGCTGAGGATGTCGGCTGCAAATTCGGCGACCTTATCAGAAAGACAGATGGTGCGCTTGGCCTCAGCATGTTCTCTCAGCTTCTCAACGAGCAGGGAAACGTGGCTATCGAAGCGAGGCTCCCATGCGTTCTTCAGCGGGCCGATGGACCATGGTGCGTTCGATAGAGCCTTGCGCAAGACACGGTGCTTTTCACCATCTATCGTGGAAACCAGATGCGGAGGTCCCAAGGCTCCACTGTCGTACATGCCAGCCCTAGTGTTGCACTGTGGGTCCCGATAGATGTCTTTGAGGGCGGACGGCTTGGGAAAGAGCAACATCGTGGGGGATATGCGTATTGGGCGGTCCGCTGTGTCAATGTCAGAAGCTGCAGTCGCACAGGAAGATGAGAGGGTCGCCTACTTCCGTACTTCTCTACCAGGTACATAAAGAACTGAGGCTCTCTGTGCAACACAGAGATTATGGCACCCACGACGGAGAACGAAGTCGCATACCACGGTCCCGGGAACTTTGAAAGAGGATGCAGCTTCTGCATGTAGAATATGCGACCCAAAATTGCTGTAAAGAGAATCACAAACGTAGCAAGACCGGCGTTCACAGCCTTTGCGGCGAGGGCTGCTGTATCAAAGATCGCCATTGTGCGCACGGCTTGCCAGTAGACCTCGTAGTGAGTAGGACCTCAGGATTAAGATTGAGAGATGGAGATAGAACAAGGCACCAACAGTATTTATGTTGCCCAGGTGCTTAACAAAGCGCTTCCACGCCCAGCGTAGATTGGCTCCATATCGGCTGCCTTTCGTGAGGGGTACCCAGCGGAGCTCACACCATGCTCGCATGCGATATACAAGCGCATGGGACGCATGCGTCTGGTATGTGTTCATGGCTGCAGTTGCGATGGTGGGGAAGCCTGTCGTGCTGGCGCCGTGGTGGATGCCTACGCTCGGCGCGTGTGAACGTATACAGCGCATTCGCCGAACGAGGACAATCACCCACATGGACAGCTGCGAAGTAATCAAAAAGCTGCTTACGGAACGCACTTAGCTGCTTAGCTACCAGCATTACAAGAAGGTGAACGAAAGTCGAGGCGAATGCGCGTTGATCTCCAGGGCTATGTGGAGGGGTGGCCGTGGCAATATGCACGCGGCATGCGAGAATCCTAACGGGAGGAATCACGCGTCTGGGAGGACCAGGGCGAGCCTCAGTAATCATCGGATCTGGCATGTCTCGTAGGCACTTTGCATGAGAAATTGATAGGCGTACATGCATGATGCAGCGAAAAGGATAGAGTTGTAGAATCGAGAAAGTTGCCGTGCACGATGGGAAGTCTCTCAACACTATTACGTCATTCAACCTTCCCAACCAGGTAGGTCTTGCCAGCCGCCAGCGCCGTCAAATCCAGCAATCTTGAGGGAACAGGATCGGGCCCGGGGAGGCATCAAGAGACTGAGTGCTGGCCAGCCACTTGCTGCAGGACCTTCTCGCTACAGGGAACGCTCGCGATACAAAATTCCTTATCGCGCAAAATCAGTTGGGAGATTATCACGGATTTGGTTGGATGTCGGGGTGAGATCGATGTCAAGCGCATGTTGGAGGGGAAATCATGTTGGGTGGAAATCAATGTTGACTCAATTTCTGGCGCCATAATCCACAGTCTCTCTGAACCTGCCGTATGGGGTAAGTGGGCTGTCTCAGCCAATCAAAGCCGATCACATGCCCTCCGTCCTTCTTGTTCGCACCCCGCCCCCTGCTTCGCTGCCGACATGTGCTGACCGACGGCAACCCTGTGCCTGAACGGCAGATATGCGCGATCTTCCAAGAGGTTCCTACCCGCCGTAATCTTGTGTTAAACACACGCAACGACATGACATCCGCCCTGCGAGCTACACGTGCTTCAAGGTATCGTGCGAATATCACCCGTCATGTTTCCATGGTAGGGTGATGTGACGATGTGACGACACGCAGGGACAGGACGTCTGGGCCGCGATTGCATCGACTATCCTGTAATGATGCTTGGTACTGAACCAGAAGGAGAACCTCACTCTACCGCCCTCCATCAGGGTCCGGCTCTCTGGGGCGGGGTTCCGAGAGAAGCAGGTTATAACCTTAGAACACTTCCCCATCCATGGATTGAGAATTGAAGCGCCGTCCGTCATGTCTGACGTTAACCCACTCGATGTTTTGGCCATCAAGAATGTCGTATCGCGATATTGCCAGGCGTTGGATTTGAAGGACTTTGATCTGCTAGGGAAGGTTTTCATATCCGATGTCGAAGCCAGCTACCCTTTCAACGAAGCTATGAAGAGCCTTGATGAGGTGAAGGATGCGATCAAAAACCGGTGGGTTCATCACTTGCATGTTGACAAGCAAGAAGACGAAGTCTGACAGTACACAGCCTCGGACCAGTCCGCACACATCATAACCTCACGACGCAAACCATCACATTCAGATCCGATGCGCAGACGGCGCGAGCTGTAACGTACTTCCAGGGTGTACACGTAAGTCGTCAGAATTCAGTTCTTACTCTCACTTTCTAGAAACAACCAGTTTGCCTTGAAAGCCCGTCAAAGCGTTCGAGTCGCGCCATGACTTAGCTTGCCGTACATGGACATTTCGTACCCAGATTGCCAGGTCTAGATGCTGAGTCTTGCAGTTCGGTCAAGGCCCTCACGAGGGCAAGATGCTATGCGCGTATGGCAAGTACGTGGACGACATGGTAATGCTGGAAGCGAAGAACGGCGACTGTGATGGTGTGCGCGGTGCGAGCGGGGTCTGGAGGATCAAGGACAGAACAGTCACCTTCACCCAGCGGATCGGAGATGAAAAGATTATGGAGGAGCATTGAGGGTTGCGATGTGGGGTGGAAGTCGGTCGCTGCCGCCATTATCTAGCGCACGAATGCTGTTTATACCTTCCCCACCACTTGCAGTACAGCCCAGAGTTTTGACCACGTGTATGCGGCTGCCAACTTACGAGGCCCTTGCTTCTACGGTCGGCTTCCTCTCGCGTCAACACTGTCGTCTGAGGTTTCACCTTGCCACTGCTGTCCTGCATAGTCATCTCATCACAATCATCGCAGTGTTACTATCGCTCACGCTCACCAAGATATTCTTACAATAACAACGCCACCGCCAAACACGATGACACCAATGTTTAGCAACAACCTTCCTACCCCGCTAACAAAAGCACGGGAGACTGATGAAGCATTCCTCTAGACGAGGTGCAAGATATACATACAGGCGTAATAATTGCTGCTACAGTCACAAGCACATAACTGACGTGCATAGGACACTGAGATGCGAATCGAACAGCTTCAAGAGACTACGTACAGAGTGGTTTTACTCACCCTACCGTAGCGACGAGATCGAGGCATACGATTTATCCTTGGAGAAGAAAGTCAATGAGAGAGACACATGCTGCATCGTTTACATCCGGCACTTTTCTGTTACCGGCTTAGACTTTGCGTACTGCATACATGGAAGCGCAAACCTCGCGAAGTTCCATTCCGATGTGCATGGGGCGACAGCGGTATGTTGGACCAGCTAGTACTTTACGACCAAGACCCAGCTGAACGTATGACTTGTAGTACAACGGTCCCGTTCTTGCTTCGGTGATATCGCTCCTCGGGCAAGAGCTCACTGTAGAAGACGAAGAATCCCGACGAATATGCTGGCCCACTTTCAAAAAGGTGCCGAAGCAATCCGGGAAGTTTGAAGAAACTCCCACAAGGGCTGAGAAGGATCGATGGCGCTACATGTTTGAAACAGCGCTATTGGCGTTCAGCAAGATGCGGTTCGATAACGAAGACTTCCAAAAACTCGAGAAGCTGGTAGGAGATGCCAGCAAGCTGAGGGATGACACGCCTGAGGAAGTCTTGGGCGAAAATGCCATCAGCGCGGGTCGGCACCACCGAGTACAAAGAGCTGCTATTGAGCAAAACGTCAAACTGCTCGAGCAAAAGCACACCGACGATGAGGTCTACGACTTTCTGAAGAATGAACTGTTTGGCCGGCGCCGACGACAAGGACATAACTCACTCACTGATAAGCAGCGAGACTTTATGGCCCGATTTTATAACCTTATTGATGAGCTTGCGATGTTGAACGAAAGTGCTGATAGCGACACGGACGAACACAAAGAGCGTTTCGCAGAAGAACGAGTCTCGGCGACTGCAAAAAGGGACAGCCTGGTCAGGCAGATAATAGACGAACTTGCGCAGCCATTGGATGAATCTGACACGGTTGCATCACCCAAGTCGTCACGAAGGCCTGTTCAGAGTACGCCTTCAAGCGACGAGAAGCTGTCAACACAGGAGACGCCTACAGCTCCGCGTACGACTGACGAAGGAACAACAAGAAGTCACCTTAGGTTCAAGGCGATACAAGAATTTCGCGAGCGCGTGGACATCGACTTTGAAGATGCCCAGAATTGGCTGGAACAGTTCAACTACAACGTGATCGACGCCGTGAACATGTACTACGAAGAGGAGGATGACGCAAATCGACCCGCATCGCCCGATCCACAGCTGGAGGCTGGCTCTAAGATGAGTCTTGAGTCTGGCATTCCTCCTCCCGGTGAAGCTACGATGAGTCCTACCCCGACTGGTGACTCGACGAGCAATAATAGGCGAACTTTCAAGCCTATCAATGATCCTGTCTTTACGCCCATGGGAATCTTGGAGCGACAGAAAGACAAGCGTGCGAATCACAAAACGCTGCAGAGCATGATGCAAGCAGACAAACGCCGGGACAAGCAAAGGGGGACGGGAGAGGACAGCGGCAGTCTGAAGACCACGCCAACACTTCCGGAAGTAACCACATCGAAGACGCGCTTAGGTCGCTCCCACGCTGGTCAAGTCGTCCACTTAGACCCCCATGGCAAAGTTCTTGCTCCAGTAGCAGAAGAACAGCCAGTACCCGAGAGTCAATGGCAAGCGTATCGAGCTATGAGAAGCAGACTACAAATACAGTACTACGGTACTGAACACTGGTTCAACAACCCCGACCCCATTCGCGGCGTTCCTGAAAGAGAGAGACCTGACTACGTACGACCAGGCGATCTGGAATGCCACGATGCCACGACCTCGACTGAAGCTGCCGATGATGCTCAGAAGGCGTTCGCATCGATCCAGGCTGCAAATGCCGATTTAGTCGCCAAAGTGACCGAAGAAGAGCGCGAAGCCCAGCAAGAAAGAGACTTAGCTTACGCAAGATCACTGGATGCTCAACTCAATGGCGAAGTAGGAGGAACAGTTGCCGATGCAGCAGACGCGGGGTATGCGGAAGGAGAGTGGGACGGTATCAAAGCTGCGATTGAACTCTCCAAGCAGACAGCAAAACCTCCTGTACCGGAGTCAATTGACAACTACCCATCTACCCGCGGCAACGACAGTCCAACAAACAGTAACCACGACTCTGCTTTCGGCGATGGTGAACACGACCCCCCACCACCCAGGCCGCAGAAGAAGCGAAAATCCATGGAATTGGACCAAGAAGGAAACAAGAAGGGGAAGATGAACCCACCATCTTTTGTCAGCATGCGAGATCTCGAGAAAGGAGAATGTGACATCGACGAGGCTACTCAAGAAAGGAAGCATGATCTCTTCGTCTCGAAAGAAGAAGATGCCTGGGATGGAAACGATAGCGATGCAGAGTTCGAAGACGTCGACTTCGACTATGGCGACGACGAGGATGCGGGTACAGATGCCAATGCAGAGGGCGATACAGATCACGAACATTTTTCAGAGGAGACCATGAAGGTTGATGAGGAAGATGGTGATACAGATCACGAATACCCTTGGGACGAGACCGTGAAGGTTGATGAGAAAGATGATGAAGAGAACGATACAGATTACGAATACTCTTCGGACGAGACCATGAAGGTTGGTGAGGAAGATGGTGATATAAGTGGGGGTTTGTATCGATGGTGAGTTGATATTTCATCGACTGATGGCGTAGGCGCGGATGATACGCACTGGAATACATAGCAACATCGGCGAAGATGTGCATTCTGCGATGAATAGCTAGACATGTCTCATGGCGGAAGCGTATGACAATTCAACGTATTCTCACCTTCACACATACTTTCTGAGATACCATGCCATGCACGTATATCAGTGGTCAGAGAAACTTTTCATAAAGTACTGATAGAATTCAATACTGAGACTAACACGACCACCCATTAAGTGCCCAAAGAATGCAAGGGTATTTGGCCGCACACGGGTCCGTGGCGGCAATGTAAGAAGATCTAAAGATCCCAGGTATGTCGTCCAAGCGGTGATGCCTGGAAACATCTAACTACGTATTCGTTACTCATGTCTCTTGTACGCCTATACGTTGTAAGTAGCACCGTCGTGCGGTGCAGCGCAGTCGTTGGGCTGTCTGGACTACTCATTGTCCAAGAACTCTACCATCACGCTTGCACCCTTGAGTCCAGCGACTTCAATTGTGTCGTCGACGTGGTCGAGGAGGTTCTTGCCCATGAACGCCAGATCGAACTCAGCTCCTTGCTTGCCTTCCCAGGGTACGTCGGACTTGATCCACTCGTATACGCGGCGAACAGGATCCGAGAGGTTGAAGCGGCGCACGATTGGGCGTCCTGACGGCCCACGGAATTGGATGCGGGTCGTGACTTTGGGGTCGGTAACGGTCGGCTCGGTGTGGGGAGCATGTGCAGAGATAGCGGCAAAGACGGGATTTGAAGGAGCTGCCTCAGGCTCGGCCTCGGGTTCTGGGGCGGCTTCTTCGGCCTTGCCCTTGCCCTTGATGTTGTCCGTAGATTTGGTGAGAGCATCTGGGTCATCATCCTTTGGTCCCTTGCCGTTGTCCATGCTGTTTTGTAGTGCCATCTCTAGCATCTCCTCCTCAGTCATGCGGCCTACGTCCTTTTTCTTAGACTCAGACTTCCGCTTGGCTACGGGGTTCTTCGCGTTGACGTTGAGGCTGTAGCGATCAAGGAACTCGTGGAGCTGAGCATGGAACTCGACTGGCTCGGGTATCGGTGGGCCGGACCAGACCTTGACTTGCTCACCCGTTCGGGGATCGACGATGGCGATGTGAGGGTAGGCGTCGGAGCTGTCGCGGGCGTGGAAGTAGTAGTTCATGTACTGCTGTCCACGCTGGTCGTCCTTTGCGTATTGCATAAAGATGAAGTTCTCTCGTACCGTCGCTTTGATGTCTTCGTTCTTCCAGATGTCCCTGTTAAGGCGCTGGCAATCAAAGATTGCAGGATCTTGGATGTTGACGAGTAGCCACTTCTCCTCATCCTTGCCCATGTCTCGTGCCTTTTCCCAGGACCCTTGGTACATGATCTCGAATGGTGGGCGGAATAGCTCTGCGAGCATGTTCATCTTGGAGGACTGCTCGGAAGCACCGCCCGTCGCGGTCGCAAGCTCGCGTCGCCGAGTGCTCGAATCGGTCGCGTTGTCCCAGACGTTGGTGTGGGTGGTGTGCTGGTTGAAGATACCTGCGCGGCCTTGATCCGATGGGTCAGCAAAGTCCGGGAATTGTATATATGAGGTGTGCGGCATACCTGTCCGCCGACGAGCCAGCTGCTCCTGGACCATGGCATCGAGATCCTCCTCGTCCTCAGCAGGCCCCCAGTTCGAGCCTGGCCCAACGAGTGTTTCCATCCTCCGCTCTATGGGCGCGCGGACCTCATCAGAGCCAGCTCCTCCAGGCGCGCCACCGCCGTACATCTCTTCTTGTAACCTCCGGGCCATGGCTTCGTCATCTTCCACGCCTGGCTGTGCTCGTGCGGGCGGCGTCGTGCCTTGCGGCGCAGGGTCGAAGTCCATGTCATCGTCTGAGTCGACATTGATGGGGTTCTGTGCGGAGGAAGCGGCGGCCGAGGGCTGCGAGGGAGCAGAAGGGGCATCGGCGAGCCCGGGGGAGTCGAAGAAGAGTTGGATGGCCTGCTCCAAGTTGCCATCGGTGAGACGCAGGTACTGGGCGGCCTTGTCTGGGTCGCACGAAGTGATGCCGCAGAAGTTGAGGACGTTCTCGTCGTCCATCTTGGGCGGCTGTGTGGGGTTCGACTTTGGGTGCTTGAGCGTGGTCCTGAGCTGGGGCAGGGAAAGACGACTCTTTAACCTATGGGGCAGGTTGCAGAAGCCTTTGTGAGGGCGGCGTGCTATTCCGAAGGCGCTGTTTGGCTCGCGTAGCAAGTTTGCGTGGTCGGGCGTGTGTCGAGAATTGTGTGTGGCGGTCGCGACTGCAGTCGAGAGAGAACCGTGGTGGGGCAGTTAAGTACCCATCAACGTCCGACAAGGGCTATCGAGGTGCGTGCACAGGGTGCGGCGATGGTTTGTGAGGCGGTGAGGGGGCTACACAGTGCGAGCTATGGGCGTCGAGTGCCAGTGTGATTGCAGGTGCGGTCGACGGCTTGTGACAGGCGCGGCTCCGGCGTGCTGGCGGGTACACGGCGGGGTGGTGGTCGAAGGCAATGGGACGGGCTAGGAGGGCGGCGAATTGCTAGCCGGGCGGTGTTGTAGGAGTGGCAGAGAGGCAGCAGGCGTCGACGTGGGCAGAAGCACGTCGAAGACGCGATGCGATTGTTGCAGGCAGGTGCGACTGCGTCATCCCGGTACCCGTGCGCCCACCCCTGTCGCTGTGAATGTCCGACACCACATGTGGCAATCACGGACGGAGAGGCCCAGTACACTACGACGCTGCATCGCTTGGTCATCCAGTCCTCCTGCCGCCCATGAGCCACGCCATCCGCCTCTGCCTGCTGCGCCTGCCATAAGACTCGCGTTTGTTGACCAGCACCCTCATTGCCATAGTCCCATCACATCACATCGCGCCATGGCGTCAGAACAAACCCCCGAAGCCAAAGAGCTTGCTCTGGTGGGCAAAGTCGAGATGCGCATTGCGCTTGCTAGCTCCGAGAAGAAGCTTGAGGACTTGCTCAAAGTCTATCTCTCTCCACTGCTCCTCAAACTCGGCTCAGATAGCGTTGCTGTGCGGAATAAGGTCATCTCCATCTGCCAACACATCAACACCCGCATAAAGTCACAGTACGCTTTCACCCTCGCCCGACAAAGTGTTGCACTGACATAACATGGCAGAGACATCAAACTCCCTGTGAGTGCTCTTCTAAAGCAGTATAAAGAGAATCCCGACATCTCTCTCATACGCCATTTCGACATCCTTTACATTCAGCAAGGCATATCGCGGCTTACAGTCGCCGAACGACTGGAGCTTCTTCCCATCCTGCTGCAAGGCATCGCCAAAGACTTTGAAAAGTCGGAACAGCATGCTTCTCAGCTGCTACATCTCATTCTACGTCTTCTGGTCCATTTCAAACTGCCCCTCCGCGGCAGCAAGGAGGACGATGAGCTGAGGTCAACTTTGGGCCTTTCCGATGACGATGCGGCCTTCCTCTCAAGATGGTTTGGGAAACTACTCATGCTAAGCATCGTGCGAGAGAGTAACCCTCAGGCCCAAGCCACGTTGCGTTGTCCGGGTTTATCTGTCGAAGACTACAAGTTCTTGACGCTACAGGGCAAGCCAGATGCCTGGGATCCCACCTCCGATGCAGGCCTAAATTTGACTGAAACAAAAGCCCTGGTCACGCGCTTCATGGCAAGTGGGCTGTTCAAAGAAGATGAAAAGTTTCTGCCAGCACTATTCGCATCTGCAGATACCAACTCCCGGATATCAGAGGTTGGCGAGGACACTCTGAAACGTGTAATGCTATCCAAGGATCTTGAACAACCAGAAGTTGTGGAAGCTCTGTTCGAACTCTACTTTGGCTCGAGCTCGACGACTGGATCGTTGCCGGTAAAGACACCACTACAAATCAGGATACTCAACGTCTTGTCAAGATCTGTCAGGTGCACTGCATACCCACGGCAAATAGCGAGGCTCGTTGAAGAAGGCCTTCTCTCACCAGAACTGAATGCGACAAACAAGACAGCAGGGAGGGAAGCTTCCAAGTTTCGCTCAGCCATCTTCTCACTAGTCAACTTCGTTGCACGTCGTGGACAGTCCTCCGACCTTTCCCAGGTTGCTGAAAGTTTGGTAGGGAACCTGAGGGCCTTCATCCAAGATCAAGGCTGGCCAACTCCAGATCATGACCAAGATATGGAGCTACGAGGCTATGGCTATGAGACCATCGGACTGTTGGCGAAGGCTGCCCCCGAAAAGATACTCCTAGAACCATCCCTGGACTTGTTAGAGTTCTTGTTTCGATCTCTCCGTGAGGATTCAGCAGGAAAGGACGTAGCTGTCAGTATAGAGGAAGCCTTATCTTCAGTACTCGGCGCATTTTCGAAACCTTTCGATCCTTCTGTCATGCCCAGGTTCCGGCAGATACTACTTAGATACGCGTCTGTAGATCAACATAACACGCCAGCTTCAGATCGGTTTACAAGAAGCACACGTTATGTTGCGACACGATTTGCAAACCGCTGTCTTCCGTATGAGGATGTGCTGGCGCGATGGATCGACATTCTCGCTGTCAGTGGAGGGGCTTCCGAAAGGCATGAGGTCATAGAGGAAGGACGACGTGGTCTCGATCCATACTGGTTTAGAATGTCCAATACCCCACCCGGCGAACGCGAACAAAGCACATTGGTCTTTCCGGACTTCGACAAGCTGGTCAACTTTATTATCGTTCAGCAAGGGCAGGACGAAGACGCGATGGATATCGACGAGTCAGAGGATGCTCTTGTACAGATACAACACTTCTATCAGCAATACCCTGGAGCTCTACCGATTGTCATTAGCTTCTGTTCTAGCGTCGCGATGCAGTCTGCGCTACATGACAAAGAGATGGGTGAAGAAATTCCGGAAGATTGGGACAGGAAGCTTGATACCCAGATGACTACGGACATGCGCGCTCGGCAAGCGTTCCGTGCATATGCGGCAGACAAATCCCACGCTCGATCGCTTGCAGTGATATTACGAGCCAGTTTTGACAGACTCACAAAAGACGATGTTAGTGACATTGGCGACATTGGCACTTCTTTCGTGCGAATGCTATCTTTACTACCGCAGCAGCACTGGGTTCAAGCCAACGTTGTCCGAGACTTCCGCGCTTTGCAGCCCTCTATCATAGCTAACAACACTGGGCGGCGACTCGCCGCCGCCCACGCGTATGGCTTGCTAGCATCGCACGATAGCATTGATCAAGACGCTCTTCAGTCCGCTCAAGTAGTCTTTTTCGACAAGCTCAGCACTTGGAAGTCGGCTGTCGGTGCTGATATCAATCAGATAAGCGGCATCATATTAGCACTTGGCTACTACTACAGCAGAGCGTTCTGGAGAAGTGGAGCAGTATCTGCAACGATAACTGATGATCATCCCATTCAACAACTGTTACAATCAGTAGTAGAGATCATGAAAGACTCTCGGGACGCAACTTTGAAGGGTGCAGCCTTCTCTTGCATCGATCAACTCAGTCTGTTCTACGTTATCACCCCCTCGTTGCTGTCCAAGTACGCAAAGGTCGAAGACATTGCCGAACAGATATATGATTCCGCCAAGACAGGCACGACCAGTGCCATCATGGCTTTAGGCCATCTATCCATGATCACAGAGGAGACTGGAGCCGAAGCTGAGGAAGCTATAGAATACAAGGCCATCGGTGACAAGCTATATGAGCTACATGAGGTCCGTCAGCCGGAAGTACACTTTTCAGTTGGTGAAGCTCTAAGCTGCTTCGCCAGTGGCTGGGACTCGAAGGCTCTGACTTCCGAACTCGACATTCTACATCCCAACCAACCGCAAGACCCATGGGATGCGCCCCTACAGACGCCATCTGGACCTAAACGTGAGAAGACGCTTGGGGCAGTTTTGGAAAAGACGTTGAAGGGTTGCGTGCAGACCAAACCCTCATTGAAGAAAGCTTCTGTGATATGGTTACTGTGTCTCCTACAGTACTGTGGTCACAAGCCCGAGATGCAGAGTTACCTTGGCCAATGCCAGGTAGCGTTTAAGAATTGTCTCTCTGATCGCGATGAGGTTGTTCAGGAAGCAGCTTCGCGAGGACTAGGATTGGTGTATGAGAAGGGTGATCGCCAACTCAAAGATGACCTCGTCCGCGATCTAGTAGGCTCTTTCTCGGACAACAAGTCCAAGATGGCTGGTACTGTTACGGACGATACTCAGCTTTTCGAGCCTGGTGCGCTGCCCACTGGAGACGGGTCCATCACGACTTACAAGGATATTCTGAACCTGGCAGCTGAGGTTGGAGATTCAAGTTTGGTATACCGTTTCATGTCAATGGCATCGAATAATTCCATCTGGTCAAGCAGAGCCGCTTTTGGTCGCTTTGGCCTGAGTAACATCTTCTCCGATTCAAGTGTCGACGGATATCTGGCCCAAAATCCCAAGCTTTACCCGAAGCTCTATCGATATCGGTATGTTCGCTGACCTAGTAGACACCTACTGAACACTTTGACGACATCACATTCTAACATGGACTCAGGTTCGATCCAAACACGAATGTGCAACGCTCGATGAACGACATTTGGAACGCGCTCGTCAAGGACTCCTCGGCGACTATCGACAAACACTTTGACGCAATAATGGACGATCTTCTAGTCAGCATACTCACGAAGGAGTGGCGCGTTCGTCAGGCTTCTTGCGCAGCTATCGCGGACCTCGTACAAGGACGAAGCATTGAAAAGGTAAGGAAATCGCAGTACAACACAATAAGCATACTGATAACTTCGAATAGTACGAGAAATATCTTGACGCGATCTGGGGAAAGACGTTCAAGGTTCTCGATGACATCAAGGAAACCGTCCGCGTCGCAGCAGCATCTCTCGCCCGTGTCCTCACTGGCATACTCACTCGTTCCCTCGAAGCCGGTGATGCGTCAAACAAATCCGCAACCATCCAGCTCGAACGTGTCATACCCTTCCTCTTCTCCACCAGTGGCTTAGAGTCTTCGGCTGAAGAGGTCCGTATGTTCTCAGTGCACACCTTGCTTCAGATCGTCAAGAAGAGCAACGCCAAAACACTTAATCCCCACGTTCCGGAGCTCGTGGAACGTCTGCTCGGACTGCTCAGTAGCTTAGAGCCCGAAGCCATCAACTACGTACATCTCAACGCCAGCAAGTACAACCTCACGGAGCAAAAGATAGACGACATGCGACTTGCAAACGTGCGCTCATCACCATTGACCGAATCTGTGGAGCGCTGCCTTGACCTTGCAGACGCAGACACCATGGCAGCTCTTGTGCCCCGCATTGAGGCTGCGATGAAAAACGCAGTTGGTTTGCCGTCAAAGGTTGGATGTTCGAGGGTCCTGGTCACTCTGGCTACACGACATCGCTTCTTGTTCAACCCATACGCCGACGGCTTCCTCAAGTTGATTCAGAAGCAGATACACGACCGCAATGAATCCGTCAGCTCCTCGTATGCAGCTGCAGCTGGCTATCTTGCACGCCTCGCTTCGGATAAGCAAATCATTGCCACCGTCGGCTTCGTACACAAGCTGTACTTTGAGTCTGAAGAAAACAGCGACAGGAACCGCCTACTCGCCGCGGATATCATGCGTGCCATCTCATCATACGCTACCGACCGCTTCACATCGTTCGCGTCAGACCTGCTTCCATTCATCTTCCTGGCTAAGCACGACTCGGAAGAGCAAGTACGCAAGAGCTTCACAGAGACATGGGATGATCATGTCGCAGGTTCACGCACCGTCTCTCTTTATCTCAAAGAAATTCTCACTCTCTCTGAAACACATCTAGAAAGCAGGCAGTGGGCCATCAAACACACAGCCGCCAAGACCATCGCTGACTGTGTCTTGCAAATCACCAACGCCGTCGGTAGCGAAAAGATCGAGCCCGTTACTGCAAAGGTCATCTGGCCTGTACTAGACAAGGCTCTTAGTGGCAAGAGCTGGGAAGGGAAAGAAGTTGTGCTAGAAGCTTTCGTACGGTTTGTAGAACGCTCGGAATCGTATTGGCAGGCTGAAGAGAATAAGGATGTGGCCAAGCAGTTGGAGAAGGTTGCGATAAGGGAGAGTAAGAGGCAGGAAGGCAAGAACGAGAAGGTTGTTGCTGGGGTGTTGGAGAAGCTCAGAGGGCACTTGAGCATGTAGGACATGGTCGACGCTCCGTAGATGGGACTATTGATCGTCTTCAGACTTCACGTGTATTCATAGCAGAGTAGTAGACTCTGAACTTTGGCTCTTTCGATTCTTGATGTCATGTCATCTTGCATCGAGCTGTACATTTTGGCGATCTTTCCGTCCTAGTCGCTCGAAGTCTGTGAGCTTCAACAGGCATAGCACTTTCCCTTGGACTCCTTCTCACTCGGGGTACAGTCCTTTACTCCGAGCATCAGACATTGTCTCACAGTCATCGGAATCCAACGCGGTATCAGCCCAACATCCCACCACTTACGTACGAGAGACAGAAACCGTGCATCACAACCCATGATCTATAAACCGCCCTCTTCCTTCGCTTCAGTCAGCCGAGGCGCAGCTCATCGCCTCCACTCGGCCGCCTGATCTCGACCCGCAGCATCAGGCGTTCATTTTCTCGCGAGATGCCAAATTTCCAGCCCTATGTGCCGGGCTCCATCTTGGTACTAGCTCTGCAAGAAACGATCTGCAAGCACGAGGCACAGTCCATAAAATGACGATGGAGCGATCTCCACGCAAGCATAACGATTGAGTTCCAACGGCAGATTTGATAGTCCTCCCGCTTGCATGCACAACGAGGAGGCTATGTGATTGATATGCATGACGCCCATCGCCCTGCTATGATTGTTGATCGCAGGTTGACATGACAAGCGTGGAGTTTATAACACAGGCCTGTTGCAGCGGTCTTCTCCGTTTAGATTGTCCAGGCAGTTATGTGTGCAGGAAAAGTCTCCGGGCAGGTAGCCATACCCGAAGGTTCCCATCCGAACCCTGGAGAGTTGGTTTCCAATCCAATACCACACTACGACGCCGTGCCTCATTTACAAAGGGACCAACGGCCTACAAGGCGTGGTAATCACCACATCCATCGCCCCTCAGCCATGGACTTGGGAATCCATTTAAGCGCGTCTGACACATCCAAGGCCTTTGCTCTAGTCTTCTGTGCCGCGACGCCGCTGGGGATGAAAGCACACCGATGACTGACCCTTCTTGCGGCACGACTTCTCATGAGTCAGAGCAAGCGCGCTGGAGCGCGTACGGCGTAGACCGCCTCTCTCTGCTATTTATGAGCCGCGGCAGTGTGGAATGGGCAGGTGCCGCTGGGGATGTGGGCTTGTCTTGTTCGAAAGCGAAAGGGAAGATTATGCGCAAGAGACGCGGCTCGGCGCTGTTCCGGCGGTATATTCAGTGCTGTCGCGTATGGAAGGATTTATTGACACGAGGGGTCATGAAACCAAGTATCTGAAAGAACGGAGATTGGGGAGATGGAAAATGAATGTGAGAGCATGGTTAGCGGCGTGCTGCTCCGCGAGGGATTGCTGCTACCTTTCCGATCATCAACGTTGCTCCCGCGTGGCTGGTGTGTGTGTGCGTTGATCTATTTGCACGCGCAGCACCCACTTACCTCATCAACAAGAAACACCTACTCTCCAACTTACCTCCACCGCCTCCACTCCAACCTCCAAATACCACCCTAGCAAACCTCAATAGCTCCATCCGCAACCTCATCCGCATCCCCATTCCTGCCCACCTTCACATGATCAAACGTGAGCAATCGGCGACCCCAAGCCCACCTAGCGCCACCCGTCTCCACAGCCCTGGTTAAGCGCCCACCCCACCCCTGTGGCATCCCTGCGCACCCCATCTCGTCCTTTTCACTGGCCAACTCGCCCTACCGAGCTAGAAGAAGCGGGAAGGTTACGCAGCCTTGGGAAACTTTTGGGCCTGAGCTTTTCTTTGCTTGCTTTTTTCCCTCATGACATGACATGACAGCTGCGTTGCATACCTACGCGGCAAACGGGTAGCGTACCGTGCGCCCTTTTCCGCCCTGTCTATTGTAGTTGCGCAGCACCACAAAGATACTGGGGCGAATATTGACATGTCCGTCAGCATACAGGTATGATTGGCGAGGTGGTTTGCATGCTCCTGCCGAGGCCAAAAAAAAAGAAAGAAGAAAAATATTGAAAGGTGAAAGGTTGTGGCCTGTTACATCGAGGGTGGCTAACGTCCAGTGGAGGTTGATTGGGCAGACTAAGCGCATATAGATTGCCATGCGTTATCTGGGGAAATATTGGCTTCTTACGGCGGGTATGCGTGTCCGCGTCACAAGGCGGTCTGCCAAAACAGCAAATGGCAGACCGACCACCAGAGGAGGCTCGTTCGATTGATTCCCTCTCTCTCACCGGCCGGCGTGACCGAGCGGTGTGTGGTTCTATGTGTAGGGATCTTGTGTAGTATACCTTTGCATACCCCATCGTAGTTAGTTCCGCCGCGAAAATCAATCGAGATCAACATGTAGTATTGTGCACAAGAGAACATAGTTTGAATAGTAGGTTATCATGTTTCATTTCTCTCGCTCTCTTTCTGTCTCTGGGCTAGTACTGATACTGCAGCGACTTGGGAAACCTGGAACTGCAAGTGGAGAAGCCACTCATCTGACCTCGCTAGCTTCGCCCAAGGTGAATCGAGTACGGCGGCAAGAGCTATTGTTTTCGTGTCTTTTACCGCCCACCCTATCACCACAAGGGCGCGTTCCAGATGTCCACACACCTGCAGTACCAGTCAAACCTGCATGCAACGCACCCACATGGCAAGTAGGAAACCTTGCGTGCGTGCGTGCGCGCGCGTGCGTGCATCGTCCTTTGGTCGCCTCTCTCGAGTAGATTGAAGAGGTAATCTCCGTACTCGCTTAGCCAATCAAACAGCGCCGGCGCATTCCCGCCCGCTGTATATTGGTATCCGCTAGTAAAATGTGGTAAAATGTAATGGTGAAGCCCCAACGCCGAAGACATGTTTTCCGCCGTGACAGGGTCGTGAGAGGGAAGTGACGTGGCCATAACGTCGCTCCCTATTGATGTGGGGTAGTAAACATAGGAAAAGTGGGAGAGGTGTTCATGGTGTGATGGTTTGGTATGTCGCGGTCGTGATTGATGTTGGATGATGATGGTTGAAGATAATGGTTGCGATTCGGATCGCCTGGACCCGAGATATTAGTTGAAGTGGCCGGGTTGGATGGTTGTAAGTCGTGTATAATGTAAAATAGTAGACGTTTGGCGAATGGGAATTCAAAGCGTTACGGTATGCACCAGGGCAGAGCTTGGAAGAGTATCGTGGTGTAGCACTAGACGGGTGTCCATGCTGAGGCCGGTTCAGAAGCGGTAGTTTGCGCAACGATGGCGTATCTCTACTCGACCTTCCTCCTCTTGCCGCGGGGTGCGGGGTCAATTTGCGGAAACTGTGGAGCTTTCGCGTCGACTGGTGTGCGACTATATGTCACTGTCCGTGTAACGACTTCGCGCACGCTAACGCGCCTTGACCGGCCAGTCTTCTTATCCGCATCCCAGGTTTTGGGCGAGGCGACGGCAGAAAATGGTGATTGGATGGACTTTGCGCTTGCTGGTGACCGTACTGCAGCGGGCGAATAGGGTGATTGGGGGATGTAAAGGCGGGGTGTCCGCGCTGAATGGGGCCGCGTGAAGGGTGATGGTGGTGGGATAGTAACGGTCTGGAGCTTGGTTGGTGGTGCAGACATTGGTGGCTCGTCCTTGGTGGTGTCGCACCTGCTGCAGCTGCTGGATCTTGAAGTTGCTGGCGAGTCCTTGTCCTTGTCTACTGGGGCTGATGTCGATGTGAAGGACGCGCTGGAGGCCGATGATGTTACTGAGGTGGGGCGACTGTCACCGAAGACGAACTTGGAGCTGGTACCAGTGGACATTGGGCTTGAGAGAACAGGTGACAAGTTCTTGAGGAATTCCAGGTAGGCTGTTGGTGGCGTGATGGGTGTCTTGAGATCCGAATCCTCGCGCTTGATGTTGGCAAAGATGGGAGTGGTTGCTGAGGTTATCATGGGCGACCTGAGTTCCGAGGGGTAGGTGGCAGACATGGGCGTCTTGAGCGTAGACAGCGTCGGCTTGGAGTCGGTGGCAGCCATGGTGTTGAATATACCGTGGTGGTGAACGAATGACTTGGATCCTGGTCGGTATTACTGCAAGCTGTGCTATGCCTTCTTCCACAGCAAAGTGGAGGGGTGAGAGAGCGAGGCAGGCAGACAGGTACCGTTTGGCGCCTGGGGACGAGAGTGTTTATTGTATGTACTATGACACTAGCTTGGCGCGGATGCGCTGTTGTTGTTGGCCGCTGTATGGGTCGTGTCCGGTTATTTTGGGCGCGAAGCGTCCCAGCGTTCTCTAAGCGCCGAGGACTAGGATATGCAGCCCCGTGCACTGGCGAACACCTCCACAGGGATTCGATTCGCTGCCCAACGCTGAAACAAGATGTGTGATTTGTTCAGCCCCTGCAGGTCTCGAGACTCTGACCGGCCTGAAAGCGCGCCTGATTCGCCGCGTAGCTTTCGCGTGTGTGATGTGCGGTGTCGATGTGCGGGAGGCAGGCTCGTAATCTGAAGCTGAACGTGGCGACCTGGTAGTTTGCCCGGTAAGAGATTCTGAGACGAGCTGATGAGACGTTGGCGTCAGATCAAGGCAAAGTAGCAAGCAAAGGAATGTGCCTCATGAACGATGTTGCTGGAAATAGATTGAAGCTGTGTGCAAGCTGTGCGTCTCATCTCGTGGGAGCATTAGACGATTTTATGTCTTGCTTGCAGCCGCTGTCTATGTCTATGTTGCTTCGGAGGGCGCGCGCGCTTCCGTCTCATGCCATCTGCCACCTTTCTTACGTACCAGACACCTGACTCTGGTTCGCCGTTGAAACATCACTACCAGCGCTTACACATGGGCCTTCCCGTGAATTGCGTATGCCTATCACGTTGCCTACATCAACGTCTCAACTGCTCCATGGCCGTGTGCTCGGCGACCCGCCCGTCTAATCTCTGTTACACTGTACATAGCTACCTGGCCAATGACCGTCTCCTGCTGTATACCATCTGAAGCCACGCGCGAACGCTGCGGCCGTGTGGCCTCGAAGAATACTCAGCTATGCCGCGTACCAACAAGGGTAGTAAGTTGGTCCTTGGGTGGCCTGGGTGGCTCAACCTACGAGGGCCTGCAGCTGGCTGTTCTGGTGTATCTCATCCTCTCTAATAGGGCTTACTGCATCGCCGACCGTGATGGCGGGGTTCTGCCTCAGAGGAGATGGCACATTGTCCCAGGGTACATGACAAGTATGCTCTCCAAAGTATACGCGACCATCAAAACGTCGTGTTTTGGAGAGCGTTACAAAGGGTTCCTGGTTTCTTTCGGCGGTTTGCTGGTCAATGCAGACCATTTGGCATCTGCGACACGCTCCTAGCATCTCAAAGTACTGATGGCCAATCTGGAGGTAGCGCCAGTCGTCTTCCGCATACGGGTCTTCCAGCCCAGGCGGGTACGCTGGGTTCTCCGCAACCACGATGTTGGCTCTGAACACCTCTGCTTGCGCCGCTTTACCGCCCTCTGCCTTGATCAATTCATTAAGGCGGTTGAGGCTCGATCGTGATATAGTAAGGATGGGACTCTCATTTGCTAGTAAGATTGGCTTCGAAACGCACGCGCCGGGCGTAATGGGAACCGTTTCTGGGAAAGCGCCGGGTACTCGCATAGCGCCCGCCTTCTGGTACTTTTGCAGATGCGCTTTGGAGTGTCTTGAGGTGGCGCTCCCGTTGCTAGCAGCAGGGAAGCGTGCAAGGTGACAGGCCACCCCAAGAGCCCGCGTAAAGAATGCCGATACGTCGCTCGACCTATAGGTCTTTGCTTGGATAGAATCTCCGCAGACCTTGGCTCTTGCGTCTTTGTATACACCTCCGTCGGTGAACATTCGTGGATCCGCGGAGAGAGGCACAGTGATCTCATGCATATCTGTTGTATTCTGCAGAGCGCCTACTAAGCTCACCCGTAGAAATCCCTTCTCGAGGTCGATACTGGGACGTATGAGAGCCATCTTTGGGTAGCGCTTTTGACTCAGTGCGGCTCCGGTGCCCTGATGAACCAAACACCACTCGCGATCCCACGCAAGACCCTCTGGGCGCACCTCCCATGCACTACCGGGCGGTACGCTGAACCCCGCACAACTCTTGATAGGGTAGACAGATAGGCTCTCCACGTGCAAGCGACTTTGAGTTGGTGGCTCTACAGCAGCAGACATCATTGGAGACGTGTCCACCGGCTGGCGTTCCTGAACGAAGAATTCGCGCACGAAGCCAACAAACTTGTCCACATCCGATAGGGTACTCATCGCTCCAAAGCTGACGCGTATCATGCCGGTCGGCTTCGCACGCAGGATATCATTATCGTTACCGCACCGCTGCCCGGCAGAAAAATTCTCTCGCATCTCCCAGGGTGCCAATCCTAGCGATGAGGCAACACCACCGGGATTGCAAAGTCCGCCGGTCCTGAGTTGGATGTTCTTGATTGCAGCCAACTTCTCCGCCTCTGCATTGCTCACCCAGCCTCCGCATTGGTTGCGAAGATTGAACGCAACAACTGGGCCCTGGGTAAGCGAATCTCCGTAGTTGGAGGCTGGGTCTTTGTACACGTGGCAGACGTCTTCGCCATTCCCGTGCCGTAGCGACGAAAGTCTCTCGTACAGCTGCCGGGCGAGATAGGTGGTGTGGCTCGAAATCCTATCCAACGAGGTGTAGAGCTCCTTGTGGACGGCCATGGCGCTATCAAGCGCTATGATACTATGTATCGGAAGAGTGCCGTCTTCCAACCTTTCATGTAATGCGTCCGCCTTCTTGGCGTGCCATTGCTCTTTCAAGCACACGACCATTTCGACTGTGCCGCCACCGAAGTAGCGTCGCTTGTCGAAAACCGATGCTGATGCTTGCCTGACTATCAGGGCGCCCAGGTCGGGAAAGCCAAATATCTTGTACAGGCTCAATACCGTAAAGTCGGGGGCCTCGTCAGGATTCCCGAGATCAAGAGGCGATGTTGAGACAAGTGCCGCAGCATCCAACAGGGTGTACACAGGTTTTCTTTTGCCCGTACGCATGCGGTGTGACCAGTCCAACGGCAGGCGACGCCCGTTCATGTTGGATTGCGCTGGATATGCAAACAGCTGTGGCGACCCAACTCCAGTGTCTTGGGCGTCAATCCAGTCATTGACCTCGCCATCCGAAGCGAAACATCGATGCTCCTTCGCTGCCTCGCGTACCCCTATCAGACTCGTATGCGCGTCCCTGTGATAGCCGTACCAGAATCCTTCGTCGTGATCCCGGAATGCATCCATGACCAGCTTGATCCCAGCAGTGGCGTTGGCAACAAAGACGACGTCGAACTCTTGGGGGTCGGCGTTGAACATTTGTAAGAGGCGCAGCCGCACATCTTCGATTCGCCGCGTCGTCAGTTGGGAGGCATTGGAGGCGGAATGGGGGTTGCCGTAGAGGTTCGCCATCATGTCGGCCGAGAAGCGCTCGATCAGCGATTTGGAGTAGAGCGTGGTGCCGGCATGGTCCAGGTACGTCGTGTCTGATAAGTAAGCATAGGCCCACGAGGATACTCTACCAACTTACCCTGCAGCATGGGGTACTCCTCTGCGCGCAGCTCTTCGATGGCATTGTTGTAGCTTGCATGTGCTGCCTCGCCCATGGTGCTTGGTGTGTTGCGTGGCATCGGACACGCGGGACTCGTCAGCCGTATCCGCCTGGAGCGAAGAGAGAAGTAGGAGAGTTTGCGAAGAAACCCATCTGGTCGCAAGCAGGCGTTGTGTTTGCGAAAGTGGGGGACACGCGATGGCGAACGGTCGGGTCGTGACCTTGGACCCTGCAAGACTGGAGATACGCGGCCGGCCCCGGTCGCTCGGAGAACGCCATCACATGAGCCATCGACTTTCACATCCACGTTCCATCGCAAAGCTTAGTCATCTCTTTTAGGTCTATCTTCTTTTTCTTTTGTCTCTACTCACAGCTCTGCTGCAGCCCCCGATCGTTAGCACGGGAAGCCATACGACTTGCGCGCCCTCAGGAATGCGACACACAGGATCATCGGACGCCAGGCAATGCATCGGCTATGAGTTCGTATGCGATCATCTTCATGCCAGCACCACGACTATTGCGTGCCAGATCCAAGTCTGATCATCTTCTGCTATCTCCTCGGCAGATCTCGCATCACGAGGTCACGCTCTTCAGCATCCGAGCAGAATGCATTTGTGACTTGGAGCAGCGGTCTATCTGGCTCCCTCACGCTATTAACATGATGCACACCGCGACCTCGCCTTGAATTCCCGTGACTCACTGTGGGCGCACATCGACGAGTAAGTCCTAACCAACCATAAAGTGGAGAATTACCAACGATCCTACTGTGCCAATTGTGCAGATCATGGCGTCATCTAAATCAAGGAAGTTCAGGTGGTGGTCATTGGGAGCTGCTTGTGACAATACCTAGGTACACGCCTCGCCGCAGCAAGAACTCCTCAACCACCTTGGCGCAAGGCATACTTGCTTAACCCAAACTTTCCGGTCTGTACAATGGACATCTTCACCGTGTAGGGACTGCGGCTGAAGGTTTATACGACCTACAGCACTATTTTCAATATTGTGTAGCGACCAAGGCCATAGCTGATTGGCCAATCCGATTTCGGCCCCCAGGTACACTTCACGTGTTTCCTCGCATTTCTCGCATCGTCCATGGGCAGCCAATGGGACTGTTGTGGCGTTGTACACTTCATTCTCGTGGCGTGCCGTAATAAGGCCCATTGGCGAAGTTCCTGGAACAACGACATGTCGCCAAGCATGATATTGCACAACCGCAGCAGTGGAGATGAAGAGCTGACATCTGCGATCACGGAAGGCTGCCAGGCAGGCTGTCAGGTAGGCTATGTTTACTGCTCTTTTGGCGACATGGTGGTATAAAGTCTGGGGTTGCTGAAGGCTGGAAAGGCTATTCTGTTGTTTCACCAACGGACCTCAACAGCCAGCTCACTTATCATCACCATCTCTCGTTCTCATAAAAAGCCGGCTTCTTACTAGCAATCATGCTCGCTCATTCACTAGTGCTGTTGAGCGCTTTCTCGTACTCCGTATTCGCTGGCAAAGCGGGACCTCTAAAGGAAGTGCCTAGCGTTTCTCCTCGTCAGCTTCAAGAGTGCAACTCACCTGGATGGATTCCAGTATGCCCTGGTGAATATCCTTTCTAATTGAGCCATACCCGAGACTAATACTATCAGGCGATCTCCCATGCATCCCACCTACTGGTACATGCTGCACAGGCGACTACTATCATCTACCCGGCGAGACCTGCCCTGACGGATACTCCGAAGTCCCTCGCATTGACCAAAGTGATCCACCCTCTGCTTCCATTACACCAGCACCATCCGCAACCTCAATCCCAGATCCTGTTGTTGTCGACTACTCGTGGTACACCTACTCTTTGACATACTACTATACCTATTACTACTACTATTACTTCGAGGCTACCTACGAGATCACATCCACGGAAACGACGTACTACACCACCTTCTCGCTGACAGCATCGGATGTGGGCGCCGCCAATTCTGCGGCCGAATCTATCAGTGCCTCGATCAGCGTTGCTCTAGAGACACAGTCAGAGACGCCTACGGTTGAGGCAACACCACTACCGAGTTCGACTTTGGCCCCTGCATCAACGTCTAGGATTGCCTCGTCATCATCAAGGGCGACCACATCTTCAGAAGATGCAACTTCCTCGGAAGCCGCTACATCAACTACCACCAGTGCATCGCCTAGTACCTCCACTCCAGCACAATTTTCCGGCGCTGCTGCCAGCCTTCGCGTTGGAAGTGCCTCAGGCTTTGGAGAAATGTTCTTGTTTGCGATCGGGGCTCTTGGACTAGCTCCCGGCATGTTGATGCTTCTTCTTTGAGCATGGTACCACGAGGGAGCTGTGACGTGGAACAATGAGTCGTTGTTATGCGGAAGTTCAGAACGCACAGCGATTGTGGTTTTAGGATGCGTCACTTTGCCTCGTTGCTTGATGCGATCTTTCTGGCGCGTGTAATGTGGGAAGAGGTCTTCAAGTCAAGTCTGAAGCTTGAACAAACGGTCAATTCATTGATAGTGACGTTCCCATGATCCTAAAAGTCATAGTCGTTATATCGTGTAGTGTGTCATATGTTGTTTTTCTACCGTGTACCATTCAGATGCCTTGTAGTCATCCAACGCCTGCTGGGTGGGAGGGTGTCGGTAGGCAACTGCTCAAATTCTATCGTTGTCTCCGTTGTCCTCGTGATACCATCGTCCTTTTGATCCGAATCCTCGCTCGTTCCATTCATTCCTCTTCCGCATGAGGTTTTCCGTTCTATCACCGGCCTACGCCTCTCCATCGAGAGAAGCGAAATTTGACCGCTAGACTCGATCAGATTGCGATCACTTCGGCCATTAATGGTGGATCCACTGCTGACTGTACGTCGATAGCCGCTACCATACGCTTCCGGCTGACTAAAGTCTAGGGATGTGTTGCGGAGAAGTGGCCGTAAGGCTGGAACCGAGGCGGAGATGATAGCGACGTTTACTTCGATCTGTGATAGAAGAAGAATCTGAGTTACGGTCAGCATCTCGACGATCAGGGCCACAATGGAAGCTACTCACAAATATTGAATCGTACGATATATCTCTGGTGACATTGTACAGCCATAGTGCATAAACCCTTACTATTGACGCAACGACGGCGATGCCTCCAACCCCGAAGACACCAAAGAGCGCAAATCGCCGCTTCGAGTCCAGCTGTAGCTTCCAAAAGGGTTTAAAGGGCAGTAGAAAGATTGTGATATCAGTAAGGATATTGATGCCTCCAAGTGCCAAGTAAGTAGCTCGCAAATTGTTGCATCCCTTTGGGAACGTAGGTGACCATGCTTGTGATGGCTTGGGTCTACACTCGAAAGCCTGTAGGAGTTAGTGTTATTTCCAGATGACGCAGAGTAACGAACAGCTCACACTGACGAAGAGAACCACGATTGTGTAGATCGTGACAAATGCAGCTACAGACCAGACTTTGTACCGAAACTGTAGCCGCTCAAAGATACGATGGTACAAAGCCAATATACTAGCCTTGACAAAGAACAGTGCCACAGGATATACCAATTGGTAGAAATAGAAATGCTTGAGTGTGGGAACCCGCATAGAGGGCACATCCAAGTGCTTCAAATGTTGTCTGTCGTAGTCAGCGACGCACATACGCTTACAACCATCGAACCATACCCAGTGCCCCAGCTGATATGAAACCCATTCATAATCGCCATGCCAATCGTGACCAGAAGGGCAGCAACCATAAAGTAGTCGTCGAGTCCAACATTGCGGATGCGAAAGATGCGACAGTAAAGCCTGTGCAGATGTTAGCAAACGGTGTCTTACTACTACCCAAGGATGTCGCCAATGCTGCAGGTACTCGCCTCAGAGCTACGGCAATTGTTGATAGCAAGACTAGAACTCCAGTCGTAATCAGGAACATCGGCTGCCTAGATTCATGATCTGCACCAAGATTCGGCCCGATCATACCTGGGCAACGGCCTACATACAGTAGGGCAAGAATGGCCGTTGGAATGCAAGGCAGATGGCATGTACCTGAGTATATTCGAGAGCTAAAACATGCTCCGTCGGACGCATAGATGGAATCCTTCACTATACATATGTATGTCAAAGTCCGATGCAAGCATCACTAAATGGCTTGTGGCCGACCAGAAACGGTGATGCTCCAGTGCTGTTGCGTCAGGGCGGCCATCCACCAAAACTGATGATTTAGCCACCGGGGAAACAGTGAGAAGAACTCGATTCATGTCCGTGTGTCGGAGTTCAGGCGCGCAACGCTGAAAGAAGAGAGAGCGGCGTCCTTGCATCCTTCGCGTGGTCGGAAGATCACGCTGCGTGATGTCCGTCCTGACACGATTCAAGAAACAGTACCGAGAAACCCTGGCAACACGCTGCGGCTGCGCAATCTCACCATCCCTGTAAGCGCATCTACGCCCGACACTCCGTAACGATCTACCACACACAACCTTTGTGACTACGGAGGTGGCAAGCCACGTACGAATGAGCCTCCGGATGTCTCCCGGGCTTTGCGGGCCACTCGCCCCGTACGCCGGGGTCCTCCAGACGGGCAAGGCCAGTAACAGGACTCCGGCGCAGGCTACAAGTACCCGTAGATGGCATGCATCGCATGGGATTGTCCTGCTGTATGTAAACCCAGGTAGCTAGCCAAGGCAAATGTGTCAGCAACAATATACATGTACCCAAGCAACGGGCTACGAGATTACGCCTGGTAAAGCCAAGGCTGCGCATTGTAAGATCAAAGTTAGCAGAACGGTTCAGATATTGCGCCTGCGTGTCTTCCAGGTACAGAGTACACCGATGTTATGGGTTCCTAGGTTCAGTCTCGCCTGCATCAGGTATGGATCATCGGCAGTTGTCCCTGCCATACTCAACAATGTCTCCCATGCAACCGCGGGAGAAAGGTCCAAAAAGACTTTAGGCGATCTGGTTGCGCAATTCCAGATCGGCTGTCGGCAGCCAGATCGCGGAGCCTTTGTATAAGATAGATGGGTGTTGTTAATCGTCAAACTTCATCAGCTATCCAGGTGCCTACTTCGCTGTACGTATACGAGAGAGCTCTTCGGTACCCAGACACTGCAGATCCTGCAGAACGTTTCTGTTCTCGAAGGCATCGCACGTGTGACAGTTCCTCCCGTCATCCACGTTTCAGTTTTCAATTTTCGGATCGATCATCATGCGTATTCTTGAACTCCTCCCTGTCGGGTTAAGCTTGGCACAATGGTCTGCAGCTGCAGCGTTACCTGCAACTACTGATTTGGGTTCATGCAAAAATCCACCCAAGAGGGTGGAATGGTAAGATCATCGAAAGCTGTACGATACCCGATGTATGACTGATGCTTCATGTATAGGAGACAATTGTCAGAACCACAGAAGAAATCCTACATCGATGCCGTTCTGTGTTTGTCACATACAAAGGCCAAATCCGGCATTGAAGGAGCCGTAAACCGATTCGATGATCATCAAGCTGTTCACATGCTGCAGAAGCCTCAGATCCATTGGGTTGTACGTCAAACCCCTCTGGCCCAGCTTCGATCTTGCACGCTCATACTTTCAGGGTCACTTCCTTCTATGGCACCGGTACTTCACGGCAACCTACGAAAAGGCACTGAGGGATGAATGCGGATATACTGGAGGCCAACCGTAAGTTGCTAGCCAGTCCAAATATACACTCATGACATAAAAGGCTTTCAATCTAACCAATGCGCAGATACTGGGACTGGTCTCTGGATGCCGAACCGCATAACGAATCATCCTCCCGTCCGTTTGATTCAGAAATTTTCAACCCTGACACAGGTTTTGGTGGCAACGGCTCGCCCGTCGCAGCTACTCCTGCCCAAAATCCCTTGAACATTACAGGCAACACTGGTGGAGGATGTGTAATGAACGGGCCATTCGCGCCTCCCCACTTCACAGTGAACGTGCCCACTCCACACTGCTTGAAACGAGACTTTGTTCCGTGGATTGTCAATCGAATGGCAGACAAACGACTGGTCGAAGAGGTCCTGGCACAACCGGATTATACGAGTATTGCAAGGACAGTTGAGAAGCAGCGAAGCTTTGATCCTCCCAACATTCATGCCAGTGGCCATTTTGGTATCGGTGGCATCCTGGGTACCATGGGAAACGCGGCGGAGAGCCCTGGTGGTGAGTGCCTGGTTCTCGTTCTTTCTGACAATACCCATCTGCCACATAGACATATCACTAGGAAACATGCTGACATATGGCAGACCCACTCTTCTACCTCCA
Source organism: Alternaria ethzedia (assembly GCF_023757985.1). Lineage (NCBI taxonomy): Eukaryota > Fungi > Ascomycota > Dothideomycetes > Pleosporales > Pleosporaceae > Alternaria > Alternaria ethzedia. Next base: position 200,013 of record NW_026056213.1, on the reverse strand, counting down.
TCATGGCAACATTGACCGCATCTTTTGGGAATGGCAACAGGAAGATCTCGAGACGCGTCTCAATCAAGTCGGTGGGCCCATTACGCCTTTTGATTACAGCGGCAAGAACGTTACATTGGACTTTACCATCAACATTGGCTTGTTAGCAGGGAATGCCACGCTCAAGGACCTGTTGAATACAGAAGGAGGGACGCTCTGCTACACGTATTAGATAGGCTCAATCCAGTTCTTCCGCACAGGTTGCTTCGCTTTCCAGTAGTGTTGAACTGATGCACTCGCCTTGCAGGACGCTGTGATCCCTGTCATGCATGCATCTGGGTCTGGAGGAAGGGCTTCCCGGTCCAGTCACGTCGCAGGACCAGCTGGGCATGGCAGCATCGATGATTCAGGTGGGCTTTGCATTTCCTTGGGCGACATATCTGACTGAACACACATTCGATGATCCAGAATTGGCTATGATTGAATCGAAGGACAACCGACGAAGCAACAAGTTCGCATGTCCGTATGCTGTCCTCGGTGCGGGCACCCACTGACAGTAGGCAGACTAGCTCAGTAGTGTTTCCGACTTGTAAACTGGCATGTTGTCTTCTGCTGAGCATCCGTCGCTGTGCTGTCGTCTTGTGTGTAGGGAGATGTTGTTTTCGCCCGACGGCTTGGGTCACTACCGGCTCCAGAGGCGTGGCATGGCAGTTTCAGTCCCCCTACTCTATACCACCGCACAGGGCTTTGAACTCTGCAAGCGAACCAGTTGCGTGCCATCCAAATTCAAGCATCTCTGAAACGTGGCCTGACTCCTCAAAGCTGTCTCACAGCGTATCCTTCTCGCGAGCCTCCTTTTCGGCAACCTTCTTCGCCCTCTCCGTCCTCTCTTCCCTCAACGTGGTAAACACCCAGAACCACGCCGAAACCTCCATGAAGCCCCATGTGAATATGAAGCTGTTGTTCAGACTAGCGCCAGCGTGCATTCTGAAGTCCATGCCCCTTGGTGCGAACATGCCACCTTCTTTGAAGACATAGCAGTATGAGGTGAGGCCGAAGAGGAAGAGGAGACGCATGGGTGCTTGGAGACCCCAGAAGTGGTCGAAAACGTCTTCGTGTAGGGAGAGGGCCGTCAGGTCGGAGAAGCCGATGAAGGCGAAGAGAATGGCTACGAAGGCTGTTGCGGCCGAGGGCTTGTTGAAGTCGCGGGGTGTTGGCTGGGGTGTGTTAGTGACTTCAGACACAACTTGAGTAAGCAGCAGAAGTATTGCAGTACGTACGAGCTGCATTGACTCTCCTAGCAGGAGAATGACGCTTTGGTTCGATATCAGGGCGGGATTCCGCAGCAGGACGACTGCAAGTGTGAGGTGAAACAGTGCGATACTGCGTATCATGGTGTTTGCTGATATTATCGCCATATTTGTGGACTATGGGCTGCGAGGGAGAAAATGGCAGATGTAAAGTTGAGGCGTTCGTGGCTGTAATGTTTCTGAGGTTCGCGTCGCGTGGTGTTTCGGACCAAACTCCTAAAATCCGTCCGCGCCCTCCTGCCAAGACCGATCTACCTGGATGATAACAGCTCAACCTGGCACCATGTTTCTTTTCACCTGCATCTCCTATTTTGAAAATGAAAATGGAGAAGGCGGGCGACCTCCCTACCAGCCAAAAGCTTGCGCCAATCCAGCGCCGGTCCTTGAGACGGCGCCTGTGCAAGTTTGATGACGTTATCTTCCTCGTAGTCCTCTTCCTTATCGCGTCGACCATATGGCTCACAGAGATCCGAACGTTCTTTCCAGGCCACAAGCACGCATGTGGAAAGCCATTGACAGTTGAAGAGAGAGCGGTCAAGATACTGCAAGAGAACCCACTCATTGGTCAGCCGTACGGACGTGAAATGCAGGTCCACATGCTGACTACCCAAGAGATGGCCATAACGATCTCATGATCTTCATCCGGGGCAAATACAACAACCGTATTTACAATGAATCCGGCAGCGATTTCGCAGACAAGTTCGAGAATGGCGGACTAGCGCAGCATGTCGATACTCCCCGCCTCGAAAAGGGACGTCAAGGTGGTGCCTTCTGGAGTGCCTTCTGGCTCTGTCCATTGGGCGACGAGACGAACTTTGCTGATGAAAGATATCACAATAGTAAGGCAATCTGACTCGACAGAGCATTGAATCGATACTAATGTATGCAGTCGTGAAAGCAACTCTCGGCCAGCTAGATCTATTCAACCGCCTAGGGCAACAATACCCAAAATACTTCACTCCATCGCGGAACAGCGCGGAAGCCATCAAAACCTTTGAAAACGGTGGCTTCATCGCACCAGCAGCTATCGAAGGGTTGCACCAAATCGGCAACTCGGTCTCTACTCTGCGACTTTACTACCAGCTTGGAGTCAGATACGCGACTCTGACCTGGAACTGCCACAACAAGTATGCCGATGCAGCAATCGAGACGGGATCCGACTGGAGCGCGCGCATTGCGAAACCGTACTGGAAAGGTCTCAGTCCCGCAGGTCGCGACCTCGTCAAGGAGATGAACCGCCTAGGAATGCTAGTAGATCTAGCGCACGTGAGTCAAGACACCATGCGCGACGTACTCGTCGGTCGAGGTGACGGAAACTGGAACGGCAGTATCGCGCCACCAATCTTCAGCCACAGCTCCGCATACGCAATCTGCCCGCATCCGCGAAACGTTCCCGACGATATACTTCAGCTCGTCAAGCAGCGCAATTCTGTCGTCATGGTCAACTTTAATCCAGACTTTGTATCCTGCAAGGCTTCGAAAACGCCAAATTCCTTCCCAGATTTCGTCCCGGAGAACAACACCCTAGCGCACGTGGTACGTCATATCAGACACATTGGAGAGTTGATTGGGTATGATCACGTTGGGATTGGCACGGATTATGATGGTATTGAGACCACTCCCGAGGGGTTGGAGGACGTATCTAAGTTCCCTGACCTTATCGCCGAATTGCTGAGGCAGGGCATAAGCGATGAGGACGCTGCAAAGATCGCAGGACGGAACCTTCTTCGTGTCTGGGAGGAGGCTGACAAGGTGTCGAAAGAACTGCAAAAGACGATACTGCCCCTGGAGGATGAGCTGCATGAACAGTGGGCTTAATATGTACACGTCTGCCTTCACTACTGCGAAGGAGGTTGGACTTGGAACTCCTGACCGCCGACCTTGAAACTGAACTGTTCTGATTACACAAGATAGTATATACGTCGGGGGTTATGCATCCGATTTTTGGCACAGTAAAATGTGACACGAAAACGACCCGTAAAAGCATTGTTAGTTTGATACTGTCAACACGTGTTTGCGCGATGAGGCGGGTGGTGAGTGGCTGAGCTCCACCCCAGATCACACCACTTCTCAGCAGCCCAGGCCTTGGCAACGTAACACGACATGCGACTTCCAAGGCACATGAATGAGTAGAGTATATATATCCTCAAGCGATGGAATCTCCACAGCCTCTCACTGTTAGTCCTACAACTCACTCAGATTCCGCGCCTCTCATCACCTAACTTCTTCCACCACACAAACACCTCGACAGTGCAACTACCTACTCACACAACCACAAGAACCAACAACCCATAACAACGCAATGGCATCCCCCAAACTAAAAACCACAATCGCCATCCTCGGCTGCGGCGACGTCGGTTCCACTCTAGCCTACACCCTCATCCTGCAACCCATCTGCTCAGAGGTAATCCTCGTAGACCCCAAAACCACGCTCCTGGAAGCCCAAGTCCGCGATCTAAACGACGCCACCTACCGCGGCGGCACCTCTGTCCGCGTGCGCGCCGGAACGCACGCCGACGCCGGCCGAGCAGACATCGTCGTCATAACCGCCGGCGCAAAGCAGAAGCCAGGAGAATCACGCTTATCCCTCTTATCCCGTAACCTGCACATCCTAGAGAGCATCTTCAGTGCCATGGCGCCGATTAGTCCGCACACGATCTTGCTGCTTGTGGCGAATCCAGTGGATATCCTGACGTATTTTGCGAGGCGGTTGTCGGGTTTGCCCGAGAGTCAGGTGTTGGGGACGGGGACAAGTTTGGATTCTGCGAGGTTGAGGGGCGTGCTGAGTGAGAGGGCGGGGGTGGCGCCGAGTAGTATTGATGCTTATGTGTTGGGGGAGCATGGGGACAGTCAGTTTGTGAGTACAGTTTCCCTGGTTCCTTTGCGGGGAGAGGAGAGGGTGACGAGACAGGAGAGATAGACAAGCTGATATAAGATACAGATTGCGTGGTCCAGCGCTACTATTGGCACAACACCGCTTTCTCTTGCTCTTCCGCCAGACACGATGACCCAAGAGTTCAAGGACCAAATATCGGCTCACACTCGTGGAGCAGCTGGCGCGATCATCGCGGCGAAGGGTTGCACAAGCTACGGTATCGGAAATATCGCGGCTGGTATCTGCAAGTATATATTATTCGACTCACGATCCGTTCGGCCCTTGTCCTTCTACCAGCCTGAGCTGGGCTGCTGCTTGTCTATGCCGGCAGTAGTTGGTCGAAAGGGTATCATCAAAGCCATGCCAGTTCAGCTTGACGAGGTGGAGAAGGCGCAGTTGGAGGCCTGTGCAAAAGGACTGAGGGGTGTGATTGAGGGAGCTGAGAAGGAGTTGAGCGCTGATCGTGAGCTGGAGAAGGCACTAGCGAGCGACAAGGGAGTCTGAGGCTACACGCTTCCATGGAAAAAGTACTGCTTGATACACGCCGGATGTGTACTCCTTCTTGAGTAGTTACTCAAAAAGTATTTTCACAGATACGATACACTATTGCCCGATATCTCGTAGTCCACATACAAGCATGTTAGCCTTCATCTCTCTTTACTCCACCGCCAACTTGATCTTCACAACCAATCCGTAGATGCTTCCAACCTCATAAGACGCACGAATCGCCTCCTTCCTGCTGTCCATGTCGATATATGCCGTTCTAGTCCTCTTGACCGGCTCGCGTTCGGGAAGGATGGTGATGTTGCGACTAGCGAACTCTAGTTAGCGCATGTATTCACTGACGTGTATAGTGTAAGACTTACATGTCCCATCTGTACTCGATAAAGAGTATGCGGATGGCTTCCTCGTCTACGCTAGCAGCGAGATTGGTGACGATCAAACGATTTGGTAGAATTTTTTTCTCCTCGATCGCGTGATACTTCTCTTCCTCTTCCAGGACGTACTTGATGGTGGCGTCGAGTTTCTCGTTCTCCCTCCTCACCATGTCTTCCTTCTCCTTCTTGGCCTCAGACTCATTCATATCTGGACGTTGTATGCCTTTCGGCTCGAGTATCGCAGTTGTGTCTTGTGGAGAGACTAGTGTCTTGTCGACAACAGATACGGCCTGGGCGGTTCTGCGAGAGCTGTCGGGGGTCATGTTGGAGGGTGGCGAGAACATAGCGTTCATCTTCGCGCGGAGAGTCTCAAGGTTATCGTCTTCGTAATCGGAACGGTCTGTGTTAGGGGTCTGCTTCTCTTCATCTGATTCAGCAGGCATGGCTTCCTTGTTCTCCATGATATCGTCTTCGTCAATGTCGACGCCTAGACGCTCGGCCAAAGCTGACAATTCGTCTTCCTTGTTCAAACTGAGGCTTGCACCCGTGGCCTTCGGACTGTTGTCGCGTACAACCACAGTATCCTTTGACGAGAATAGGTCACGCTTCATATCTGCCAGCATTCGTGATAGATCATAGCCACCATCAAGCTTCTCCTCATTACCAATGTCTGAACGCTGTTGCAGCGACGAATCGAGCTCCGCGAGCATCATCTTGGGATTCTCGGCACGGTCCGATAAGTAGCCGCCGCGCAGGTGAACCTGTGTCTGTTGCATGTCTATTTGTTGGTTAGTCGGGCTGAGTTGAGCGATCAGTTGATGCCTAAATGCTTACCTGATGATCCTTCAACAGAAGCAGCCGCCGTTGGCTCGTCGCTCGCAATGTTCTCGTCACTTTTGTAAGGTTTTTCAAGCTCGGGACGATCGTCGCAAGAATCGCTGCCCTGTGATAGCTCAGGCTCGGGGGTGACAGGAAGCTCTGGTGCAGCTTTTGGTGTTGATGGGATGGGTACTGGCCTCGAACGCCTCTGCTGTAGCTCTTGTAGTTCAGCGTTGCGACGCTGACTTGCTTTGACGAGCACGTCCGTAATGCTGGCGAATTGGCGGTTGAGCAGACCGTTTGTTGAGGCCGCAGCAGCTCGATCTCGGTGTTCCATCTTGGTCCTGGGCCCGGTCTGTTTGCGTCCGCGAGCGGAAGCAGCCTGGTGCCGCGACATGATTGGTAATGCTTTCCCCTGACGTAACGTAGATGAAGAATCCATGAAGTTCAGTGGCCGCAACTACCTCTTGCTTGCTCGGCGTAAGTCCTCCCGTGAGTGGTGAGAAGGTGCGACCGTGTGCGTATCTGTCAATCGGTGAAGTGAGTAGCACTAGCCATCGGTCAACATATCCCCAATCAAGCTGAAATGTCGCGGTGTGTCGAAACAAGAGGTGCCAGTCGTTGTGAAGGATGTAGATGAGGTTGGCAGGGGAGAAAGAGAGGTCAGGCAGGTGAGAGTTGTTATTGTTGTTAAGTTGTGCCAAACAGGAAAGCGCTACCAAACCGAATATACACCGCTGACGCTTTTTGAGGTGAGTTCAGATGGTAGGATTGAATCGATCGTGGAGACAGGCAGGATTCGTATGTATCAAGGGAATAGCGGTTGATACTAAGCACATAGAGGAACCTGAAAGATGTTAAGTCATGAACAAGTGCATCTCACGAAGAGTGTTATGTACCCAATTGTTCCTACACAACTCGTTTCGTATACCACGAACCGATCCCAACTCTTGATAACTACACATGACAGAAGAGAAGAAAAGCTGAGAGCCTACTTGACCCAAATTGAGTTCCTTGAGATGCGAAAGCGCTACCCCAAAGCCCACTCATGAGCAGCGAGTTTGTTTTCTACTGCTTCTTCTTCCCAGCGCCCTTGGCCTCCGCAGCCTTGCGTTCAAACTCCTCGATCTCCTTCTCCTCAGCCCTCTTGGCGTACCACTGCCCGGCTTGCAGTACCAGCACACCCACGAGCACCAGCGCCAGGATTGTATTACTAGCCGCAAAAACCCTCAACGTGTCCTCTCTCGAGATGTAATCTCCCATATCTTCGTCCGTGATCTCACCCGGCGCCGCCTTGTTCACGTCACCGTAGATACCCGCTGTCACGACCCTGAACCCCTTGACGATGTTGGTCAGGTAGACGGTGATACCAGCCATGTAGAGTACAAGCGATGCGCCATCGAAGAGCATGTTGGCTTGGTTGGGCTTGAAGAGCTTGATGAGGAAGCCGAGGAGGCCGGTGCCGATGGCTAGGTTGAGGATGCGCGATACGATGGGAGGCGAGGCATAGAGGAACTTGATGTGCGATTCAAGGATGTCGAAGTAGGCTGATCGGTCGGCGGGCATGGTCCATAGGACATTGTAGTCGTATGGGAGTTGCGCAAACATGATGCCGAGGAAAAAACATGTTGCTGCGGGTTCGTCAGCAGGTGTAATGGGGGCGCAATCAAGTGTTGTGGATGTGGGCGGAGGCAGCATGGAGGGGTGCACTTACGTCCTACCACCATGAATTGCGCAAAGTTGTTTGCTGCGCCTGGAGCCATTGCGAAGAATTCTGGGGAGCGCGAACTCGTCTGGGGTTTGCGGTTGATCGAGAAATCACAGTGAGAGGAGAGGAGAGCCGGCGCAAGCTTATCTGGCTGGTTTCTGCCGCGTCGCGAGATTCGCAGTTGGAGGTAACCTCTTTAAGAAGGTAAGACCGTGGACGAGACTCGAAGCGAATTCTCACCACATAAGTAATCAGAGGAACTGCGAGTGGCTGTGAGAGATCGCACAGTGAAACAGGGCTGGGAAACGTGAGTTTTCCCACTTTTCGGAAGCGACCCCGCGAGGGTTCACCACCCCCCATGATGCTTGCCTGCAGACGGCTGCCTTGGCATGTGACAGCCACCCACGACCTCACGCGACATTCGGCGGGCGGCCGTGGAAGAACAACTTGTACATCGTTGCTTCATTGGAATTTCTATGCGAAGCTGCTGCAAGCAAAATAGACGCGCGCTAAGCGTCGTTCGGATATCCAACGCCTTGGTACGCCGTAACCAGATACATCTACATCCTCTGCCGTCGCTTCCCTCCCATGCTTTAGAAGTCGTTATCGGCGTCCATATCCTCATCTTCCAGACCAGCCTCGATGAACACAAGCCTTGTGCCCTCTCCGGTCGTTTGCCAGACCTGTCAGAAAGCGTTAGCATCGTGCATAAACTCAAACGTTGGGCGATAGCACTTACGTCAAGCATGGAGTACTCGTCAATAGCCTGCTCGAACTGATCGGCTGTGAAGCCCTTAGCCAGGACTCTCTCCCTGACTCTGCGAAGATCGAGCTCGCCCCTGGTGCCATCGCCGACAGCAGCAGCACCGCTCGCCTCCATGGACTTGATGAGGTGGTAGATTTTACTGCTTGGAGTGTGATCAATCCCACGGTTCTCATCGGCGTACAAACTGGCCTTGCTGACTTCGGTAAGGCGGAGAGCTTCGTCTACATCTTCCGAGATGACTTGTTCGGCGAACCGCAGACGTGCCAGAGCCTGCGCAAGACGGAGTACACCAAGCAGCGTACGCGGTGAGGTGTGGGTAAAGGCCTTCTTGTTGCCGTCGTCGCGCTTTTGCTGTTGGCGCATGCGCACATAGGCACCAACCATGTAATCCGAAACCTCCTTTGGCACAGTTGGTCGGTATGATCGCGCGCGAGCAACCCATTGGCGTACTTCGGCCGGGCTGAAGATGATGCCGCCAGGGGCTTCAGGGTGAGCGTTATGCATGTGCACGTGGGTGACGTGACGTGCCAGCTCTTCATCAGAGTCTCGCGCAGGGGTATCAAGGATGAGGAACAGGACGTCGAAACGTGAGAGAAGCGCAGCAGGGAGGTTGATGTTCTCAATCGGCGAGAGACGAGGGTTGTAGCGGCCGTACAATGGGTTGGCGGCTGCAAGGATTGATGTGCGGGCATTCAGAGTGGTTGTAATACCAGCCTTGCTGATGGAGATGGTTTGCTGTTCCATGACTTCGTGGATCGCCGTTCGGTCGCTGTCGTCCATCTTGTCAAACTCGTCAATACAGCACATGCCGTTATCAGCCAAGACGAGAGCTCCTCCCTCAAGCACCATTTCATCGGTGACTGGGTCGCGCATGACGGCGGCGGTGAGACCAACACCACTGCTACCACGACCAGTAGTGTAGACACCACGAGGTGCTACTTTGGTAATGTACTTGAGCAATTGGGATTTAGCCACACCGGGGTCACCCATCAAGCAGACGTTGATGTCACCACGGATGCGCATGCCGTCGCCGACCTCCTTTGTGACACCGCCAATGAGCTGGAGCAGAAGAGCCTTCTTGACATCGACGTGACCGAAGATCTCAGGTGCGATGGATCGCGATAGGTACTCGTACAGCTGGCCAGTCCTCTCAAGCTCGTTCATCCTGCGGAGAGTTGGTTGAGCAAGCACAATGTCGTCGTAGGCCTTCTTGTGTTGCATGACATATTGTGCTTCGAGGTATGTGTCGGTAAGGAGACCAGCCCGGATGGCCTTGAATCCAGTGTAGGGCGTGGGGAGGAAGATACCAGCACAATCGATGACATCTCCGGGGTTGATCTGCCTGACAAGCGCGCCGTGGCAGTGGATGGTTAATTGCCGGGGAATATGACCCACGGGTACTTGGTCCGCCATCTCCTGAATCTTGACTTCTTGGAAAGGCAGGAACTTGGAGGCGCGCGTAGAAAGGAAGAGCTGGCCCTTGGTCTTGTTGCTCTTGCAGTCGTCGGACGGGCACTCGACGAGCGGGGTGAACTGCTTGGTGGTCACGGGCTGGAAAACTTCACTTCCGCAGCGATCGCAAGAGTAGGCGTTGACCTGCACAGCAGGCTTGACGTCCGACACTCTGGTTGCAATACCACGGACTGTGATGAGATGGCCCAGGTGCTCTCCTCGCACGTTGCGGACAGCCAGCGCCTTCATGCTGCGCTGGCTGCTGGAACCAGACGGTATCCTGGGCCTGAAGTTGAGCGTGTATCGTCTCGTCAAGGCAGGAGGAAACATGGTCTCGGGCGCAGCCTGTGCGTTGTCGTCGACTCCCTGCATCTCCTGCTGTCTCTCGTTGCGCTTCGAGCGCTGCGTCATGATCACGTCCAGGACATCGTCCTTGAAGCTGGTACTGTTAGTCTCTGTCTGGGCAGGATGTCACGGGGCCGTACTCTAGTTCTCTGGTGGGTGCGGGCAGGCACTTGTCGACTGCGCGCGAGAAGATCTCGATGTAGTGGTGTGCATTGCGCTCGATGGACTCGACCAGCCGGTAGTTGTGCTCGTCGTCTGAGGTCGCCTTCTCGTAGGCCTCGACGTCGTTGAGGTCTATCTGGATCTCGTCGCGCACGCGGTTCGCTACGTCTTGGAGTTGGTCCATGTACTTGAGCTTCGACTTGGCGCGAGACTGGGCTCCGTTGGGCGCAGGGTCGTCCGAGTCGTCCACCATGTCGTACTCCTCGTCGCCATTGCCGCTGATGTTCAGGCCCTGGAGCTGGTCGGCCGCGTCGGTCGAGGCTGATTTGTAGTTTTTGAGAAAGTCAACAAAGGCGGCTGGCGGGTGTTAGCTGGGGGGTTCAGTGTTTTGCGCGTGCATACACACCCTCCTGCTCGTCGTAGTTGACGGGCGCACTCGTGGTAAGGAGCGCCATGGTGTCTGGGGTGGGTGTCGGGGTCGTCGTCGAGGGTTGATGCAGCGGGGAGGGATGCGCGGTAGCAAAATTGGGGCTGGTCGCGTTGCAGCTCTGAGGCGCGTCGACCCGCGTTCCCACGCCCGGCGACTAGCACCGCTTTGGGGCACCGCCGCCGCCCTGCACCTCGACCTCGGCCCGCGTCGAGAGCTCGAGGTAGGCGGCATGCGACACCGACAGCAGCACCGCCATTCACTCCTCCACCCTCGCCGCCATGCCGCCCAAGAAGCCCGCCGGCAATGCTGTCCAGGCCGAAGTTGCCCTGCAGCAGTCGTTGAAGAATTGCCTGGTCAACCTCCCGTCCTCGCTCGTCTCCGTGCTCGTCAACGCCAACACCGTCGCCCAGAATGTCGTCGTCGAGCTCACGTACCGCCAGCCTCCCCCACCGGGTGCGTCGGACAACAGGAATGCCGCGCCCAAGTCGGTCTTCGTAGGATGGACGGGCATGCAGAGCAAGCGCCGCATCGCGCCTGTCGTCGGACGAGATGGTTTGAGAGGCAGCCCGGCAGTCAGCCAACAGGACCTGCCAGCAGTCGAGGTGGATGCCACCTTCGCCAGGCTGATCGGGCTCCAAGAGGGCCAGAAGGTGGGCATACTGCTGCATCTGGACCCTCCACAGGCGCATACCATCAACATCGAGCCATTGACCCCTGTTGATTGGGAGATGATAGAGCTGCACGCCCAGTTCTTGGAGTTGAACTTTCTCTCTCAGATACGCGCGCTCCCGAACCCCCAGGCCCAGTCGCCGCATCCTCTCACGCTCCACCTGTCTCCCACGACCACGGCGAACATCACCGTCACCTCCATCGCGCCCGCACCGCCCAACACCTCACTCTTCGTCAAGATCTCGCCCGACGCCGAGGTCATCGTTGCGCCCAAGACACGGCAGAAGGAAAGGAGCTCGACGCGCGAAAGCAGAAGTGTAGGCGCTGCATCGAGGAAGAGCGGAAAGAGCACGGCAAGCACAGTCCGGCGGCGCAGCGGTCGCGAGGATGCCGCGAGCAAAGGCGTCATCTTCCTGCGTGGAGTTGATCGCAGTGTCGCCCAAGAGTGGTTCGACGAGGAAGAGGACGCAGACGCCGAGGGCCTGAAGGTGTGGGTAGACAAGGACGTACTCCTTACCAAGGCTCTCAGAGGCGCCAACTGGGTCTCCGTGTCAATCATCAAGCCCGCCGGGCTACAGGAGCCCGTGGACATGTCCAAAGAGCAGGAGCAGGAGAAGCCCGCAACGCGCGTGGTCGCCAAGATCATAGCATGGGAGGACGCGCCGGATAGTCGACATGTGGCGCTTTCAACCGATCTCTGCAAAGTCCTGGGCTTCGAGAACTTTGTGGGCGGTCTCGTCCGGATCGAAGGTGCTCCAGCTCAAACGCCCAAGCCGCCGGCCATGAAACCGCAAGGTACGAAAGAATCAAGGGAACCTGTCGTCAAGTCTGTCAAGATCATCCCCTTTTCCACCATTGCATCACAGGTCAATGCGTCGTTGAAGTTTGGCGGTGAGTCCAAGCAGGACCAGGAAAATGCCATACAGAAGATCAAGACAACATACGGAAAAAAGAACGGACTCCTGGACGGACCACTTACAGACGGAATGATCCTGCCTCCGGTGAAGGACTCCGAGCTTGGTTGGCAAGGAGGCATTGTAAGGTTTGAGCCGCCATCATCGACAGCCGGAGTCTCATGGGTGCTCTTCCCGGAGAGGAAGCCACCACTCGAGCTAGGTCAAGAGGTGCCAACGCCAACAAGCTGGGCCAAGGGCTGGCAGCAAGGTGACCCGCTACCGCAGACGCCTGCGAACCTGGTCGGCATAGACCCTCTCATTCAGCAACTACGATCACACCTGACGCACAACTCTTCCGTCTTACTCACAGGTGGCCTTGGAGCAGGAAAGTCGCAATGCGCTCAACTGCTCGCCCATCAGCTGCGGACCGAGTATCTATTCAACACCATCTATTTTCCCTGCCGCAAACTTGTAACGGATGAGACGCGAGTCGCGACTATCAAGGAGACTCTGAACAGATTGTTCGCTTCTGCCTCATGGGGCGCAAGAGGCGGCGGGAATGCAGTAGTCATTCTTGACGACTTGGACAAGCTTTGCCCTGTAGAGACTGAACTTCAAGTTGGCAACGAGAACGGACGGAGCCGGCATGTTAGCGAGTGTCTGATCAACATCGTCAGGCAATACTGCTCCATGGACTCTGGTGTAGTCTTGCTAGCAACTGCGCAAGGTAAAGAGGCGCTGAACAACGTCATCGTTGGCGGACACATTGTCCGCGAGATTGTCAGTCTCAAAGCGCCCAACAAAGACGGTAGAAGGAAGGTCCTTGAGATGCTTGCTTTCAAGGACGCCAAAACAGAGCAGTCGAAGGAGCCCAATGGCCATGCTTTCCCGCCATCTCCATCTACTAGTCGACCTAGTACCGCTCACCGCAGTCACCCTAGCACTGATAGCATACCACAGCAACCCTCTGAGGATTGTGCCTTCACCATCGACACCTCCATTGACTTCCTCGACCTCGCTGGCCAGACAGACGGCTACATGCCTGGCGATCTTGTGCTACTTACATCGCGTGCCCGTAACGAGGCATTGATTCGTTCAGTTACATCAACCGCCCCTACTGTTTCTCTTACACGGGATGACTATACACAAGCCCTCTCCGGCTTCACGCCCGCTTCCCTGCGAAATGTCACTCTTCAATCCTCCACCACGAAATGGGATTCCATCGGCGGTCTTCATACAACACGACAGGTTCTTCTAGAGACCCTTCAATACCCTACAACCTACGCACCCATCTTCGCAAAATGCCCACTACGTCTCCGATCAGGTCTACTCCTGTACGGCTACCCAGGTTGCGGCAAGACTCTCCTCGCATCCGCCGTAGCAGGCGAGTGCGGCCTGAACTTCATCTCAGTCAAAGGACCGGAAATCCTCAACAAGTACATTGGTGCCTCTGAAAAGTCTGTCCGTGATCTCTTCGAACGCGCAGAAGCAGCGCGACCTTGCGTTCTGTTCTTCGATGAATTCGACAGTATTGCACCGAAACGTGGGCATGACTCAACGGGTGTAACAGACCGTGTCGTCAACCAACTTCTCACTCAGATGGACGGAGCGGAAGGTCTTTCAGGTGTCTATGTCTTAGCTGCTACGTCGCGACCCGATCTGATCGATCCTGCGCTCCTCCGTCCCGGTCGTCTCGACAAATCCCTTCTATGTGATATGCCAGACGTGGAAGAGCGCATTGACATCCTACGTGCCGTAACACGCAAACTGCACCTCGCACCCAGCCTCTTAGGCGATGGACAGGAAGGCGAGAATCTCCGCGAAATAGCAATGCGAACAGAAGGCTACTCCGGCGCTGACCTCCAAGCTGTGGTATACAACGCCCAACTGGAAGCCATCCACGACGTGCTCGGAGACGTCGACCCCTCGAAGATCGATCACAAGAAAGATGGAAGTAGCGGTAGCGGCAACGGTAAAGAGAAGGGTATCCCAGATTTCTCCTACTTCCGCTACGGCGACGACCCTTCATCCACATCTACCTCTGCCCTAGCCACTTCCGCCCAACTCACCGAGCGCGCCATGATTGCTCAGAAAATCGCGGCTCTACAAGCTCTACGCAAGAAGCAGAAGCAGCTCCAGCGTTCTGATGGCTTGTCGCAGCGAGAAGACGAGGACAGGGCGACTAAAGAACAAGAAGACGGGGGTGAGAGGAAGGATCCGCAGATCCAATGGAAGCACATTGAGTCGTCTCTTTCCAGCGGACGTAGCAGTATCTCGGCTCAAGAGCGGATGCGTCTCGAGAAGATTTATAGAGAGTTTGTTGATGGGCGAGATGGAGATTTGCCGAATGGCCAGGGTGGAACGGAGATTGGAGGGAGGAGCAGTCTCATGTAATCGGTGTATGCATAGTAGTGGTGTAGATCTTGGTCCAGCATAATAAAAGTTGTACCATAGTAGATTTGCGGAAAGTGTGTATATAGCATTCAGCAGCATATCCATTCATACACAAGCTCACGCATGCATCCCCTCTCAACTCGGTATACTCTGTCACTCCATTTCTTTATTTCGGAATAACGCCCTTGACATCCTCCGCAACCTTCTCAAGCTTCTGCTCCGCCTTTCCCACCATACCCATCGCCCCGTCCTTTGCTTGTTCCGCTTTTCCTGCCAAGCTGGCTTCCCGGCCGCCGAAATTCCAGTAGTTGAGGTAGCGGTACCCTTGGACGAGTTGCGAGGAGAAGTTGATGGCGTGGCATCCGAAGAGCAGGTAGTTGGCTGGTGTGACTGCCATGGCGTAGCGCATGAATGTGCCGGAGTAGAGGGTGAGGGCGCCGGTCATGCGGCCGGAGATGCTAGGGTGGGGTTAGCTGAATGTTATGAGGAGGTGTGTGGTGGAATCAGGTCGAGGATGTGTGGATAGGAAGAGGGCGGGTTGCGTCGCGTATTGTTCAAGTGGTTTGGCCATAGTAATGGTGGCAAGAGGAGGAGGCAGCACGTACATCTCAGGATCTTTGCTCATGTCCGCAATAGCCGCGATTGGGATACCAAAGTTACTCGCCGGGCCCCAGAAATCTATCTTTGCGTTAGCCCACTGCTCTCTCTTCTCTTCCCTTTCCCATCACTCCTCTGTCAAATCTCCAGATCTATCCTCCATCGCGCCCTTCTCCCAAGCTCTTGCAATGCGCAATCCCGCGAAGAGACGAACGAGGGAAACGTACGAGTCGAGCAAAAGTAATCCGTGTACTTGTTTGAGCGAATCTTCGCATTGAGGGCTTTGATCGCGGCGGCCATGTTGACTTATTTACCGGGAGGAAACCGAGGACCGAGTTGCGTGGGCGGCTTGACGTGGAAGCTCTCGTGGGTCGGTTTGTCGCAGTTTGCGAGTTGCGGACGCACGACGGACAGGTTGGGTGCCAAGCGATAATTGGGGGGCCGAACAACAGGGACCGGTGCGGGAACCGCAGACTGCCTTCCGACAACGGGAAAGACATCACGTGCACGGTGATGCTGGCCGGAAATACGAAGGAATAAATAGGATGGACTGTGTCACAAGCAGCTAGGTCGAGTAGAGCTGGCGAATTGCACGTTATTTCTTCTCCGGTGTCGTGTGGGATGGGGATGAAGCAATTGACATGGTCGCTCACTATGGCGAAGACTTTCAATATGGGCCCGTCAAACTTGGGTCATTAGAGCTAATCTCATGGTCAAATTGACGTGACTGATTCTTGTTCTGCATTTAACCTGGTGGTATGCTCGATGCCCCTCTAACTAAACTTCCGTACACTCTCGAACTTGGTATACTGCCCTTTTGGTGCTTTTTGCAATCACTACCACATCGCATCTTAGGGATACTTCTCCCTGACGATGTGTCGGACGTGTGTCTGGTCCTTTTCCTAGGTATCTCCTGAGACGTGCAATGTAGGCACGCGCCGTGTTCGATCGTCCAATGCCAAATCTTTCCAGTGATATCTTATCATGATCGTTCGTTGTCCTGCGTCTACCTGCCACCGAAGCCAGGCCCACCGCGACCAGGGAAACCGGGCGGTCCTCCGAAGCCTGGTGGTGCTCCGAATCCAGGTGGGCCACCAGCGGGAGGGAAACCGGCTATGGCTTGTTAGCAAACTTCCTCAAGTTATGATCCTGGGCAACGTACGTGGTCCACCAGGTCCGCCACGACCTGGGAAGCCAGGCGGGCCACCAAAGCCTCCAGGTGCGCCTGGGAAGCCACCTCCGAAACCAGGACCAGGACCCCCAACACCAGGAGCTGGGCCAGTAAGACCGACTGGGAGACCACGTCCAGCAGGACGCGCAACACCAGGTCCCGCAGCCAGCGCAGCAGCAGTAGTTGATCCTCCAGCGTTCCCGAGTCGCGCGGCAGGGTCGGCAGGCGGTGGTCCGTCGACAGATAATGAGATTACGTGCGCGCCACGAATAATAGTAAGTCCAATTGCGCGTCGCTCTTCAGTCTCGGTGACCTGCTGGGTTGCGCCGGGCGCGGCCTTGCCCCTTCTTCGTGTGCGTCGGAACTCTTCTGTGTCGGCGAGAACGAGGTTCATGTGCTGCGGAGATGGAGTTAGCAGAGTAGGCAGAGAAAGGGTACGCGACACTGACCTTGTCGAATGCGAGCATCTGCCCGACCATTTGTCTACCATCTTGGAGTGTAACTTTCATGCGGTAGTTGATCTGAACTTGTAAGTTGCATGCGACTATGAGCGGATTCTGGAGCGCTTACTAGATTTTGCTATATCACCAGACGTCAGTCAGTTTCTATGCGCGTCTTCTCTCAGGTCAAAGACTCGAGCTGCTGGGCGGATTTACTTACCATCTTTCCCTGTCGGTTTGCGGCGCCAGACATGATTGGTATTGCGCGTCCAAGGACGACTTGAAATGCAGGGAAGGGTATGTAAGAGTTCTGAGAAAGTATCCCCTTGGTGTTGGCGGTAGGCGGGGCGTATGGAGCTGCTGGCTGTTCGCGATAGAAGTTGCAGTTCGGAGCTCTGGCAGCCTGGCACGTGCGCCGCGGCTTGGCTCGCTTAAGCCACCTCCGCTCAAAAATGCCTTGAGAATTGCGACTCCAACACCAGCGACACGACAGCCCACCCAACGACTACTAACCTCCGCAGTCATCACCATGGTACGCACCGATCCTCGACCGCCAGTTGCTCTGCGCAAACTAACAGCCATGACAGTCCGACTCCAAGGCCTCCAACCCCATGCGGGAGCTCCGCATCCAGAAGCTCGTCCTCAACATCTCCGTCGGCGAGTCTGGTGATCGTCTCACTCGTGCCGCCAAGGTGCTCGAGCAGCTGTCCGGTCAAACCCCCGTCTACTCCAAGGCCCGCTACACCGTCCGCACTTTCGGTATCCGAAGGAACGAAAAGATCGCTGTCCACGTCACCGTCCGTGGCCCCAAGGCCGAGGAGATCCTCGAGCGTGGTCTCAAGGTCAAGGAGTACGAGCTCCGCAAGCGCAACTTCTCAGAGTCTGGCAACTTCGGTTTCGGTATCAGCGAGCACATCGACTTGGGTATCAAGTACGACCCCAGCATCGGGTATGTGGAATCTGGATCCTGAGCGAGGGGGACATTGGCTGACTCGAGCAGTATCTACGGTATGGACTTCTACGTCTGCATGACCCGCCCCGGTGAGCGCGTCGCCAAGCGCAGGCGGTGCCAGAGCAAGATCGGCTCCTCCCACAAGGTCAACCAACAGGAGACTGTCAAGTGGTACAAGAACCGATTCGAGGGTATCGTCCGATAAACGTATCGTCGGTTTGGGGGAAAGGAACGAAGTGAAGATTTTGCACGATCACCAGCATTTTCGGTCTCGGGGGGTTCGGTCCTACGGAGTCCTGGAATGTATCTTACAAAAGAGCAAGCATTGAACTTGCGGCCTATCAATGGAGCGACCTCGTCTCTAACGAGCGGGTCTACGATCACAAACACAATGGAGGCTTCACTTGGGTGAATGTTCCGCATAACCATTGTATGATCATCTCTGCTCGATGTCGTCGCATGTGATGTGTCTGTTCTGTTGTTGCACTGACATGACAGGATCGACTAGTACCCCAAGATACTCGAATGTCACCACACTTGATCTACATGCCTGTGCGGGACAAGTGTGAATGACTGTAAGGTTGAGACGTCTAGACGCACATCTCACGTAATGCAGATTTGAGGACGACTAACTACGCGATCCAAACCTGTCGTCATACTTGCTTATCTTCGCGTGGTTATACAGTAGGTGCGGTACGGAATCGCCTCCACCAAGCACGTGGCGAACATCTAGTCGTCGCCCAAGCCTGCAAGTGGCGCGCACACAAGGGCTTTGACTTGAACATTCAACGCCATCTCATGAATACCTTGTTGTTGTACATCTGAATTTCTTTGATATACACGGACCGTTCATTCAGGAACATGCATATAGCTCCCAAGAGGACATTAGACTGAAAAGTCAAAATAACACAAGCACCTCCCTATATATCAGCCATAATACTCCCGTCTACATCAATGACCACCCTCATTTCTCCCGTCAGTCCACTTCATCTCACGCTCAGCCACTGGATTAGGCAATTACCAGTTTATGCGCTGTGCCTGCGGCAAAGCAGGCCGGGCGGCTGCGTGCGCCCCGTAGACCTCTCCTGCGGCCGTGGGTCACGGTGGAGTGGTTTGGCGAGACGCTCGGGTTGTGTGCGTGGCGTAGTCGCTGACGTTAACTGTGAGGCGTGGTTTTGCAGTGTTTGGGGTTGAATGACAGAGTGGTTCGATGGTCATGCGCTGTGTGCGTCGCGTCGGCAGCGATTTCCCACGAAAGAATTTGCCGAGTGTTGCAGATGACCGCAGCAGTGTGGACACAACATTTATCAATATAACGTAAGCATTCGGAAATGCATGTTCTGAAAGGTAAGATCTTTGTATTTCATCTGGCATTCTCAAAGATCACAATGGATCTGACTCTGCTCCATTCTGCTGCAGCAACTCCCCATCCCTCATGTCATATACAACGAGAGGCGTAGTAAGGAGGCGTTCTTACTTCAAAGGTATCTTAAAAACATTCCCAATCCCAGAACACCAATTAGCGATAGACGGAGAGACAGACAAAGGAAAAAACAAAGCCCGGCCGAAGCCTCGCTTCAAAGGGGTGGAAGAATGTACATTTCCTGATATCGTTGTGCGAAAACCATGCAACCAGATTCCAGATTGATTGAGAAGAGAAAGGTGAGGTGACGATGCGCGCTAAATCCACAGTACAACCCACGTTCAAGCAGCAAACTCAACGGCTTTATCGCTGACCCGTCACTGAAGAGCCAAAGTCAAAGCCTGTGGGTTGTTGCTGTTGTGGGGGTGGGTATGAGGGCGATGCTAGCGGTGTGTAAGCACCGGGGATGGGAACAGCAGCGTACTGCTGTTCACCCGGCGCAGCAGCAACATGCTCGTTCCTCCTTTCTTGGAAGCCTGGAGATGGCAGTGGTGGGGATACGGTGCCTGTCCGTGTGGGTGCAGAGTCGAAGCCATCTTGCTCGATCTTGGGTGTGGCACCAGTGACCTTGATAGGCGGTGCCTGGAGGGTGAATGGTTGGGGCTGAGCAATCTCGCGAGCGTAGGCGTATTGGACCTTGTCGCTCTCGCCAGCCTCAGCGGCAGAGTGCGGGTCAACGTACATTGGGTGACCTGGAGGTGGGCGCCAGCCGCCGGAGCGGGGAGACATGGGACCAAAGCCAGGGGTGTTGGGTGCGGATTGCGAGCGAAGCTGGGCGAGGTAGAGATCGGAACGGGCACGGTCGCGCATGGCCATGGACTTGCGGAGCTTGCGCTTAGACCAGAAGCGGTAGAAGACGATGCCGTAGATGGCAATGACTAGAACTTCGATTACGACTTCGATGATGCAGCAAACGAGAGCCCAGTTCTGATGAAGCGTTAGTATTCATTCTCCGTTGCCGCCATGAAGAGTGTGCTTACCTGAAGACGGCAGACAAGGCCGTAGGCGATATCGTCCTCGAAGAGATGTCGTCGCTTGTTGTCAACGCAGGACCAACCCCACATATCTTTGTTGTTGTTCTGCGCTTTGCTTTGGTTGAATACGGCTGCACCGACACCCCACATGACGATGCTGAAGATGAAGAATCCAACAGCAAAGACAGTGTAGTATGCCGCAACCTTTTCAGCTCGATGGTGACCTCCTCTCCAGTAGGCGATGATGACAAAGATAGACATGACGAGGGAGACGCAGGCGATGGACAGCAGAAGAATCTGAGGCCAGACCTTGGTGTTGTCGGCCCATGGTGGAAGGTTGTTCCTTGGTGCGAGGTTCTTTGTGGCGTTGAAGATGGCAAAGGCACTGGCGACCATGGCAAGGACGATGAGCGAGCAGGCAAAGTTGATGCCCCGTAGGAAGATCTTTGCTAGTCGAACGCGAACCTTGATTTTCTATGCATTATTAGTAACTGCGGGTGGCTCGAAGACTGCCTGAAGACTTACCAAATCCTTTGCTTGCTCCTTGTCGGTCATGGCTTCCCGCTTCTCAAGCTGATGCTCTTCCCGGAAGGTAGGGCTCATGATTGACATTGCGCCGGCCGGCGTCCGGGGTGGAGCGCCAGGCGACTTCAATGCACTCTTGAGTGGGGTTTTGGGGGTTGGTGGAGGAAGGTACCTCCGATCGGTTTCCTCCATCTCGACGGATTGCATGTAGCCGAAGCCTGTGTCTGCGATCTGGGGTTGTGGCTTGTAGTGGTTGGTTGGGTACTCGATGGGCGACCGAGGAGGATCAACCGGCGAGTAGACTGATGTTGCTTCGGCGAAGCGTGCTGCGCGTGGAGTCCTGACGTCGAGGGAGTCTTTGGAGCTTCGTCGTTCAATCGTGATCTGGGTAATCTTCTTATCGTTGGCGGCCATTCTAAGAGAATCCAAGGTTCACTCGAGGAAGCTGGAGGCTTTCATGTAGTGGAGACGGGAGAGAGAGGTAGAAATGTAAGACAGGACGACGACGACCAAAATCCAGGCCAGCTTAGACCAGTCGCAAGAGGGTAAGAGAGACAAATGATAAAAGACGCACGACGTATTACAATAAGAGACCTGCTGGAGAAAAGACGAGGTCTAGCAATGGGCGAAGCGCTGGGCTTTTAGGCTCAGGGCGCTTCGAGGAGGGAAGGGTCGAGGATTGGATAGTGGGGAGCACGGATGGTAGCAGGTGGAGAAGGTTGCGATGGGAAAGCGGGCGGGTACTTACAACGTTCTAAATGTATGGCGCCTAGAGGAAGGCTGCTGGGAGTACTGCAGGTGGGCGTCTGATAGGCTGGGTGGGGAGACGAGCTGGATGCCAATGGCGCGCAGAGCGAGGAGGGGAGTGGTGGCCCAGAAATAGACGCCCGGATGAAGTCGATAGACGATTTGCAAACGACGCGCATCCAGACCTGGACACTGCAGCGCGAAGAGCGTGGTTTAAGGGCAAATCTGACAGGGTGCTTATGCCGTCAGTCAGCGTGGCAATGGCAGTTTTCCTCGCAGGGCCGTTGGATGGGTCAGTTGTGCGTGTCTGCTCTTGCGCCTCCAGACGTTGTGAGGGCCGTCCGAGGTATAGGTAAAACGAGGAACAAAGCCATGCCCACGCCTCGTGCCCTCGGGAGCGAACTCTGTCCAGCGAGCTGGCGTCGCGGTCGGCAGGGCATTAAGTGGCTGACGTCCAATGAATGCAAGACGTTTGACGCCTGCAAAACGCGACATGGTGGTTGTCGCCGGTGAGTGGTTGGAGGGCGCAGGGCCTGTGCATCACGCAGAGTGGGCGCTAGGGCGGATTAAGCGTGCGGGAAGCGCGCAGCAAACTCAGACGACCAATGGCGGCGGGAAGGAGCCTCCAAGACGAGAGGGAAGGCGCCGCCCCGCTCTGATAGCGGCCCACCTCTCGTCGAGTCCAAGGGCGACATCGAGTCCTGACAAGACAAGCAGCACGACACCACGGCACCTGCGTGTCTCCGATCCGCCTTCAACGACCCGAATAAAGGATCCGCACGCCCGCTCGCTCTTCATCAGCAGCCCATCTGGATCAATCCAAGAAGCCTTGGCTGTAAGCAGCTATCAATGCCGCTGTCGTGATGTGAGCGCTGCTGCATTGTGCGCCCAGGGTCTGCTGCACGACCAGGCACAACGCATGCTAATTCCCCTCGGATCGACTCACTAGCCTCCGACCATGATATTTACCTGGATATCGTCGGCCCTCTAGCTGCCTTGAGGTAGTTTTGTTTCGTTTCTTGCTGCACGGTTATTTTCGTCCATGGCTGCATCGTGGGGTAGTACGAGACCATGGCAATGATGCGCCAGGCTGCTAATAGGGAAACATCCTTCTTAGCAGTGGCGCGTTCGCATCTCTCATGAGGCCACGTTGGTCTTGGTCAGTGGGCCGTCGCGTGAGTTGACGGGAGGATGGACACTGCCATGAGTTGCGCCTGTTCCCGCCCGTGCCTCATCACCTACGCCCCAGGGCCCGTCCCACTATGCAGACGATGCTGATGAAGTTCGCAGTTATCGGTCTCGGCTCACTCGTAGTCAAGACACCAACGCCCTTCCATGAACATCACGAGTACAAACCCGGGCTAAAGCTCTGCAATCTTCGCAATCGACACAGCCCAAAACTTGTCCCATCTCCAGTCGCTTCATCGTGTTCCTCGTCCCAGCCTGCATGCGCCTGCATTTGCCACTCCTCCTCCATCATGCTAAATCTTACCAGCCTCCCATCTTCACCACCCTAATAATACCCCATCTCATGCATATCCTCGTTCCCATGCCCATAATTTACTACACTGGGACCATCCGTTCTCCGCCGGATGCACGGCGGATGATCAGCCGGGGCCAAAACGGTCAGGCAACCCGTTTCGAAACTATTTTACCCTCTTTTAGCCTTCCAAAAACTCTGGCAGCACTTGGCCTGTGCGAGCAACTCCATAATCCTCCGCCTCCAGCTCGGATAGACTGTGCAATGTCAGAATATCTCACTCTAGTAGTCAATACAGCCATCTGATACCGGCATCCTTCACATTTAGTTCTGCATGCAACTATTTAGAGACTGCAGCACGCCACGCCGTTCCACATCTGCCTAGGACTACGAGACTCAGTCCTAAGTAAGCTTCCCATGCTCCTTCATACTTTAGTCCATTTCCAAGCAGTGTGAACAGCTTCTGCGTCATACACGTGTATATCACTATCACTAGATATTTGCATAGGGCTTGAGTTGGTACAGACACGCCAACCTAGGAAAAAACTGAACAGCCTGAAGCCTACGTTAACGTTAGGTTACCTACTTTGTAAGGTTTTAGCTTAACGTAGCCTGCAGACCTGTTTAGTTTTTCTCTTGTATGAGGTGCAGAGGAGATGATGCAAGGCTATTGAATACACTACAGGGCCAGTGCCGTCATTACCGTTCAGGCATTGCTTCCGAAACTTCTCCGCTGCCGCGGTTGCCGTTCAAGCATTTCTTTAGAAGCTTCTCCACCACCCCGGGTTGCAAACAACGTCATCCTCCGGAGCCAAAGGCACGACCGCTGCTACCTTGGGGTCAACAGCCTGATCCCATCAACATCCTCCTCTCCGTTACTGAAGAGGCGACACATTGCTGGTATTCAAGTTCAGAGAGACAAATCTCGTATAATGGCATCTTGTACGTGTGCCTTCGCCGGTAACTGGTAGGGGATATCTGACAAGTGGCAAGTTTTGTATTCTACCAAAACAGGCAGCAAAAGCACATACCCGCTCCCAGACGGCCTCAACGCCGATGACATCCTCCAGATCCTGCACAATCATTCTGTGCTATCCCAGATATTCTGGCCACACTCATCTGCCACGGTCCGCATCCAGCCGAGTTCCATGTCAAACGTGTCCAATTTTCTCGTTGGACAGCATGGGTCGGAATACAAAGCGACCCTGTGTAGCCAGCCAGATGGGGTGGTGTGCACCGAAGAAATGCCGCTAGGACTCAAGGCTACAATCACTTATGCGGTAGTTGATCGCGATCGACTTGCCAAACAGCAGATCGCGCGTAGCGAAGAAAGCGAAGCAGGCTCGACTTCGAGCTTCGTCAATACGTCCAACTCGTCCACCACACCGCTGGATCACCAACACTACCTGCTCGAGGAGATAGCAGCAACTGCTTTCAAACCACTCGCTTCTTTCATCAGAATAGGGCAAAACAAGCTCATTCCCAAAACAGAGAATCTAGTGAAGGTGTTGGAGCATCTGGGTGGGCCGCAGAAGGATCTCATTGCTGCGTTGTCGGAGTTGAATGGCATCAGAACACATGTAGATGCCGATGTTTCGCTGGACAAGGCAAAGGATGCATAGCATGTAAAGTTTGTCGCTCTGTGGCCGCAAGTATACTTGGCAAGCGCAAAACGTACGAGGACGTACTTTACCAACGGCGGTCTCGACTTTGTTGACTGCTTCAGCGACTCGCAAGACATCTGTCTGCTCAACACTGATTCAGACTACCATCAGATAGACAGGGATGTGCAGTATTACTACCCTGGTCTAGAGAATACCTGGCGCGCCAAGGTTCAGATTTATGATCAGAGCGCTAGGACTACGATTGGGTCGGGGAGTATTGCGGCTTTTGGACAAGTGATCATGCGAGTAGTGTAGTGCCATGGCAGGTGTCCGAATGGTATTCCCGCGTCTCATCAATGTCAGGCTGCGTAATGGTCTTTCACGGGGATACGAGTTGAAGGGTTGCCTTGGTGTGAGAGGTGTAGATAATACAAGTGAAGGAGGAATGTATTATCATATGAATACAAGCGCGTCCTAACGCTTGCTCGAAAGCTATCCACAGTGAGATGATCAGAAGATGAATAAATAATAAATAGTACAATGGAAGCGTCATCCGGCCTTACACGAAAGAAGTGATGCGAAGAAGGGCCTCATTAGTCCTTCAAAGCCCTAAATTAAGGTCCAGATAACTTCTTATCTCTGCCTAACACCTTACCATAGAACAACGGCTCAGGATACAGGTCCTCTTCATCGTCGCTTGACGAGTTTTGTTCACTGACCTGATACCTATCCAGCCCATCGTCTACCCTACCCTGGCACGCAAAGCTAATGTCCGAAAATGTCTTCTTTCTCCCTGAGTGTACGCTGTCTAGAGTCTGCATAGCAGTTTGCTTCAACGACTTACCAGTCTTCAACGTTGGTCCTACGACCTTGTCGTGCCAGTGTGTCGAGTGAGCGTCGTCGCTCTCATCTACATTTGCTTTCCCTCGACCGTGGCGTTTGCTCTTAGCAGCACTGAGATGGAACGCAGGGAGATGAAAAGCTCGAGGTGAGGGTCGGCTAGTCTCTTTAGTCTTCTCATGGGCGTAAGACGGCTGGGAAAAGGGAACGTCAGTGCGGGTTACGGGAAGGGGAAGCTCAGCTATAGTTCCGCCAATTCCACCACGTTCTACAGTTACGTTGACTGTGGTATCTTGGATTGGATCTATTAGTGGGACAGGACGTGAGATCTTGGACTTCAAAGATTGAGGTGCTCTGGAGGGCGAATGTTTCCACCATGAGTTGGACTCTTCTTTCTCAGCGGGCTGCCGGAAATTTACGAATGGCACGTCTTTAGCTCTTCGTACCTTCGGTGCTGTGTCTATTCTTGAGAAGGGAGGGTGAGCGTTGCTCACATCAACTATTAATCCAACTGCTCTTTCAGCGGCTATCGGTGGTCCATAGATTGAGCTCGAGAAGCCAGAATCTCTCCGCGCATCTGGCCTATCGGGTATGTTTACTTTGTTACTGTTATCAGTATGAGACGTCCGCGGCCGCAGCGGTGGGAAGAGAACTCCATCAGGACTTGTTGGGGGTGGAAGAGGACAAGGCGGTCGCCTTTCGATCTTCACCTTCGCCATGGTTTCGGGAGGCTTGATATCAGAGGGCTCATTACAAGCTTTCCTATGGCCAAGTGTCTGCTGGTACGCTTCCCAAACCTTCTGTCCCTCACCCTTTGGGCCTGCAGTGTAGATGTTCTTAGCTGTGCGGTACCAATGAGTCGGACCAGAAATAGCTTGCTTGTGATCACGTTTTTGCTTCCGGTTTGTAGCTTGAACAGTATCAGATGGTTCATCCAAAATCTGGTTCTTCCGCATGCGCTTTATTCCTTGCTCAGGCCGTACTGTTGACGCTGAACAGCGAGGAAGGATGGCCGAGTCTGACATCTTCCAGGTCTGTTCAAGCTTCGAGAAGTCGAGAAGTCTTGGTGCTACTATAGGGCTTTCCTGGTATGATACCTTCGTATGTATTGCAGAAGGCTTTGAAGATAGTGATGGTGGTTTTATCTCGTATGTCATCGATGACGACACACGCGTCTCGGTGGGCCCGTCATTTGAGTCGCTGAGTAAACTGAACTTGTAATGGTTGGGCTGTGTTGGCCGCTGCTCAGTGTCACGGTTCTGTTTGACTACCGTCGAAGGGCCAGCTGTGACCCATTTCGTACCCCTCGTGTTTCGTCGCATGCGGTGTTCATTCTTGGTAAATGGGTTAATGACTGTTCGCGGGTTAGCCATGGCGAAATGAGCTTTGAATGTTTATGACCTCTCTTTCGGTGACTAACGGGAGGGCACGTCTAATTTTACGGTGTGGACGTAGTCGATAAGGTAGTGAGCAGTGGTTACGCAAGAAGGGTAGCGGAGACGTGATGTGGAGTGAGAGAATACGCGCGCGCCAGAACGACAATGCATACCTAGGTACAATACTTTTGAATGAAGTCAAACGTCGTATTTCGAGTCACAGTACAGGCGTGTGAGACAAAGCGTTACAAGATAGAACAGCGCTCCAGACTATACAGGCCTTGTTCTGAGCGCTCCAGACGACTGAACAAAGCAATTCACCTCTTACATCCTTCGCAGACTCTTTTGCCTCATGACATCATGAGTAGGTTACCTTTTTTGTAAAAGCATTGTCGCGCAAGGCAGGTCAGACCAGTGACAGCATCTGACGCTAGTAGCAGTGTGAACCCAGAACATGTTAAGAGTGAAAGCAATGAGAGAGACGACGCATCGTGATGCCCTGGAGCCTTGCCAAAAAGCCTTCTCGAGAGGTACCAGACATAGCCCAGCAGCTAAGGTAACACCAAGCACCACGAAAAATGAATGGTGGGTGAGCGCATGGAGATTGAACGTGAAGTTTTTGCCATTAAACGCTATCATGGAAGCGCCTCAGTATATAACGCTGAGCGCAAGGAGATTCGTGAAAAAGGAAAAGGAAAAGAAGTTACTCCTATGAGCACTCGACGCAGCCAACCTCAATACCCTCAATCACCAGAGGCTTACTGTACTCACTTGGGACATTGCCCATTCCCATATCGACATCCTTCACACTGCCCGTCTCACTCTGTGTCTCGCTACCAAGCGCAGAATCGCTCTTGCGCCTCCTAGCCTCAGTCTCTTCTTCAATGTACGCGTACTCGTTCCTCCAATCACACAACATCTTGCTCGTGACGTTGCTACCGCCGCAAAGTACAATGACGACCTTGTCTTCTGGGCGGACTGGGCGGCCGAGGGCCTTCTCGAGTCGACCATCATAGCAGAGAGCGACGTTGATACCGCAGGCGAGCTCTACCATGATGCGCTCGTCGTCTGCTAGGCGCCAACAGCCCATTGCTGCTTCTGCGTCGGGTAGAACGATGCTTCGAACGTTGCCTCGCTGAGCGTATTTGAAGGTCGCGTCTGTTACGCGGGCGCAGCCTAGACTTGTTGCTTGTGATGTGATCTTGGGTAGTGTGATGAGTTCCTTGGCCTGGAGCGCTGCGTTGAGACTCTCGGCGCCAGCAGTCTCCATGGCGAGGATGGTTGTCTTACTCATTTGGTGTTTATCCATAGACTGGCAGATACCGTTGATTAGACCGCCGCCGCCGACAGAGCAGATCAGTACGTCTGGCTCGCCTGGGAGTTGAGCTGCGATCTCGTCCATGCAGGTGCTGTTGCCTTGCCAGATGTCTGGGTGATCAAAGGGTGGGCAGTAGATGGTCGAAGTTTGTGCCTGATGGATGCGTCAGTGTCTCAGTCAAATTGTATACCTGGAGAGGACCGTACGTAGGGCATTACATGCTCCTTGAGATATGTGTCTGCATCTTTCCAAGCTGCACCGTATTGGATAACCTCGTACGCACCCGCTGCTCGTAGTTTGGCAACCATCAAAGGTGCTGTGGCGGTGGGTACAACGACAGTGCACGGTAAGTTGAGAGCGCGAGCAGAGTGGACGGCAGCGAGACCTGCATTGCCACCGCTGGATGCGAATATGTGAGGGCGCGAGCCTTCTGGGAGTTCTGCGAGACGACGGAGGATGTAGTTGCCAATTCCTCTGGTAGACGAATCAGTACCCTATTGAGTAGCGGCTGAAGGGATCGATGCTTACCGTGACTTGAATGATCCAGAAGGTTGGAGATTTTCCAGCTTGAGAAAGATTCTGCTTCTACGATTTAGAATTCCCTTTTCTTGAAGATGGGGCCATGTTGTGACGTGAAAGTGAGGAGATGGGGTAAAGGTGAGAGGGAGTGTGACCGTACCATCCCGCTGCTTCAGACAGCGCGTACGACTCTCTCAGCGGAGTCTGAACCCATGGGTTTTGCTGGGACGCCTCGTCGATGTAGCACTCCTTGACGGCCATGATGAAAGTAGGGAAAGGATTGGGGTATCACAGAATTGTATTAGAAGCAAGTGTAAGATGAGAAGTAGACGAAGAGCTTGATGTTTGGTGTTCAGAAACGCTTTGTTTGGTCGCAGTCTAAGGGTACAAGAGCCACTCCTTTATCTCTACCATGATGGCTTATCGCTCCGCAAGCACCCGCAACCCTAGTGTCCAGGTCATGGAGCCAGAGGGGTAAAGGCAGCACTGTGGCACACCGAATCCACGATGTGTTGTATCGATTACCCTATAAAGTGCATAAATTACCCTATAGATTCTCGATAAGGAACAAGCGACCACGCTGCGACTGCAAAATGACACAAGCATGAGACCGGTACGCAGCAGCTTGGGTCAGGGTTTGGATTTCCAGAAGCGGTTATCAACGGCGGGACCATTTTCTGCCAGGGTTTGCCGCCTCCAAACAGTGGTGGACTTGGCGCGGCCTTGCCTATCAGAGGACGCGCATCAGTTGTCTATGCGGGTGATGAGTCCAGAAGGCCCGGAGCCGATAACAAATCGGCGAGACGGTGAAGACGGGGTTGGCTGGGAGGCTGATGTTAGGATGACATGACGGCTGCGGGATTGGCGCGAGCGATCCCCGACGGAAAGGAAAACTCTCGCACATGAGTGGAAGACGCGTCCATGCTCCCATCACGATGCAACTTTCCTGCGATAGCTATCGACGTTTCAGACAGGGCTTCCCCAGAACGAAAACTGCATGCGGACGTCGGAACAGATCATGCGGATCCGCAGACCATGTTGAAAACGCTAGTTGGGTATCTCTGTAATGCTTCTCAAGTTTACGCTAATCATGGGGTTTACGCAGCAACCTTTGGTTGATCGAGGAGGCCTTTCCTAAAGTTCCAGTAGTTTGCTCGGATCGGATCGTACTTTGTCGCCAACAGCTCCAGGGCTTTCTCCGCATTTTCTTTGCTGTTCTCTTCTTCCGCATAGATGTCGGCTAGGAGATCAAGAGCGTGGCTTGAGTGGACGTCGTCTGGCCTCTGCACATCAGCGAATTCACCCGCGAAGTCCTTGAGGGTCGACTTGGGAAGTTCCGCTGCGCGAATGATACCCAAGACATAGTTCCATGGGCTCTGGTTCTGGGGCGCTTTCCGGATGGCTGCTTTGGTGTACCTACGGGGTTAGTATCGTCGAGCAGCTTGGGGCGATAACAGACATACTCTATCTCCCGATTCACAAGATCTGCGCTTGGCTTCTCCTCTCTACCGCCAACGACTAGGTAGTAGCGATGGTTCCAGGCAGAGTTGTTGCGCACATCTTCCTCGATCATGCTGTGTGTCCACTCGAGCTCTTCGGGCTTGTCAAAGAGATCGAAGCGCTTGACCAGCCATTGCCTGTAACTCCACACATGGTAGTTCTTGGAGTCCAATTCCAACATGGAGTTTATGAACTCTGGTTCGCCCTCGCATGAGCCGAGCTCGTCGATGATGGTGTGTCGGTGGTGCCAGATCTGGTAGTTCTTGAGGTGCTTCAGTGCGGTCGGGTTGAGCCATGCGATTTCATCCTTCAGTGATCGACCAATCTCAGAGATGGTTTTGGCGCGGTAGAGCCTGCGGGGGGTTAGCAGGGTGGTTGTTGGAGAGCTCCCTGTGCGACTGCTGGTAGGCAGTGTCTCCTCCGAAACTCCGCAACTTGACCGAGCATACGACGTACCAGACAGTGTAGTGCGCGGGGTTCATGCTGATGATGTGCTCCGTGAGGCCGAGCACCCGCTCGCTGAACTCGTTCTTTGCCATGACGGCGCGCAGGTAGCCCATGGCCTCGCTGTACTCCTCCGTGTATGCGATGGCAGCGAGCGGATGCAGGCCGCCGTCATCCTGGGGAAGTGGCTCAATGTCCGCCCATGCCTCGTCGTCGTGGTAGTATTTCGGCATTCTTTCCCTGACGCCTTTTGCCTTGGGGTTGGTGGGATATGCGCTCGCAGGTAGCAATGCGCGCAGCAGGCGATATGGCGACAGGAAGATGGTCTCGAGCCAGGCGCGAATGAAGTTGAAGGCCATAGTGGGGTGCGAGCTTATGTCCGTTGCTTGGCAGAAAACCAACGGTTGCCATGCTCTTTTCAACCGTGTTCGCAGAACAATAGCAAGCCATTTGCACATGCATCAGACGCCCTTTCCACGCTTCCCATTTGTGTAGCCCTCCAGTCGCACGATGATACGCCCAAGGTCCTTGGTGTGGCACCCGTATCGGCCTGCGAATAAGGGTACCCCTTCCGGGAATCTGAACTACTACTCTAGCACCAGAAGCCATGTGCGATGAACAATACTAAGACACCACAATGTAGCTGGGGCTCACTGACATGCAGTCGCCGAGGTAGTCTGCAAGGAGGCCTGCAAGCGGACCAAGTGTGTGCATTGGAGCATGATTGATTCCTCAGATGAGGCAGGCGTGACTGGTGGTCATAGGACATCCATCGCAGCAGCTCCTGCACTGGACGCATTTCCAGATGCGCTTTCCCCAGCAACAATCCACTCGCGCTTTCTCCCACGTCAGCAGATAGCAGATACGCCGTTGCCAGAGCTTGCCCAAACAGACAAGAGGTCGTCTGCTGCATTACCTCTTCCGCTTCAACCCCTCTTGTGGTACCACAGCCTTCACTATCGCACCCACAAGAGCAACACGCTTACCAGCCCCGCAATGCCCGTCGCGGAAGAGCTGGCGGCCAAAGACGCCTTGATCAAGAAGCAGCGTGACGTCATCGCCAAATACCTTATCCTCGACATCGAAGACTTTCTGGCCGAGGCGCGCGAGAAGGCAGAAGCCGAGACGGCAGAAGCGTATGAGCGTGCGTTGGCAGAGGAAAAGGCCAGGGGCAGAGTATGTCGAGCTCACAGAGGCTCGTCGCCAAAGCGTCGTCGCTCGCTCTGCATCGCCCAAGACATTGCATCCTTCATTTGTTGCCGACAAGGTGGCTGACTCGCTTCTCTGTACAGTTGGCGAAATGGAAGACAATCTACAAACTGCAATACGATGGCGTCCCACTGCGCAGCATCATCTACTACAACCTCCGCAGCCTCTGGGAGTCTTGGGGCACCAATCCGTACCATTTGCACGCCGCCTGGTACGCCATCATGCTGACCTTGCTGTTGCTCTGGCTCATCGGCAGCATCGTTTGCGGATACTATGAAGCGGAGCAGGAGAACGGCAGCGTGCGACTGGCGAAGCTGTGCAGGGGCATTCTGGGCTCCATCCCGCCAATTGTGCAGTTCATCCTCTTCTTGTTCCCGCCGCTGTTTGTACAATTCTGATGAGACATGGGCTGATGCGGGACGGCAGTGTCGGCTGAGACCTATGGGGCGAAAGTGCTTGCCCATGGCATACGTGATATCAAATTAGGGTAGAAGGGTGTAATGGGAGAAAGACGTCTAGGGAAGTAGCTTAAGACACGGAATCTTACAATAATGAACGCATCATGTAACAACCAGCAGAGTCACGATGAGCATCTGGCAGCAAAAGGTGCTGATGCGCTTCGTCTTTTTCTCGTCTCATGTTGCGCACCGCTACAAGAAAAGACTGGTCGCTTTGTTTGCCGATTGAGCGCATGTCTTGGGCATCCGAGACAAAGACACTGGTATCCTGACAGGTATAACTGGAAAGTAACTCGACCGTTGATTACGATTTGCGTCTCCTCATCTCCTTGACCGAACCGCAATCGGAGCGTGCCTGGCAACCCCTGTCTGTGATGTCACCTGCTTCCGCGCCTTAGCGTGCCAGGTACCTGAAACCCTTATCCCCTTATCGTCTCCTCCCCCCGTCCAACGGTCGCGAAATTTCGCGAACACGCTCGTGCGACAAACGTCATAAAGCCTTCCCCGCCGTCGCGCATTTCATCTCTCATATCTCCCAGCACCCATCGTTCGACGCGCAATGCCTCCTAAACGACGCGCCTACGAGGCCATTGACCTCACAGGAGACGACGATGCGCCCGCCTACTCTTCGAGCCCGCGCCGCGCACCCAAGCAAGCTCGTACATCGCACAACCAAGCGCAACGCACTACATCTGGCTCGTCGCAAGCAGATGCCATCTTTATCGACGAAGACGACGAAGACGACGCCTCCCAGGAAGTCCCGGATGCGACGCAAGCATACAACCAGCAGCAGTACGACTACATACTATATGGCATCAAGGACGACAAGGTTGTGGGCTTGCGATTCTACAATGGATACGCAACGAAGGGCGAGATGGTGATTCTGAGTCGCGAACCCCACAATAGGTTTGACAGTAATGCGATCAAAGTGAGCAACGTACAAGGTGCACAGATCGGACACCTTCCACGAGGACCCGCATCCAAGTTGGCCAAATACATGGACGAGCGCAGTCTGCTTATCGAGGCGCAGCTCACAGAGGAGAAGGGCGAATATGACTGCCCTATGCAGCTTAAGCTATACGGCACTAATGACCCAGCCGTGAAGCAACAGCTCATGACACGGATGCGACGCGACGGACTTCCTATCGGACATGCTTCAGACCAACAGCGCAAGGAAGCTGCGGCTGCGAAGGCGGCTGCGAAGGAACGCGAGCGTATAGCCAAGCAAGCCGCCAAAGAGGCCAAAAAGAAGGGCGCCGCCGTGGTGGGTGTTGCGGGTAGCCAGGCACCCGAGAGTAGCATGGGCGAATTTGCTGGTAGCTCTTCACAGGGACCAGGTCTCGTGCCAGGGCCTAGTATGGAAGACATCATCGGCGGAAGCCTACGCTTCAACCCAAGAAACGTCGAGGAGATGGTGGAAGAGTACGGCGTCAAGGAAGAAGACCTGGTAAGTGATGCGCACGTGCGACCCCAGTATCTACCACTAACATTCGGCAGGCGAAAATGCCACAAGCGCCCCAACCCGACGCTCTTCTCACTGAGCTGCACCCCTTCCAGCTGCAAGGCCTGCAATGGATGCTCGACAAGGAAAGCCCCAGACTACCAGCACCGAATACCAGAGAAGTGGTCCAGCTATGGCGGCGACACACTCGCGACCAGAACGCCTTCACGAACGTAGCAACGAATTTCTCGATCAAGAATCCAACACTAGCTTCTGGGGGTATCCTGGCCGATGACATGGGCCTGGGAAAGACTATTCAGACCATCTCGCTCATTCTGGCGGATCGTGCACTGAACCTCCGCGCAGACGATTCATCCGGTGCCACGCTGATCCTTGCTCCCGTATCGGTGATGAGCAACTGGAGCACTCAGATGAAGAAGCATGTCAAGCCCGAACACGCTCTTCGTGTTATGTTCTGGCATGGTCAAAGGAAGGAACCCATCACACCCAAGTCGATCGAAAACTACGATGTCGTGATCAGCACCTACGAGTCTGTTGCTTCTGACTGGTACTCGCAGACGAAGCCTACTGTTCCACGACGATCCGGACCCTTCTCTATCAAGTGGCGCCGCGTCATCCTCGATGAGGGCCATGGCATAAGGAACCCGAAAGCCAAGAAGACGATCGCCATTACCAATTTGATCGCGCAGTCCCGCTGGACGCTTACTGGCACTCCAATCATCAACAATCTCAAGGATCTCTACTCTCAAGTCCGTTTCCTACGTCTTTCGGGTGGTCTTGACTCTTTCGAAATCTTCCACAGTGCCATCATGCGTCCAGTCATGCAAGGCGACGTCCAAGGCCACAAGGTGCTCCAGCAGCTGATGTCAGGTATCTGTTTACGTCGCAAGAAGGAGATGTCATTCATTGACCTACGACTACCTGAGCTGTCCGAATACGTACATAAGATCAAGCTACATCCGCATGAACAGGAGAAGTACGACGCCTTGGAGGCTCAGGCTAAGGGTACGCTGGACGTCTACAAGCACAACATCGGGAAGAAGAACGCCGGGGACACTTACCGCCATCTCCTTGAGGTACTGCTCCGAATGCGACAAGTTTGCAACCACTGGCAGCTCGTGGGCGAAGAGCGCCTCGACTCCATCATGAAACAGCTCGAAGCAGAAGGTGTCGTCGATCTTACAGAAGAGAACAAGGCCGCGCTCCAGAAGATGCTTCAACTCTCCATCGAATCGCAGGAAGACTGTCCGATCTGCTTGGACGTATACAAAGAGCCCGTCATCACCAAATGCGCTCACGTCTTCTGCACTCCCTGTCTAGAACGCGTCATCGAAACCCAACACAAGTGCCCCATGTGCCGTGCAGACTTGGATTCCATCGCAACTACCACGGTGAAACCTGCAAAGGAACTGTCCGGCGCTGCTCCTGCGCCGTTGACACAGGACCAGATCGCCGACAGGCAATCTCTCGAGAAGAACACCAGTACCAAAGTCGAGGCACTTCTCGACATTCTCCGGGCATCCGCCAACGACCCCACAAACAAGACCATCATCTTCAGCCAATGGACTTCTTTCCTCGATCTCCTAGAGCCACACCTCACCCTCTACGGTCTGAAGTACGTACGCATAGACGGCTCCATGTCCGCCACACAACGTGACGTCGCCCTCGAAGCGCTAGACTCCGATCCAAAGACGACCATCATGCTCGCCTCACTCGCCGTATGCAGTGTCGGCTTGAACCTCGTTGCCGCAAACCAAGTTGTTCTGGCGGACTCATGGTGGGCGCCTGCCATTGAAGATCAAGCCGTGGACCGTGTGCATCGACTAGGACAGAAGCGCGAGACGAAGGTCTTTCGTCTGGTAGTTGAAGGTAGTGTAGAGGAGCGGGTCTTGGGTATTCAAGAGGAGAAGAGGAAGTTGATGGGCTTGGCGTTTGCGGAGAAGGAGGGCGGGAAGCAGAGGAAGAAAAGGGCTGGAGCTGGTCTAGGTGACCTTCAGAGGTTGCTCGGGACGCAACAGCCTGCTAGTCAGACGCAGACGCAGACACAGGCCGCTTAGGGGGGAAGAGGGTGGAGTTGGATGTTCCGTGTACGATATAGTGTTGTACCCATGGTTGTGTGTTAGCCATTTAATGGGGTGATCTAATGAATGAACGAGCCTTCTTTTCTATCACTCTTGGTCGCTATTGATACATGTCACAGTAGTGTTGATATGCTGCTGTGAGTGAAGTATTGATGTTTCTTCCGTAGACATACGAAGAGATGGTGTTGACGAATTGACCGGTACGTGACCGCAAAGATTCTCAACGGCAGAGTGATTTTAAACCGTTGACCCTCAGACAAAGTCGTACTGGCGTAATGAGAAGGCATGCAAACGAAGACAACTTTGGTATCTAGGAGATGGGTTGCAGAGTTGAGGAATCTTTTTTTTTTGGCTCTTGGCGCACATGTGATACAATGTAACAACGAGCAATTCGATGTGTATTTATTTCCACGACATCCGATGGCAAAAAGTATTTTACCCTTATTCATTAGACTGCCTTTCTATCGTCTGACTATGATCAATTGCCTGTGAGCATGTCGTGGTGCTCCTGGCCAAATTGCACCGGTTTTGATACTGTTCAACAGGGCCATATTCCGGGTTCGCCACGGCGCAACTCTATCAACGCCGCACGACAATATCGGGAGAAGCGAATATTCTCAGAGCACATACATTTACGTCGATGGAGTGTTCACAGGGTGCAAAGCATATTGAGAAACGGATGTAGATTAAACTCGCCAGGGCGCGTGTTTGCCGTCGGCTTCGGATAATTCACCTTGAAGGGGTTCAGCTCCTGACATACACATTCCACGACCATAACGTCAAAATGACTACTCGCGTCATGGAGCATACATTTCGGAGTGCAACAAAACGGCGCCGCTCAATTTGCAGACAACTTGACGCCGGGAGGTTCACTGCTGTAGATATAGCGCTAGTCCAGCTTCGGAACGACGAATGATGGATGCTTGCTCACAGAGATGAATCGAGTCACTGCAAAGCCACAAGCAAGACATTTGCGCGTTCAGTGCTGCTCAGAAGGCATAGGGCCTCGACCTGAGCGTACTGGTGCAGCAAAGGCTGCGAGTCACGAAAGTATGTTCTACCTTTTTCCAGTGAAGGCGCCACTAGAAACAGGCGCCCCCACAAAGTGTATATGATAGATGATGCAATATGTTCTCTCTGGCAGGTCGACGACACATGAAGGGACATGGAATATGACCCTCAAGCAACCGGGGAAACGGACTATCGTCCTGCGCCGCGAGGAGCAGAAGCAGTACGCAGAGGTGCGAAGTTTTTATGGCCGCCGCACTAGCGCGTCGGCGCGCGCGTTTCTCCGACCGGCACGTGACACCGGCTAAGCTTCGGCGGGCCCGAGGAACCTCAAAAGACTTTTCGCCGCGCGCTCAAGCGACCTCTTCTCTTCATGGCCGCTGATGAATCATTTGAATAATTGATAGGAAGAGTAATACGTGGCCTAGGCTGCGACTGATTACAACATCACAACTTCTGAGGCCTGTTTCACGTTCCTGTTCGGAATTACTACGCGGTTGCTGCGGCGCTGTCGCGGAAGCTCGACGCGACCGTTGGATGACACCTGGGTGTTTCGCAGATTGGAGAGCACGCGCAGGCCTGTGAGACGGGCACAGTGCCAGGGACGTATGGCGACTTCGACACAGCCGCTGTCGCTGCTTCAGATCATTCGCCGTTGAGATCTGCCATGTTTCAGCGAGAATCCTGTATGAGATGGATGGGCCGTGGCCACGAGGGCGCAGGGAATGCCCTATTCTCGTCGTCTCTGTTCATGCGGTTTGCATTTCGTATGTTTCCAGAAGATGGCTTTTTGCCTGAGGATGCCGCGAAACAAAGCGCCGTGCGTCTGGATTCATGCGGTGCCTCGGCATTGGCGCGGGATGGTGGCCATGGAGGAACTTTCGGCGTCAGAGCGTAGGAGGACATGTTCGGTCGGACACTGCGGCGTGCGTGCCTCGTGCTCTCGAGTTCTCGACCCGGGTTTCCTTTGCTCGACCGCGGCGCCGCTCGCTTTTGGCTGTACATGTGAACAGAGTCAGTCGGCCCGTACGGCGGCTGATAGCGACGTCGAGTGCTCAGTCAGTCAGTAGTCAACATGATCGGTGAATACCAGGTTGCTTGCAGCCGCGGGGACGCTACGGCTGCCAACTTGCTCGCTGTCTTTACGACTCTGAATTTACCGGTCCTGGACAAAGTTTACGTCAATAAGCTACTATAGTACGTCAGGTTCACATGTTCATGACAATTACCTGCTCGTCTACGCCCCATCCTCTGGTCGAGGAGAACTATCGAGCATGTACAACTTCACGCGCGTCACTTTCAATTGCGATCGTCGTGCCGACGCGCCCGTATGCCCAAGATCTGCGCTCGATCGGCGACTTTCCATACGTTGGGGAGCACAGTCACTAGCCGTCCATGGTCGGTTTGTCCCGCAGCGTTGCGAGACCCTGGTGCCATGAGCACTTATGGTCTTGTCTCGCCGACTTGGGGAGATGTCGCCTGTAGAGGTCTCGTGTCATGGCCAGAGGACGGTCTGCAGAGATTTCGATGACCAGCCAAGGCGCGACGTGCCGAGTGATTTGCGATGAATGGAAGCTTTCGAAACTTAACAGCATTGAATAACACGGGTCTTATCCACCCGGGACCTGGTGCTAACCACATTCACGGTCGTTTCACCGCGGGCTTATCGTATGCCGATATTGTCGATAGAATCCCACGTGTGTCGGGCTGATGGTGAGATCCAGCCCGTAGCGGTGCGACCTCGACCGCCTGCTCACAGGCCAGCTGCTTCGGCAATAGCCACGACGGCTCCAGAACGCGGACCTTTGGGACTTCCCACTTGCCGTCTCGACTAGACGAGACACATGTCCAACCGATGCCTTTCGCACCAGACACTGGCCTCAACAATGTCAAGGCGGTGTCTCGCAGGAAGGGTTGCCCTGGCTGGACCAGCACACCGCATAGCACATCCACATGCATTCAGCAGCAAGCACCGAGCATCAGTGTGGGGAAGAATTCCAGAAGCCACAGGGTCAGGGACCAGTCGTGCGGGCTCTCGGGAGATTACAGACGAGCTTGACCCTGCTTGAGCATAACGCGAATTTCGTTAGAAGCATGTCTGACCGTGCTTGAGACCCCGACGCGGTGGGCTCAGCGATCTGCCAGCTGCCTTATCGGGGTGACATAGCCGTTGTCATTGCCTCTTCGGCAATGGCGACCTTTGATGAGTTTCACAATTCCAGAAGACGACGTTCCCGGTATCGGTGCCTTGGGGACGGTACGTCAGATTTGTCAAGCCTTCAGGGAGGCACCTGGTGCGCATCCTACCAGCAGAGACACCTTGCAACTATTCACGTTGTGTAGTCATGCCCTCAATGGTTTCGGAAGCCACACTTCGTTTCTAACGCGTAAAAGTAACATTGACCCGCGGCATGACGGAACAAACGCAGGAACCTGAGTGGCACGGTCGACTAGCTCTGGTGTTGGTCAAGCCGGCACACATGGCTGTACTTCCGATAGACGTGCTAGCGAGTCAAAGGACACACCATCGCGATAGCCAAATCATGGGCGAGCGGGATGGAAGCCCCAACCCCGCCAGGCTGGAAAACTTCCTTCGAGAGGACGAAGATCAGGGCCTCGTGAGTCTCGGCCAATGACAAGGCTGAAGAAGTGGAGAGAGAGTCGAGTGGAGTTGTGCTATGGAAGCCATGCGTCGTTCCCCGGCGCCGAAGCACGCCGCACACGCTAACTGACACGGCCCACACCACGGAAGAGCCCTTCTTCAACTTGAGTCGCATCAGGACCCTGTTGAGTCGTAAGGGAGCCCCGCTGATGTGGCCTTCTAGAAATTGCATCGTCTTGACATGAAGCAGTGAGCATGACGACAGTGGTAGGGCGAGCAGACGGCGCGAAAATCCCACGAAATCTTTTCCTGGAGTCACGATAAGCCCGCATGTTGTACGGGGTCTCACTTACCGTTTGTTCCTGCATTGTACCTGCAGTAGACGCTATTCTCGATCAATAAGCTCTGCAGTCAATGTGGGGGATGACGGCCAGGCGGATGCCATCGGGCCTGTTCGAGTCGACCAACGCTTGTCACGCGAAAGACACGCCGCTTTTACGAGTAAGCCACTTAGGCCTCGCCGGCGGCTTCATAACTTTGCACCCGCAGCATTCGATAGCTCGTTTCTATTTGTGCCGAATCTTATACGAGGCACCAACATGCATAACTCATACCGCGGCGGAAGTGTAAATGGTGAGGCATCCACTTCATCCGCGTCATAGCCAGCCAACTGCGTCTACTATCGATACCTAGATAGAGCAGCTGGTTGCTTTGTCTGGTACACCACCACAATCGGTCGCTGCACGAGTGGTAGCCGAAGTGGCAGCCCAACACCTGAAACACACTTGCGAGATGGATTAAGGCCGCATGTGCAGCTATATGACCATGCATCCCACCAACCGAATTTCTTTACACCCTTCGAAGAAGAATGGTATCGGTGGCGACTTGCAGAGAGCTGCACACGAGTATGTCGCACCATTAAGAATAGCCGTGTTTTCGACCACTGGGAGGGCGCGGATCCCAGGCCCTTCAGCTCGCGGGCAAATCACGCTCAACGGGGATCCTGTTCTTGCACCATGGCTTACGTTCCTGCGTAAGCCCGGCATGTCAAGTTCTCGCTCCAGTGTTGCGCGATGGGTGTGGCAATGGACCATTTTTCTACCCTCGCGTCGGGCGACTTGACGCGATACATTCCTACATCTCTGTGCATGCGTGGCTGGTGGAGTTGTTGTGGACATCGTGAGACACATCGCTCGTACGCTTCTGCATCGCAGGAAGGCGTCGCGAGTCTTGTGGTGTGCGGGCAACGTTGACGCCGGCCACAGCGCGTCCAAAAGCACTCAATCAACAACGACATCAGCATGCCCGGTGTTGCTTCTGTGATGCTGGAGGGTGGCACTGCGGGCGGTACGGCGTTGTCGTGCGTGACATATTCAGTGGAGCGCGCAGCGTCATCACCATCACGAAGAGCGGGAGAGACGCGACGCTGTATGGATGTTTCAAAACATAGTTCAACCGGCAGGGTCTCGCAGCTATCATTATCGATTGGCAGATAGGATGATAGGCTGAATGATGCCCGGGCGCGCTAATCTCGAGGCGAGTTGGAGGGCCGTCTGAAAGGGCATGCTGTGGTGTGGTTTGTCAGACGAGACGCAAGACACACCCGACGCTCGCCCAGTCATCGGCAGTATCACCCTTCGCTACCCATCACTCGCTGTTCAGAACAACGGCCACACCGTGGCGAGGCTCAGTTGCCGTCAGCTATTGCATCGTCTCCATTCGGAGAGGGCGGTAGAACCCACTACGTAGGCAGTGTGCAGGCCTTCCATCCCACCATGTGCTGTGCTGGCGACGTAGCCAATGCCTGGAGGCCTGCCGGAACCGCCGCGCACATCTCATTTCGCGTATAGCCCCATGCAGCTATGCATTGGGCGAATAATTTTAGGCCCAAAAACCCATGCATTAATGCACTCGCTGCTTTTGACGCGAGTCAAGGCTAGGGTCTAATGCAGGATCCCATACCTAGCTGGCTTGTGGAGCTGCGCTGCGCCCCGGCGCACTAGAGCGAGCCGTCCTTCTCTGTGCGCTCATCAGTTCTCTTTTTCACTGGCCTGCCCTTGATCAAGGTTCATCAACCACGTCCCTCTCGTTTCTTTCCGCCGTCGCCGTTCAGGTTTTCATCTTGGGTCTCATAATTTTGTGCCCTCACACTCTTTGATCTTCATTATCTATCTTAGTGACAGTTTCGTTATTACGAACTGGCCCACAGTCATTCCTTCGACTCTCTCTTATACTGTCCAGTATCCTGCCTTCAAGTACAACTAATTTGTCCTCGACATCACTCGATACAACTCTATCATCGACCCAACCCACCAACAACAACGTGTACGACGACGACAACTGCTACACTGAACTAAACACACACCTACACACGCAATGGAAGGCTCATATCCCATCCACCCTGTCCAGGCAATGCAATCGCCATTCTTCTACTACAACCCGGACCCTCAAGGGGAGAACACACGCCAACACGGTCACTTCACACCCCACCCATCCGGACAGGCTACCTTCCAAGCACAGAACATGTACTACCAGAGGCCAACGTCGGCATGCTCTCAGATGTCCTACCCTCAGACCGCCTACGCCAACCAGATGCTGACTCCCGTCGCATCTCCTCAGCCAATGTACCAGAAGCCAACGATCTTGATCCAACCTCAAGACTCGCCGTACCTTCACCCCATTGACACTGACTACTCGTTCTCGCCTGCCACGCCTCCTCTTTCATCGTGCGGTAGCAACACCAGCAGCCCTCCTTCCACATGCGATGTCCTCCCTACACCGCTGCACGACATGTTCTCTGCTGAGGGCATCGAGGGTGTAAAGCAGGGCTGCGAAGGCGAGGTCTTCTCTGAGCTCCTCTCTGCCGGTCTCGAATGGCGTTCAGCCTCCCCACCCATGACACCAGGTAAGTTTATCCAATGTACTATTTGCATCGTCTTGTGCAAGCAATGTCGCTGCCTCGACGTTGCGTGGGCAACTCA
Organism: Alternaria ethzedia; assembly: GCF_023757985.1. Lineage (NCBI taxonomy): Eukaryota > Fungi > Ascomycota > Dothideomycetes > Pleosporales > Pleosporaceae > Alternaria > Alternaria ethzedia. The sequence continues at coordinate 157,619 of NW_026056213.1, read as the reverse complement.
TTACGTGTGTGCGTGGACAGCTTTGCTAACTACTTCAAGTCTACATCCAGCCTCCGTCGGCTAACCAGGGGTCCTACCTCCTGTCTGCAACTTCATGCCCCTCGCTTTCCCCATCACCATCACCAGTGCCCCGCTCTGCCTTTGCGGAAGCCGAGAACAACTTCTGCAACCCCCGCGATCTCACCGTCTCCGCCACTACCGAGCTTCCTGTCGTCACACTTTGCCCCGGCGACGAGGAGCACAAGGTTGTCCTCAAGGGTGAGACTGCCAAGGTAGACAGCTTCGAGCCTGCTCAGTCGTTCCACTTCACCGGACTCCCTACTTTCGAGCCCCTGTTCGAGCTTGACTGCGAGGACGACTTCACTGGCCTGGTCAACTTCTCCACCGACAACGCCCACTTTTGCGGCAGCAAGCGCCAGCGCACTGACCTAGGAGCCTTTTCTCCCGAAGAGGACTTCCTCAGCGACGAGAGCTTCACCGACTTCGAGGAGGAGCTTGTCAACGGCCTGCCCCTTACCCCTGCCACCAGCGACTTTGACATGTCGGCCACTTCTGACATGAAGAGGCGTACAGTCAAGAAGGCTCGTTCCGAGTTCAGCGAGACTGAGTCCGACTACCAGGGTAAGCAACAGACATCCGGTGATGACAACACCATGTCTGGAGCATCAAGCCAACAAGAATCAGGTCAAGCCGAAAACGCTGTCGGCTCCAGCTCAGACGAACACGCCACTCCCGTCGCGCCTACCAGCCGTCGCGGTCGCAAGCAGTCGCTCACCGACGACCCTTCCAAGACCTTCGTCTGCACTCTGTGCTCGCGTCGCTTCCGCCGTCAAGAGCACCTCAAGCGCCACTACCGCTCTCTCCACACTCACGACAAGCCCTTTGAGTGCACCGACTGCGGTAAGAAGTTCTCCAGGAGCGACAACCTGTCCCAGCACCAGCGCACCCACGGCACTGGCGCTGTCAGTCTCGAGGTCATGGGCTCCGACTTCCATCACTCGGACATGCAGCACGGCCAACCCGGCGCGTTCGGCGCACAGGCGCCTTCCACCATGGGCGAGATCCTCTACAACGCCGCTGCCGAGATCCCCACATCAAGCTCAGACGGATCCGAGAACGAGTCTTCCCCCAGCCAGAAGAAGCGCAAGAGGAACGAGTAAACCTTCTTCACTACCACACTTCTCCTTTCAACTCTTAACGACTCTTCATGACCCCCACAACACCTGGTAGAAGGATTATACATCATGCCACACGGCTGCTCGTCCACCCTCACGACATGGCTAGACAGGCGGCACCGATCTACATCAGCGGCTCGAGCTTGCACAATCTGCAGCTAAAACTCTACGCTTCCCTTCTCCCACTGTATTCTACATACCCGATCTGGCTGTACCAACATGCGAGATTGGCATTTTCTTCTCATCGCTTGGTTTTGCGTTTAGCACGGCTTATCGGGACTTCTGGGGCGGACCTTGGCGGACGGATAGATCTGGTGTTTTTCTTGGTTTCACTTTTACGACGACATGGCCATTACCCTACACCGGCCACTGTCGCCGCGTTACCCCGCTGTTTATCTTGCGCTTCCTACACTCGTTGTAATCGGGCAGCCTCATCTGAGCGCCCTCTGACATTCTGGGAATCTTCGCTTCTTTCTCATCACACACATGTAATTGTCAGACTTTTACAATCTGCTCAGCAATGCTTTTGCGTTCTTTGCGGCTCATTGTAGGTTAGAGGTGCTGGCACTGTCCGACTATCATACAAAAACACGTTACATACATACTTCCGATGCTTCTTCCCTGCATGTGACTACTGTGCCATCCATGCGAGCCGCGCGTTGTGCGCACTGTTGTTCTTTGACGATCAGCCGTCAGCGATGGGTGCAGGACGGGACCCTGATACCAAAATACACTATCGCGCTCGCTGCAAAACCCCACGGATCAACCTAGCGCGCGCAGACCCTTAGCGAGATCCAATCCACCTGCGTCTGTCTCATGCAACGAGCGGCACCGGGCCGTCTCAACTCCTTCATTGCTTTTCCCAGACGGTCGCCCGTTTCGAATCATTCGTTTTACCATGTCACCGTCATTGAGCGTAATTGCTTTAATCTCCGGAGGCAAAGACTCGCTCTTCTCCATTCTCCACTGCAAAGCCAACGGCCACAGTGTCGTAGCACTGGCCAATTTGCACCCAGCGCCTTCGGCCAATGACGATGAGGACATCAACAGTTACATGTACCAGACCGTGGGGCATTCGGTCATCCCACTCTACGAAGAAGCGCTAGGAATACCGCTCTATCGACAAGAGATCCTGGGCACCGCCGTAGACTCGAACAGAGACTATGCAACGCCTTTGCAAAAGCAAGAGCAGGATGAGACTGAAGACTTGGTTCCGCTGTTGAGAAGGGTCATGGAAGCTCATCCGGAGGCAAACGCAGTGTCTACAGGCGCCATCCTGAGCACGTATCAACGGACGCGTGTGGAGAATGTTGCGCTCAGGCTAGGGCTGACGCCACTGTCGTATCTGTGGCAGTATCCGCTGTTGCCACCGTATACGCAATCGTCGCTTTTGCATGATATGACGACTGTAGGACAAAAAGCAATCATCATCAAGACGGCGTCTGGTGGTCTGGATGAAGACTTTTTGGGCCTCGATGTCGCTAATCACAAGACTATCGCAAGGCTAGCGAAGGCCATGGGGCGCTATGGTGATGCTGGTGACGGCGCGATACTGGGTGAAGGAGGGGAGTTTGAGACGCTGGCACTGGATGGGCCGAGGTCGATCTGGAAGAAGAAGATAGTGATCGAGGAGGGACCACCTGGGAAACTGGAGGGTGGCCAGGCGGTGCTGAAGATCGAGAAGAGTACGCTAGAGGAAAAGGTTGACGATAACGAAGGTGCTGGCACATTGAGGATACCCGAGCTCTTTGACGACGAGTTCAAGAGAGTGTTGGAAGTGACAAACGCCAGCAACCAAAATGAGCTTTCTGCGTCCACTGAAAAAGAGGGCACTGTTCAGTCTTTTGGGTCGCCCTCTCGAGTGCATCTCCCGTCCATAGTAGACCGACTACCCAGGAATACATCCAGTAACACCTCGACCGTCTTTACATACTCCAACCTCTCGAGCGATACCTCTCCCTCTTCCTCATCCGATTCCCCTTCTCGTCAGCTCTCCAAGATCTTCCTCCGTCTTGACCATATTCTGAAGCAATGTCATGTTTCCAGATCCAGCGTCAACCACTGCACATTGCTCCTCCGCGACATGGCAGACTTTACAGTCCTTAATCCAATCTACGCTCAATACTTCAGCGGCGTGAACCCACCAGCCAGAGCTACGATCGCAGTCGGGGACACCATGCCAAAAGACAGACACGTCATGCTAAGCGTAACCGCGGACAAGGACCAGAACGACCAAGACGGAAAGCTCCTCCACCCAGTAAATAGACAAGGCCTCCACGTCCAAGGCCGAAGCTACTGGGCACCCGCAAACATCGGACCTTACAGCCAAGCCATCTCTGCCCGCCTACCCCCCAGCAAGCAGCACCCCGAAAACGACACCCAAACCACCGGAGAAGTCGTCTACGTAGCCGGGCAAATCCCGCTCATCCCCGCATCCATGGCGGTCTACACAGAACAAGGTTTCCGAGGCCAAGCTCTCCTTTCCCTCCAACACCTCTGGCGCATCGGCCGCACAAAGCGAGTGACATGGTGGACAGCAGCCGTATGTTTCATTCCCGCTTCTGAGACACCAGAGGGGGATGTGCGGACGGCGCAGGAAGTATGGAGGAAGCTTCATACCCCACCTTCATCCTCGACTGACGACGACAACCACGAGGACGAAGACGAAGACGAGGATATTGATCCTTGGGACCGCTTGAACCAACAACACGCCTCGGCCTTCAAGGACTCTACGTTCCGGGCGCCGATCCCTGATCGCTCTGCCATATCTACTGCGCAAAATCAAGGTTCGACCGGGGCTAAGGCAGAGATAGTCGTACCACCTTGTTTCGTCGCCCAGGTGTCTTCTCTGCCGCGCGGTGTGGATATAGAGTGGAGCGCTACGGGTCTTACGTCTCCCTCCATCGCATACGAGCGTGACGCCTCTGTTCCCCAGTGCACTACTACGACGCCGGCGCACAGTCGGTCTCGTTTTTTTACGTTGGAGATCAGGGATGAGCGGGATGTGGAGGTGCTAGGAAAGCTGGGTGCACAGGGCTGGACGAGTGCTACGCTGTATGTTGGAAGGGGGTTTGCGTGGTATGGGAATGGAGGAGAGGGGGTCAAGATGGAGGGTGTGCAGTGGATTCCTTGCCAGAGGGTTTGGGGCGAGGAGGGGAGAGAGGTTTGTGCGCTACTCGTAGGAAGGCTGGATGCGTGAGGGAAGCGGGCAGTATAGATGTCTGTGGAGAGAGAATGGTATCGTGCAATCTTCGTGCTCATACTTTGTCAGAACCGAACATGACCATGCGAGTATGTATGCATTGCTCGTAATTGCTTCTATAGCTATGTGATATCCCATCCATCTTCTTCCAATCGTCAAATCATGCCTGATGGTATAACAGCTTTTCCCAACCTGCCCGAGTGTCCGTAACGCCGTGTAAATGCCCGATATCGCGGTTGCCATTGCTTGGCTACTATGCAAAATTTCTCGCTTGTGTGCATCGTCTAGAACCTCTCCTTCATACGTCCGGCGACTGTCCGTAGGTTGCCGTACACCTTGCTTGGTTGTTGACCCAGGATCAGGCTGACAATGGCTTCGCGCGCGATGTGGATGTTCTTGAAACCGCCGAGGATGTGGATCTTCTGGTCTGCTAGGACGACTGGGGGTTGTTAGTAATCTGGACAACGGGGGTATTCATGTCATGGACGCACCTCGTGTTCTGCTGGCGTTCTCGATGGCGAACTTGGTCTTGCCGTCCTTGCCTGCAATGCGGCCAATCGCGCGGCCGAGATGCTCGCCCTGTAGGGTCTTGACGTCCTTGATCTCAAAGGTCTCAATGTAGAGATCGTCGAGTCGAAGCAGCTGTGAGTCGTCAGTCGGATGTTCTCGAATTGAGGAGCCTGGCCAGGCCAGACCCAGTTTGAATGACTGCCAGCTCAGGTGTAGGGCTTCGTATCACTTACCGCAATGGCGTCATCCGTGTCAAAGCCCAGCGTGAAGGCCTTTACAAAGTCCTCTCCCTTCTGCAGCGCGCCTGTGTCGGTTGTGGCGTTGGAGGTGCGCAGTTCGACGGCCTTTGCCTTTGTGTTCATGCGGACCTGCAGCTTGAGGTGCTCGACAAGCGGGGGGTAGATCTTGGGCCACGAGTTCTTGAGGGGCGTCATCCTGTGGGGTGGGATGGGGACCTTGCGCTGTTCGCGGCGGAAGGCGAGGGGTATCGACTTGGCGGCGGGGAACTTTGGCTTCCCGCTCTCGTCCGTCATGGGCATGTCGTCGTCGGTGGGCGCTGGGGCATCGTGCGCGGCGGCGACGGGGTCGAGGCTCATGGAGATGAGGTCGCCGTCGCTCTCGGTCGGGAGCGGGACCGACGACGCCTCCATGGTGACATCGTCGGCGAACTCGTCGGGCCTGCGCTGGAGGGCGGTAGGGGCGGGCATGCTGGCAGCGGTATGCGGTATGCGTATGCGTATGCGGTATGCGAAGTGTAGGCGGGCGTGGATGCTGGAGGTGCTATCGATTCGCGACAATGTGGGGCTGCTCAAGAAATTTGGCTGAGGCGAGCGGCAGTCGTCCCGAAGCGGGCTAGCGCCTGTCCCTCTACCGCGAGGCCTTCTTTTTGCATGTGCATGGGTAATGACGTGAATCTTGTATTCCAACCACCCGCCCGCCTGTCCTGCACCGCACACGGCACCCTCTCTCCGCCCACACACGTCCGCACACCCCTCGCTTGCCGACGTCGACCATGTACCCGCCGCGATTATCATGAACAAGAATGTAGGCACGCTCGGCTTCCTGTGGCGCGCCGTCGCTGGCCAGCCGCTGATCCACGGCGGCCGTGTGCTTCCGCGCGAAGGGCTGGGGGCATGGGCACAGGCACAGGCACAGGCACAGGCGAAGTCGCCATGGCGGGGAGGCATCCAGAAGCGCTCCATCACCGCGAATTCGCATGTCTTGGGGCTGTCGACCACCTCACCGTATCCCGGACACGCACCCGGTCTGCTGCTGCGAGCATCGTCACCCCGCACCGGCCGTCTCCAGCAGAGTGTGGCTGGCACCGTCTTCTCGGCATGGCGCAGAAACGCATCGTCCAAGGCGGGCCGAGCGCTGGAGAGGAACAGAGGCAGCGACCGCCGCAACAAGAGTTCGGCGACGAATGGCTCCTCCAAGACCAAACCAGAGCCCACGGGCCAGACACCGCAGTCCTCCAAAACACCGCCGCCCAAGCCCAAGCCCGAAGCATCAGGTGCCGCAAAGCCCCTCCTCGACCGTCTCCCGCACCACCTACCCCACATATACCGCCCCAGCAAGGCTGAACTGCTCGAAGCTGCCTCGGGCTTCTGGTCGCGCATAAAGATCCACTTCAAGTGGCTTACCATCCGAAGCACCCGTCCCTTCAATGCCGATGAGATCTACGCATTGTTCTCGTGGATCATTGCCGCCCACTTCCTCTGGATCGTGCTGGGCACTACAACCTTCTTCATGCTGACCATCTTCTTGATCAACACCGCCTTCTCACAGGAGACGATTGCGAAGTGGATCGGAAACTACTTGACAAAGTCCTCAGGCATAAAAGTCGTCTTCGAGACCGCTGTAGTGCCCAAGTGGGGAGACGGTGTCATTTCTTTCCGCAATGTCTTTGTCTCGCGACGCCCCGGCCAAGGCAAAGGAAAGGTCAGCAAGGGTTCACAGACCGAGATGGCTGCTGCCGCCGCCGCCATAACCCACCAGGAAAGCGACACTCCAGACGCTGTCGAAGAGAAAGCGGAACCCGAAGAAGACACCAACTACACACAGTTCGACATCTCCATCGATACCGTCAACGTCACACTGTCTTTCTCAAAATGGTTCAACGGCAAGGGCCTGTTGAAGGACGTCGAAATCAAGGGTATCCGCGGTGTCGTAGATCGGACGTCAGTGCAGACAATCGAGGGCGTGGATCCCAGGTCATACAAACACGAGCACAACCCGGGCGACTTCGAACTCGAGTCCTTCAAGATGGAAGATCTGCTCGTCACTATCTACCAGCCCAACGGCTTCCGCCCGTTCTCCGTCAGCATCTTCTCTTGCGACCTCCCTCAGCTGCGGAAGCAATGGCTGTTCTACGACTTCCTCTCTGCCAACATGATGTCCGGATCCTTCGACAACTCGCTCTTTACCATACATCCCAGACAAACACACAACTACACTGGCGCCCAGTTGAGCAGCGGCCGCGACAGCGAAGACGGCAGCTCCTGGAAGAAGCATAGCCGGATTCGTATCGACGGCTTGAACATCGACCACCTCAACAGGGGCTTTGAAGGCCCCTTCTCGTGGATCCACGAAGGCAACGTCGACATTGTGGCAGATGTCATGTTCCCCAATGACGATGACGATAGTATTGCAAAGGTCATGTCCGACATGTACGATCGTGTGGAAGCTACCGTTATCCAACAGCGCAAGCACCATTTCTCTGACCACGCGGTACACGGCTTCGATGAGCATCCTGAAGACAAGTCGCAACCCCACGAGGAAACAGAGGAGGACAACCGTTATATGATCATGGACATGCGTGTCCATCTCAACGACGTGCGCGCCGCAGTCCCAATCTTTACCCGGGACATTTCTTACGTGAACAACGCGCTCGTACGACCTATTGTGGCATACATGAACTCAAGTCGCACCTTCATCCCAGTGAATTGCAGGGTTGTGAAGAGGGTTAGTGAGTTCGACGGCAGTTGGACCCTCTACGATAGCGGGTTAATGGAGGAGGTGTCAAAGGAGGTGAGTCCTATATTTATTCCCCATGCTGCCCTCTAGAAACGAGTCCTAAAACATGCTTAGATGTACGATGCATTCGCCCGCGACGTCCTCGAAGATCGAACCACACGTAAACGACGCATAAAGAAGGTGGGCATTTGGACACTGCAGCTCGCAGCTCAAGCCCTCTTTCTTGGTCTCGCCGGCAACATCGCATAAAGATACCCTGATAGATTGGATGAAGCGGATGAATCTCTTCTTTCTGTAATATAAATGGCAAAGCAAGGCGTTCTGGCGCATATACATACACACGGCTGATGTGGCTGGCTAGCTGAAGTGGATGAATGAATGAAATGGGCAACGGACTTGGGAGCTCTTAAAGCAGCTGCCTACGATGAAATGATAGACATTCTTATTCCCATCTACGAAAAGTTTCCACTTCGAATCCATTGTACAAACAGGACTGCTCAGAGCCCCGTGCTGATGTCGTGCGCCAGCGTCAGCGTCTGAGGATCTATCTTTCAAAGCGTGACGGCCATAACACGCCAACCTGTGCCCATTACGCTGCTCTTACTCGAAGAGACTTACAGTCGCGAGTGGTGCATGCGAATCTCTACCGATGAGATTACCCTTGATAGCCAGCCCTCGCAGACACGCTCGAACCGAAAGAGCTACTACCAGCTGTTCCCATACACAGATCTGCAGAATGGGTCGGATGACATCGGAAGACACGTACTCTGGGGACAAGTGGGACCTCCCTCTCTGCGGGGGACAGTGGATCGGTCGATGGACGTCGCGTCTCATACTCACATCTGCGCGTTGTCAAGAAACCTCAAGAGGCATACCCAGAACGGCAAACGATGCAGCTGCAGGGCGTTTTACGACAATATCGAGGTCAGACGTGTTTTGTGTCGCCTTCCTAAGGCGGCGTACTACTAACCAAATGCCATCGGTACTCTCATCTCGACTCGCTTCGTCGGGTACCACATCTAGAGGCCTAAATTGCTACTACTAGTTTTACGATCCATAGCAACGTCGCTCTGAGCTCGACGTGGAACCAAACTACATACCAGGTCCGCGGCACACGCGTCGGACGAATGTGGTAGCACGAACACGCGCGACGGACCCAACCCCGAATGCCTGAAACCAGGTCAAGGGCCTTGGTCTCTGCGAAGAACGGAATTCGTGTTACAAAAGTAATACAGTACTGCTCCAAGCCCCGCCAGCTCCGAGATGACCATCCGACCCTCCGCGCGCACCTACAGCCAAGCGACGCTCGGGAGATGGCACCATTTCGCGGGCGCTGTCAAGCTCGCCATGCCAACCAACAAGCTTTGACAAAGCCTCCCCATGCTCTGGCTACCGTCTCCCGCGCCCGCCATATTATTGGTGCAGAATCCTACAATGCCGTCGATCCGTTGTCCATGGCTCTGAATAGTTTAGCCTATCCGCGGACATAACGCCGTGTAGGGTGTGGAGATAGGGTGAATACGCTGCATACGGCTGTAGGACCGTTGCGCCCTCGCATCATAGGTCTAGGCATGCAGCCCTTTCGCGTGCGGAGGGTCGTAGATTTCTGTGTCCGTGATTGCGACGTAAGCCTTTGTTGCTATTCACTTTAGACGAGGCATCACTTCTTTCCTTTCTCTCAGATCTACTTTTCATATCTGCCTAGAACGCTTTGTGCTGATAGTTTGACTTCCGGACTGTCGATCTACAAACTGTTCGATTTGTATTCCGTTCTTGCGGTTATTCCCAGTCGACTGTCTCAGTAATACCGTATACTCGGTAAGACTTGCTTCTCTTTCCTGGCTGCCAATGTACGCAGTAATCTAACACGAGTACGCCACATCAGTGCGTACGGCACGGAAGGGGCGAAGATGCGTCACGGTGTCCAATACATGCTAACGACTCCTCCTTCAGTTCACTCCATATTCAACGTCCACAATGGCGACGCCGTCGTCATTACCAAACCCCGCGCGGGATGCGCAAGATCTGCCTAACGGACCTACCAAAGAAGCATACGAACAAGGCCATGATGCAGACAGCAGACTACCTGAGGATTCATTCTCCAAAGACCCAGAGAAGGGCATCGACAGCCACGCCCATTCAACGCACACAGACGAGCGAACAATGTCTAGCATCGCCCAACCAGAACAAGAACGGGACGCCAACATCGTCGACTGGGACGGGCCAAATGATCCCGCCAACCCTCAAAACTGGACGGCGAAAAAGAAATGGGGTATCATCTCCGCACTGGGTGCCTGTACCCTCATCACTCCCCTCGCATCCTCCTTCTTCGCACCCGGCGTCCCCCAGGTCCTCCGTGCCTTTAACGAAACCTCCAACATAATGGCCTCGTTCGTCGTCTCAGTGTACATCTTGGGGTTCGCCATTGGACCTCTGATCATCGCGCCCATGTCTGAACTCTACGGACGCATGCATCTGTACAACATCTGCAACGCACTCTTTGTTGTCTTCAACATCGCCTGCGCGTTGTCCAATTCCATGGGCATGTTAGTGGGCTTCCGTTTTCTAGCGGGGTGTGCCGGAGCCGCGCCCTTGACTATCGGAGGCGGCACAATCGCCGACATGTTTCCTCCTGAACAAAGAGCTGGTGCAATGGCCGTGTGGGCCGTCGGACCACTTCTAGGCCCTGTCATCGGACCTGTATGCGGAGGTTTCCTCGTGGAGAACCAATCCTGGCGCTGGGTCTTCTGGATCCTCGCCATCTTCGGCGGCGTCTTCGGCGTCATGCTCTTTTTCGTTGGCCGCGAGTCCTACCATCCTACTCTTCTCGCTCGCAAGACAAAGGCCCTTCGGAAAGAAACTGGGAACGAGAATCTGAGATCGAAACTTGCTCAGGATCTGCCGCCGAGGGAGATTTTCATTCGCGCTATTGTGCGCCCGATGAAGATGCTCTTCCTTTCTCCCATTGTCGGCCTCATGTCCCTCTACGTCGCTGTCAACTACGGTATCCTGTACCTGTTCTTCACGACCGTCACGTTTGTTTTTGAGGGCCAATACCACTTCTCCTCCGGCGCCGTCGGACTATCCTACATCGGTGTTGGTGTAGGCATGTTCATTGGTATGGTAGCCCTCGGTATCCTATCCGACAAGATCATCGTCAAGCAAAAAGCCAAAGGAAACGTCAAGCCTGAACACCGCCTTCCGCTTATCCTTACCCTACCCGGTGCCATTGGACTCCCCGTCGGTGTCTTCGTATACGGATGGACGACATACTACAAAGTCCACTGGATCGTCCCCATCATCTTTACCTCGTTCATCGGTCTGGGCAATCTGACGGCTATGATGACTATTCAGACCTACCTCGTTGATGCGTTTACTGTCCACGCTGCATCTGCTATCGCAGCGAATACCGTTCTCCGCTCCATGTTTGGTGCCTTTCTGCCGCTCGCTGGATTAAACATGTATGATGCTTTGGGGTTGGGGTGGGGAAATTCTCTACTTGGGTTCATCTCTGTGGCGTTTATCCCGGTGCCGATTCTATTCAAGTACTATGGTGAGAGGATCAGGACGAACCCGAAGTTTCAGGTGCAGCTTTAGGGTGGTGGGCTCAGCCAGTATAGACAATTCTCACAGCATTGCGCGGCGTTGATCATGCGATAGAATAGTACATGCGGAAATGTCTCCCTGTTTGAAACATATCATAAGGATCTCTTATATTACTCATGCTTTGCTGTGTAACTAACATGTTTTTTGGGGTCTCAGAGCTTTGCGCTGCTGGTTCGCGAACCCCAGCGTGTAGCGTGGGGAACACTACTGCGACTGCTTCATCACCGCCCCTCCTGCCTGCCCTCAAAGTGACCTCAGCACCTGCCTTCCCTCTCTCTTACCGAGAACAACGCACATAATGGTGCGGAAATCCCGGTCAGGCTGCTTCATCATCGGTCGTATTGAATGTCGCGTGTATTATCCCAACAATTGGCCTTCCTCTCATCAAGCGCGCACCCTCTCGACCTCGGGAAGTCGAACACCAAAACGCAAGGTGCGAAGTTGGAAGCTCGATTCCTCCTGCTCTCGAAGTAAGCCAATGTCTTTTCTTTATCTCAACAAGTCTGAGATGAAAGAAACTTTCATGGTTAGTTGATTGCACAATGCAGTCCGATTGTTGACCCGTCGGGGAGCTACGTGTGGTGCTAACACCAACACACAAATGTGGCCCTCTGAGACCCCCTTCAAATTTAGCGTTCATACAAAAAAAAACAAGGTGTGAAGGATGACTGACCTGTTCTGTAGGAGTTGCGAAGTTCTTTTTTTCTCTAGGATGTTGCCTTTTATATCGCCTTAGCTTACGTAGGGCGCGGTGGCTATGATCACTATCCCTTGGTTCATATCCACTAGAGGACTCAATATCCACCGCGGTGAGCCAGTCATAGCTTCCGTAATCTAAAACCTGGCGACCTCATCCAACAATTTGAGGTACCGAGCTCAGTACCGAGGATAAGATGACACATATATTTGTGTACGTAATAAAGGGCGGCAAACACTTTGATGTCTTTGTTCATTGCTTTAGACGCGGCTGTAATGCTTGTGTAGTTATCCGCGGACTACAGCAAATACCTCATGGGCCAGTTGAGATGCAATTTCGTTGTTCAAGATGTGGAACTGACGTTGGATAGAGTTACTACGTTATGAATTCTGGAAGAAAGCATATGAGGAATTGTTCGAGAATAAGCAAAATAGAGAGATGATTGAGCACTGCCTTCGCCACACAAGTAAGTGGCCATGGCGCCTCTATTTAGCCTAACTACATATCCATCTAAAAGACCTTAGCAATTGTTGAAAGTGCAAAAAGGTCTAGCTATACTACAAAAAGCGTGCAGAGTATATATCCCGCCACCAGGCCCACCGCCCTACAACTAACAATCATCCCCATGTTCATCTAGCCAAGACACTGGACTGCGACATCGCCTCCTTCTACGGGAATCCAGATATCGTACTGGTTGCCGTTCTCGTCCGCGACAACGTAGTGATCGAAGTGCGGCAAGAAGACCATAAAGGCCTCCTGTGAAGTACTGCACGACTTGCTTGGATCAAACTCAATCGTCCGGGTGTACTCCTGACTAAATTCCATAGATACGTCGATGCCAACGGATGCAGTGAAGATGTCAAAGAAGCCGACGCTTAATTCGGCACTCACGCCGACGCTCGTGGAAAAGCCTTCTGTAGTCGACCACTCGGTGGATACGCCGGGTGAATTGATGCCGCTCATCCGGTTGCTGACGCCGGGTTGAGTAACGGACTTGGAAAGGCCGAGGACAAGCACTTCTTCTTGCTATTGTCGGATCGTGTTAGAAAAAGGCAGTAAGATTGGTAAACAGGGGCAAGGATGGACTGGACACTCACTCTCTTCTGGATAGTAGGCTCGGATTGACGCTGGATGGTTTCGTTCCTCACCGTCTCCCAGAAAACCTCCATCTCCTCTATCGTCTTCGAGTCAACTCTTAGTTGCGGCTTAGCAGAGCGGGTCGTGGTGCGAATGGAGCTGCGTCTGGCGAAACTTGCTGGGACGGCGCCCGCTTCGACGTATTGGTTTGAACCTGCCTCTATTTGAGCAGGGCCTGGGGCCCGACCGCCAGACCCCTGAGGCTCACACCACTGCTTGATCAAGCGATAGTATGTCGGGCCGCTGATGACATTCAAGTACGAGTCCTGGCCATCGCCGCGGGTGTTGCATACAGCGATGACGCAGTTTGCGTCCTGCCCGTCCGAAAACGTCGGATCAGAGAAGATGTTGCAGGCACCATCTCTAATTGGACGGCCACCATTGTAAGGGCTTTCCGTCCAGTCAATGTTAGCTATGATTCTGTCGCCTAAAACTCGATTAGTTGAGAGTCGTGTAACGCCAGGTGGTCACTTACAAGAATCATAATTTGGCTCCGTGTATGAGTCGCATTCGTAAACCAGCTGCGCCTGCACGCTGGATACGCCAATGACGGTCAAAAGAGTAGCGAGTTTGGCAAGCATATTGGAAAGTGTAATCCAGTCTGTTGAACTGATGGGAAGATAGTGCTTGCCTTGAGTGAAGGCAATGCTGATGAGGATACTGAAAAGAAATCTGAGAGACTTGAGGGCTTTAAATACATATTCTCGTAGCATGGCCTTCATCTAATTCCCGTCCATTATCATGCCTATGATGCGCTAACCTGCAGATTCTATTGGGAAATCCTTCGTGGTGTTCGCTTCCGTTCTCAATAGCCCTTCACGATGCCCATACCATTTGCCACATGTCGCCTAGGTGCTGGCTAAAAGCGTTTGGTTCGTGTAATAGCGGTCGTTCATGGTTGCTTCTGGATGTTGATTCGGTGCAAAGACGAGTGAATGTGTAAGGCCAAACGCCAAGATATATAGTAAGTTACGCCCTGCCAAGTCGGAACGGGACACCCGTTATAGTCGCCTTTAGTGTGTATGCGATGTGAACAAGTTCGCCTCCTTTACATCCTTCGCATCCTTAATGACGATTTAGCTATCCTCTAGCTTCTTAGCCGCATGGGTACCGTGCCGGACCGCCCGCAGCACCGAACCTGTGCACCAAATGCACGCCATCTCCATGCGCCGTTGGAGCCTCAAGTGACAATAACATTCCTCATCGGGATCGATATCTCCGAAGGAAAGGGTGCGCCGTTGATGTCTGCGACCGCGTTCTAGCAACATGAACATGAGAATCTGATTGCCACTGTCAACATTGCCGTCCTGCGGCTTAAGTCGTTAGAAGTAAACGTCTTCCACTCCGACTGGAAGCCGCGGAGCCTTTGACAGCAGCAATCGGGTGAACGGCAATGATCCTGCTGAACTCTCCACCAATATTGCAAGGATGATGGTTGAGCGTGGTGCTGTTGGGTTAAGTGGATACAAGTTCCTGGATACTGTTCCCGAAAACATAGATGCAGAAAGGAAGTACAGTTTGGCATTCGTAAAGGTGGGCCTAGTGGTCCACTGCATTCATCTGCTGTATGATAGCCTGCTGGTTAACAAACCTGCAGTTGCATGCGTTGCGCTCAGTATCATAGGACATGTTGACTTGGGTTTTGCGGCTTTGTTGGATGCATACATCTATGAGATGGCATGCACAAACCGACGCAGTACTGGCGATTAAAGAGGCTCCTTCATAAGATGACTTGAGACGTGACTTTGCCAAAACGTGAAGATTATATTCTAGATAGACTACTGACATCTCTCTCTTCCCCGCTCTCACACGAATTACGGTACTTATTAGGCCTTTTCTTCGGTCTTTTTCTTCCCAATTAGCATGCCCTTGATCTTACTAACACCCTTGCCCAGGCCTCCAAAGACAGCCCCGAAACCAAAGCTCCACCCCTTGATTCTGATGCTCCAAACGAAGAAGTAAACAAGCGCCCAGTTGCTAATGCAAAAGGCAAGGAAGATACCGAAGTTGCGCCATTTGTCGCTTGCTTTGATGTGGATAGTAGCAAGGTAGTCGTTACCCACGGAGTATGGGCAGTATTGGCAACCAGTCGTGGCGTCGGGATTGAGGAGGTATCCTGGAGAAGCTGAAGCAAAAGCGCCGGCATAGGAGGAACAGGTCTGGCCTGGTGGTGCGTCGAAGATGGCGGTCTCGCTCTCCTGACATTCAACCGGTATACCGTTCAAAGTAGCAGCGAGAACACCGCCAATCCAGTACGTTGAAGGGTTTATCCAGAACATCCAATACTTCCAGAAGACGGGCATCATGTCGTACGGCCGTACAACACCATTAAACAGACCGAACATGACGAAGAAGAAAGGCAAAACATTCGAAATGACCGTAAAGCTCGGCGCAAACGCACAAATCCACTGACCCCAGCTGGAAATGAACAGGAAGAACAGCATGGTCATCAAGAAGACGTATCCCGACGTTGAGCTGTCAGTGGGTAGTCCGGTAGGGAAGTACCACAGAATCCAATACAGCACACTCGACACAATGGCAATAGGAATCTCAGCCACCACCTGCGCAGTGGTGAAAGCGACCCAGCCGTAAATTCGAGATGGAAGTTCGCGAGCTTGCCATAGTGCCATGTTTTGGTAGAATTTGGGTACGACGGCGTTGACGATGGTGGGTGGGATGAGAATGATGAGGAACGCGGTGAACATGCGGTTTTGCAGGTCGCCGATGGAGTTGCCGAGTTGCCAGAACGTGAAGCCGTTGAATATGCCAATGATCACTGCGACGAAGAGCTTGCCGTAGAGGTACGACGGATCACGCCAGTACTGGATGAAGGTGCGTTTGGTAAGCATGGTGGTCTGCTCCCAGACACTGGCCGCGAACTCGGATTCCTCTTCTGCCCCTTCTTGGTTCTGGTTGGAGACGGTCTTGCTGCGGTCGGCCTTGATGCGATCGATTTCCTGGAGCATCTGCTTGTTGTTGTCGGAATTGAGCCATTCTTCATTCCAGTTGATTTTACTGCCGTCTTTGCGCTTGACAGGTTTCGCTGCAGTCTCCAGAATGAACTCTGCCACGTTTTTACTAGGCGGACACTGTACGCCACGGTCTCCAAAGTACTTGATGACGTCGGTTCCGTTCTCGCCTACGGGACCGAAGTAGAACGTGTTGCCACCGGGATTGAGGGCCAGAATCATGTCGAATTGCTGAATCAAGACACTGCTGGGTTGGTGAATGGTGCAGACAATAGCCTGGCCTGCCTGAGCGAGCTTCTTGAGGAACTGGACGATGGAGTACGCCGAGTTGCTGTCGAGACCACTCGTCGGCTCGTCAAGGAACAGTAGCAGCGAAGGCTTTGCAGCGAGTTCGACACCGATCGTGAGGCGCTTCTTTTGCTCAACACCCAGGCTGGAAACAAGTGCATCCTGAATGTCTTGCAGTTCGAGCAGGTCGATGATTTTGTTGACGTAATCGAGCTTCTCCTTCCTAGGCGTCTTCTTATCCTGGCGCAGGATGGCGGAGAACTCGAGAGCTTCGCGGATTGTAGCAGTACCGTCGTGGAGATCCATCTGCTCGCAGAACCCAGTTCCTCGTTGGAAAGCCTTGCCGAGATCCTTGCCATCCACCAGGAACTCACCCGAGACAACACCGGTAGATTGTCGTTGCGATAGTGTGTTGAGTAAGGTGGACTTACCGGCACCAGAGGCACCGACAAGGGCGATCATAACACCAGGCTTTGCGTATCCGTTGACCTTGTTCAGAAGCTTGCGCTCACCTCCCTGATATGGGACAGTGTATTCGACATCCTTCCAGGTAAAGACGCTTTCGCTGCTCGAGATCGAGTCCAGCGCCTCCTCCTCTTGATGAGCAGCGGTGTCTGAGCTCGCGGTAGACTCGCCAGCGACCACCTTTTCCTCGTCAAGAGGAGCCTCTTCCTTGACAGCTTGCTTGGCTCGCTTGTTCTTGGCGAAGACCAGTGCACCGCCACCTGACTGCGCGAAGGATACCGTTTCGGTTGCGATCACCGTTACCAAAAGATATAGCACCGTGAAGGCTATGACGACACCGAAGTTGCGCCAGAGGTTCGACCTCGAGTAGTTGAAGGACACCTGGAGGTAGTCTGAGCCGGGCACGGTCCTCGAATTCGGCGGTGCACCAGTCAGACTACAACCCTGATACGCGGGATCGACACCTGGTCCTTGTGGTACCAGTTGGCTGGGGGCGCACTCCATGATACGATCGGAAAATTCGTTTGCGAGCACCGATTCGAAAGAGTACGCAACCGGGTTGATCCAGTATATCCATCCAAACCAGATATAGTCCGTCAGAAGCTGTGGCTTCGGGATGACGTAACCCGTGTAGATGATCAGGAGGTTGAGTGCGATACCGGCAAACCGAACGGCGTCATCGATGGTAGGCGAGAGAGCAGCGAACATTCGGTAGAGACTTGTAACACAAAAGGTCGTGATGTAGATGAACAGGAAGTAGATGAAGAACTTGGACACGTCCACGTCCAGACCGGTCATGAAGTACATGATGATGGCTGAAATTGTTAGCAAACATCTTCAGGCGCATGCATCCCATATGGGCTTCGGGAAGAAATGACTTACAGAACGGAATGACCTGTGCCAGTAGCAGCGGGAAGTCTTGCACCACACGCGCAATGGCCACAGCACTAGGGCGATAGAAGGCATAGTCCTCATGTCTCTTCACAACATTGCGACCAGAGACCGCCTTCATCAGCTCCGAAAGCTGGAGCCACCCGAGGAAGAGAATGGAGAAGAAACCAGAGCCGCCTCGTGAGAAAGCACCAGAGGTGTCGAGAGCTTGACCATAGAATAGGGAACCGACGATGAGACCGTTGGAGATGATGATGACTTGACCAAGACGTTAGTAGATTATCGCGAGATGGTAAGAGCGACGAGTAAGCAAGGAGGTCCTCGCAACAGTTTCAAAAGACGTTTGAAATCTGAAAAGGTGACAAATACCTCCAGGCTCCCTCATCGCGTTGGCGCAACTTACAGAATTTGGTATACAGCGTAGTCTGGTCACCCCATGTAAGCCAGAACTCGCGTTGAGTGCAAGCCAATACTTGGCGGATGAAAGAGACCGTGTATGGACTCTTCTTGCGGACCGTCTTACTCTTACTTTCCCGTACGGCACCCTCGAACTCCTTGGCGTCTACATAGCCGCTGTTCTCTAGCTCAGTTTCGTATTCAGAGATCTCTCTCAAAACCTTCTTGTAAGCCTCACTCTCCCTGAAAGCTTTCTCAAGCTCCTCCGACGTCTTCGGTGCTTTGTCTTCAAAACCTTCACGAAACTGACGTTCAGTAGGATCAGTAACCGCCGTCAAAAAGTCAGCCGTCGTCTGGCGTTCCGGGCACTTGAACCCCAGGTCCTGAAAGTACTGCTTCGCCTCGCCCGCCGGCCCCTGGTAGATGCAGCGTCCAGCATCAATAACCATGACCTTGTCCATGACCTCGTAGATCTGTTCACCAGCTTGGTAAAGCGTCACTAGCGTCGTCCGGTTGCTGATATCAGTCATGATACGAAGTGATTTGGCGTAGTCGAGCGCGGTACTGGCGTCAAGGCCGCGGGTGCTGTTGTCCCAGCAGTTGACCGTGCTCTTCGTGGCGAGAGTCTCGGCGATGGAGACGCGCTTGCGTTCGCCTCCACTGACGCCACGGACGTATTCATCCCCTACTTTGGTGTATTTGGTGTGGGATATACCGAAGACCTTTAGGAGTGCCTCAAGGATGATGGGGATCTGTAGTTCATCATGTTAGTAGGTTTTTGGCGTGGACTTTTCGCGCGGGAGACTGACCTCGTGCTTCTCGTTCTTCTTCGTCTTGTTGGTGAGGGCAAACTTGAGTGTTTGCCAGACGTTGAGATCGGCCATATGCGAGTCGTCCTCGGGGTTGTAGTTGACTTCTCCTCGGAATTGCTTCTTCTGCTTGCCGGCTGGAATACCTCCGTAGGATACATCTCCCTCCACGGCAGCGTACGACTCGCGATTGTTCGATATAGCCTTCAGGAAGGTGGAACATCCGGATCCGGGCCTAGTAAGCTATGTCAGAAGTTGTCACGCATACATTTCATACGGAGGTATTGCTCACCGTCCCAAGACGAGCATCATTTCGCCGTCCTTGACCACACCCGAAAAGTCGTTGATAAGCGTCCGCATCTGCTTATGTCTCCCTAACTTCAGCGCCGGGATAAACCCGGAGACGATACGGTAAAGATCAGGCCCAAAGGTGCCCAGAATCGCGTCGGGTAGCGTCCTCGCGAAGGAAGCAGTCGACCCTACACCCTTAACGGTGAGATTCTTGTAGATGACGCCGACTTTCTTGGCCGATTGACCGTCCTTGCGCTTCTCGAAGTGTCCCTCCCGCATGAACTCATCGAGCTCGAAGTCGTCTTCCTTTTCCGCAGCAACAATGTCTCCCGGTTCGTCATCTTCTGCATCGCCGGTGCCCTCTTCTGCGCGTGTAATGGATCCTCGACGATGACCCTGGCCCTGGCTTTGGCGTTTGCTGAGTCGACTTGTGGTCCTAGAAAGCGGGTTCGATCGTTGCGATTGCGCGCCGCGGGAACGCGACTTTGAAAGAGACGCAAGCTCTCCTCGTAGGACCTCGAGGTCCTCTGCTGCTGCCCGTGTATCAAGTCTTCCTGCGTCTTTCTCTCCCCAGGTGCCCGCGCGTCGTAGGCGGTCGCGATCTGGACTCTCCTCCTCGCTCTGGTGGTCCGGTGTCACTACTTCTTCTCTCCCATCGCGAAGGTAGTCGTCCTCATGCCATGGATTGCGTCGATTGTCTCGTTCTGTTGGTGGAATGGCGGAACCCCACATGGTGAATGAGGAATGTATTGGGTATCAAGCAGCTGTACTAGAGGGAAAACAGAATGTGGAGGTGCTGTGAAGAGACTCAGCAGAAGAAGCAGTCGCGAGGTTTACTTGCAGACGAATTGCTCAATCGGCGGATATTAAGCTTCCGCCGTTGAAGAGACGGGAAACAATGGGGTCCTACAGATAACGGGGACACCAGGCCAAAAAATCGGGAAGTTGACAAACCCTCAGGCAGGAGGCATCGGAGTTAAAGCAAGGCCATGTCGTCATCTTTGAGATTTGATTAACGATTGACGTGCCTTGCCGAGAAGCTAGACAGGGCTAGAGATGCGAAGCGCACCCACAATGAGCAAACCTAGATGCGGTTGAAACGGGTGAAGATCTAAGTTTTTTTCGCATTACCAATCAATCCTTCCGCACACGATCTCATTCGCTTTACCCACTCAGTGGGTGTCCCTGCATATCGTTACCACAACACGAGTCACAGCTCACTCGTGTAAGGTGGACCATCTCGCATTCCTGACGCGTGTGTAGGCTGCAGTCAGGCGGTCTTCCACAAAGTCAGTGATCGGTAGCTGGGAGTGATCCATGTTCGGCATGATGTAGTTGGCATGGATGCTGCTCCGCGGACTCAAGCGCCAAACTAAACGTCGATCCTGCCAAGGCAATTCTAAAGTCCGATGCTGTTCGGAGGTACATGCGTCAGTCGGTTGCATTAACAGCGCGGCCGGGTGCACATGTCGTATCGCCTATATGCAGTGCTTATAAAGTTTCTATATGTTTGGAAGTATGCGAATATCCAGAAATGATCATTCTTGTACACAGACGCTCGTCCCCACTGTCAGAATCTGCCTGTTTGGGTGCTGCGGGTGTTGTACGATGGTTTGCTTATAAACGCAGGTGTGCTGGGAATTAATGCAACAAGCTCATTTGCATGGCCATGCAGCGATTGCACACGGTACGTGGGTATATTGGCGTCGGGATGCACGATCCGACGAGATTTCAAGGGGAGTCTATTCTACCTAAAGGGGTATTCGCTTTCAAGTCTGGATGTAGTCTATCGAATCAAGAGCCCACCGCTATGTGTCGGACGTCTAAAGCCTGGGTTCCTCTAGTCATGGCTTCTTCTCAATGAGCTGAGGAATATCCTCGGGTTTGTTGTTACCCTCCAAGATATTGTAGACAGCGGTGAAGAGTGGGAACTCGTCCTCCATACCCTCGGCCTTCAAGAACTCGTTGACCTCATAGGCAGTACTGGTGCCCTGGAGCTTTTGACCGTTGAGCTCAGACTGCTCGATCTCATAAATGGTCTTGCCGCGGGCGATGGCCATCTTTGCGCAGCGGAAGTTGCGACCACCCATGCACGAGGTCACAACATCGGCAACACCACAACTTTCTTCAGTGAAGGTGCTTGTACGAGCACTCTCTCCGAAGAAAGCCTTGCCAAACTTGACCATCTCCAAGATACCGACACGCATGACCGCTGCTTTTGCGTTGTCTCCCCAGCCCAAGCCGTCCACGAAGCCTGCAGCCAGCGCAATGATGTTCTTCAGCGCTCCACCCAGCGAGACACCAGCGACATCGTTAACGATGTGTACGTGGAAGTAAGGGCGATGGAAGAGCTTTCGAACATTCTCGTGCGATAGAGGGGGGTACTCGTTGGGGAGAGCAGTCAGATGCGCCGAACGCTTACTGGGTTTCTTCTTACTGGGGTCGATAAGATCAACATGAGCAGTAAGATCAGTCTGCGAGGCACTCGGCGAGCCGCTGGGGGTAGGGTTGCGCGAGTCCATTGGTGGCGGGTCGTACGCTACTGTCGTCTCGGAGTACTTCTCTTGGGCAATCTCGGAAGCGATGTTGGCTCCCGATAGGGCACCGCAATAGATGTTGAGCGTCATGCCAATGGTCTCGGACATGAGTCGAATGCCCTTCTCGCTGACATCAACACCCTTTGTACAGCAGATAGCTCGCGCATATGGCAGAATCTTGCCGACCAGCTGCTGGCTTGAACGTGCAATGAACTGATGTGGGAGGACAAAGATGAGCATGGTCGAGTCCTTGCAAGAGTCGGGGAGATCGGGGTTGGCGACGACGTTGGACGGAAGCTTGATGTTGGGGAGGTATTTGACGTTCTCGTGGACTTTGTTGATGATTTGCGAGAGCTTCTCGGGCTTGTCGGAGCCGCTGTAGTGAGGCGACTCTTTTGGGAAGGTGTAGTCCTCCTCGAACACCCACATCTGCACGGTCTCTTCGAACAGCGACGGATGCTCCCTGACGTTCTCGGCGACCAGCTTGGCCATGGTGGTGCCCCTGTGGCCGTTAGCTCTTGATCTCAGCGGCTGTCCATGGCTTGCGCGTGGGAGCCATCTCCCCTCGCACCGGAGCTGATGCAACCACATACCAGTTGCCGGAGCCAACAATCGTCACCTTGTGCTTACGTCCAGCACTGAGAGTCGCCATTTTTGTCGAGGTATACCGTCTTCTCTGAAGATTCGTCGTGTATGGAGCGTGGATCGGTTCTGCAACTCGCTTGCGCAGATTTTGGCGTAGGTGATGATGGGGAGTGACGTAGTGAGTAGGTGAGTGGGCCGCGAACAAGAGGAGTCTCGAGACAGCCACGATCTTGTATTTATGATGTCTAGATGTAGTCAGTAGGGAAATGTCGTCTGCTCGGGGTGCGGCTTTCACCTGCTGTCTTGGTATCCGCCTGGCCTCGGCTTCGGAGCTGACTGTGAGCTTGTGATACGGCGATGCCGAAGGCTGGGCTTTAGTCAACAGGCGGGCTGTTGGCGGTGAGGCGTCGTGAAGTACTGAGCAGAGAGCGGCTCCGACGGTAGAGTCTACTTGATGTTGGGTCTAGGAACGATTTCGGAGACGTGCGTCATGTGGGCATGGGTTCAACTGCATAACGCTTATCGTTCTTGAGCTTCGAGCCGGCTGATCTGCGCATTGACCAATAGGGCGACGGTCTAGCGCTACAGCTGACAACCATGGTAGACTACACGTCCCTGCGCAAACCATGGCTGTTGAAGATGCGGGGAAGACGCGACGCGTCCACATGTACACAATCACCAAGCCTCCGCATCGGCACATGTTGGTGGATGTGATGCGCGCATGTGGGAAGGCATCACTGAAACAGAACTAGACAGCGCAATGGCGGTACTGGTAGTATTGGGTATTACAAGTCGTGTGTCCTTTCATAACATCGCATTAAGTATCCTCCTAAACTCCCGTCATCTCTCCTCAGCCGCCGTGAACAAATAGATAGCAGTGCAAGCAATGTGACGCCAACGTCGAAGCGCTGGGTACGCTATGCCGTAACTCCCGATATGTGGTATCGCCATGCGAGTATCCGTGACGCGAATCCATCCTCATTACCGTCCAACTGGGACCGGCCCGCAATCCATCTAGAGTATTGCCAGCTTACAAGGCGAAGCCGAAGAGGGCGAAAAGACCACCGGCAAGGGCAGGTGCGCCGTACATGGCGTTGCGGACGGCAGCACCCTCGGTGGGGGTAGAGGAGGCTCCGCTGGCGGCGGCATCGCCGGTGTTGTCTGGAGAAGAGCCGCTGTTGGTGGCCGAGGGGCTGCCAGAGGAAGCGGCGCCTGAAGACGTGGCGGCGGCGTCGAACTTCTCGGTACCGCACTCGGCGTCACGGGCCTGCTCGCACTCGAACCGGGCAGCAGCGTCGGAGCCGCTGGCGGTGACACACTGGTCGTACCAGTAACGGCACATCTGGCCCTCGACGGACTGTTCGTAGTTCCCCAGCGCAGAGGTGATATCAGTCTCGTTCCTGCACTTGCAGTCGAACTCAAGCGTTTGCTAGGCATGTGTTAGCGGAAGGATTGCACGTGGCCGTGGGTACACCAACAGAGTTGCAGTTGTTGCCCTGGCTGGCGACCGAGGACTGGCCACCGCAGGCGGAGACGCAAGTGTTCTGGTTGGCGTTGCACCACGCCTGCTTGTCGTCCTGGGGCACCGTGCCGGGGTCGACGCTGCAGCATGGGATGGGGGTGTTGTAGCTGCCAGTCGAGTTCTGCGCAGAGGCGAGGCCGGCGAAAGCCGCGGCGGCGACGATGATGGAAGAGTAGAGCATTGTTGTGGATGGGGCAGAGAATATCAATGCCTGCGCGGTACAGAGTCAGCGGGAGATCGGCAGCGGTGGAGCGGGCGCGGGTTGGGGCTTGGGAGAAGCAGTGAAGGGGGCAATGGGCGCACTATATGGAGGGGGGCTTCGGGCGCAGCACAGGTGGGACTTACAGCGTGATTTAATGCTGGTTTGGGTGAACGGATAGAAGAGGCGGGTGTTGCTGGGGAGGGCAGGAATATATGCTGCCGCGCACGGGCTGGGCAAACAGCGCTAGTCGGCCGTGCTTGCCTCTAGCAGCTAGGGCAATTGCACCTCGAGATACGCTCAGACGCGATCAAAAGCTACCTGGGCGACTGATGCGAAAGCCGCCCGCTAGCAAATTGCTCATTTGCAGCGCCGTTGGGGCAAGGCCGAACATCCGGACGCTGTTGCGCGACGCCGGGCACGCAGCAGCAGCCTCGCGAGCGGCCATCGTCAGCGTCGCCGTGTGTGTTTCAGGCGACGACTGATGCCAAACCCGTCACGCCTCGGATAGAGCCCCCAGCCAGGCCCGCCGTGGTTGGCTGCGCGACATACCGCCCCGCGCCGATGTGTTGACCTGCTTGGCTCACGACAAAGGAACATGGTCGCAGGTCAACGCGCCTGTGCATCGCCTTCGCTGTGCAAACCCCATCGCCTGACGCGCACGGGGCTGCTCAGAGACGGTCAAGCATCGTCTGGCGGGCCGAGCTCCACTCCTCACCAGCGGCCGCCCAAAAACAACGGCCGCCTTGCGCCATGCTCACCGCACCCTCGACGTCGCACAGTTTCAGATGCCATCGCATGTCGCAGCAGGCCCGGCGGCTCTCGAGCAGCAGAAACATGCGGCATAGCCACAGCAAACACGGCTGCCGTCGCTCGAGAATGCCGGATCCTGACTTCCGGCTGCGACTACCTAGCGTATTGCCTTGCTGGGTGGCCCGCATATGCTCACTTCCTCGGGCCGCACAGACGAACGACGTATCCACCGGCCCAATGCATATGGGCAGTCGGCACCACCAATCACGGCCCTTGCCAAATCTGCCTTAAAAGACGCACCATGTTCCTCGTGAAGCTATTCGCATTGCCATACACCGCCGCGCTGCTAGCTGCACCTTTTCCCCACCTCTGTCCCAAAACATTGTCTTGGTTGCGCCGCGTCGGATATAAGCCCGTTGGGCGGAGGGCGGAGAGGCGCTGGATGCGTCCAATGCTCCAAGCTTGTCAGACATGCCAGACATGGTGCCGCATTCTACATATGAGGCACGGTACGCCGTCTGGACGTCGCCAGCAGTGAACACTCGCCGTACAGTATTGCAACAACTCAACATCCGTGACACGTCGATAGACACTAGTCACTGGGTCGAGCATTGAGGCGTCGACGTTGCCCGCATTCGCTACCCCAGAAACACGATAGTCACTGTGGCGTTGCCAGTACACGGTAACACCTGTCGTAAGCCGATTACGCGGGTGTGCGACGCTCTCCAGCCGTTGTCGCACGCAGAACATTCTCGAGCCTCTTTTAGCCGTCTCGTGACGCCGTCTGCCATCATGACCCCCTCGCGGGACCGTACTCACTGCATCCGATGCGATCGAGTGGCGGCTCGCTTTGGAAGGCTGCATTCGGTTGGGCATGACCTGGTTGAACGCATGGTTCGTGCGCGCAGCAGCTGACCTATCGTCCCAGAGCTTACAGGAAATCAAACACCTGCTGCCATCGTGAGGGTTTGTGTGCAGCCTCATCTTTCCATCAGATATAGTCGCATGTGTGTTGTACATGCAGTAGCTTGCCCAAGGAGCAGCTGCAGGGTCGCTACTGCCTTTGCAGCCAAGATGATGTCACGACTAATGGCGCTTGCATTGTCGCTGTCACTGTGGCCGCAAACATTGCACACGCCACTTGAAGCTGACGCATTCACAATCCAGTCGCACAGGCTATTGGACCAGATAGTCCTGTTTACCTGGGCATTTCGTTATGCGCCCCAAAATGCAGAACAACTACTTCGTCTGCACGCTCGGCCAAGCGGCAGCCCTGAACACCAATCCGAAGTCCTACCGAAACATTAGCGAGTTCCTCAGTCAGCAATCCCAGCATCATCCATTACTCCCAGCTGTTGGCTTTCCTATACCACGACCCAACCAGCGAGAATGGGACTACCGCGTCCTCTCATTTGCAGACGTTGACCAGGGCACCAACGTCTTCGCCTCGCGCCTCACAACTTGCCTTGGCACATCTCGCAAGCTAGCGACTGTAGCCTTGTTGTGCCACAGCTCTCCGGAATTCCTCTTCACTTGGCTGGGTCTGATCAGACTAGGGTACTCCGTTCTTCTGATAGCACCACAATGCCAGCCAGCAGCCATCCTGCATCTCTGCACAGCGTGCGAGGTTACTGACTTCTTCTACGATGTTGCCCATACTGAACGGGCCCAGCAGACCGAGACGCTGGCAAAGGAACAAGGTACGCTGGGGCTACAAGTGACGCTGTTACCACTGAGCGGTGCAGAAGACGTTCTCGATGTGATCCAGACCCCACCAGAGAGTAGCGTCGAACCTCTTCACGTAGATGAAGGATCCATTGCGTACTTACACCACACGTCTGGAACCTCGTCAGGCCTGCCAAAACCGATCCCGCAATCCCATCGTGCGGCTATTGGCGTGCTTCCGCATCTCCCCAAGATTCCTGCCCTAGCATCCTTCACTACAACGCCCCTTTACCATGGCGGCATCGCGGATCTCTTCCGGTGCTGGACGAGCAATGCTATGATCTGGCTCTTCCCGGGCAAAGATGTACCAATCACAGCACGCAACATCTGCGAATGCCTGGATGTGGCCAAGACGTACGCGGCGACGGAAGGTTTACCCAAAGTCAAATACTTCTCATCCGTACCCTATGTACTTCAAATGATGGAGGCCGACGAGAAGGGTCTGCAGCTGCTCCAAGACATGGATGTTGTGGGCGTTGGAGGCGCTGCATTGCCAGCAGAAGTGGGCGACCGATTAGTAAAGAGCCGTGTTAATCTCATCTCCCGATTTGGTAGTGCAGAGTGTGGCTTCATTCTGTCTTCATATCGCGATTTTGCCGCCGACGACGATTGGCAATATCTGCGGAACTACAACCCACCGAAATTGGTAGAGTTCGAGAAGCGCGAAGGGGACCTAGCCGAGCTTATTATCAAGCCCGGATGGCCACATATGGTACCTTGCAGGATCTTATACGACAAGACGACCGGCTGACTTGGAACAGGCCAAACAAAACCGACCGGACGGATCTTTTGCAACTGCCGACTTGTTTGCAGCACATCCGACCATTAAGGACGCATGGTTGTACCATTCGCGAGCAGATTCGCAACTCACACTGATAACCGGAAAGAAATTCGATCCGGCGCCCCTAGAAGACGCTATCGCGACTTCTCCTTATCTCGACGATGTGCTGATATTTGGCAATAACAGACCCTTCCCAGGTGCTCTTCTCCTGCGATCAAAACAGTCAAGTAACATGTCAGACCAAGAGCTCCTAGGCGCCATTAGAATACAAGTCGAGAAGCTGAACAGCGAAAGCCAGGACCATGCAAGGATATCGTTTGACATGCTCGTTCCGCTACCTCACCAAGATCAGCCACTCGAGAAGAGCAGTAAAGGAACCATTATCCGGAGAGCGGCAGAGTCCCGGTTTGAAGACGCTATTAACAGCGCCTATGGCTCACAAGATTCCGACTCGTCACTTGAAGTAAGCGACGACGACGTGCCCCAGCATCTAATCGGCCTCATTCAGAGTATGACGGGTCAGACGGCGGAACTGAACAAAGACATAGATCTCTTTTCCTACGGTGTCGACTCAATCGCATGCATGCAGTTGAGGACACGTTTGAGACGCTTGATTCCCAATTTTGAAGGTCAGCTCCCGATGAGCGTCGTTGAGGACTGCGGTACCGTGCGACGATTGACAGACTATGTCTTACGGAAGAGGCATGGACAGAGCGACTCCGGTGGTGAGGACGAAGAGAAGCTGATGTTAGACCTGGTGAAGCAGTATGGCTCGTTCACGGCTTCAACACTGCGTACCGCTACCAATGGCTCCGTTGCGAAGAGGGGAGTTATCGAAGTGGTGGTACTAACGGGAGCGACCGGCGCGTTGGGAGCACACGTTCTAGACCTGTTGCAGAAAAGATCGGATGTTGAGGCTGTTTACTGTCTTGTCAGAGGAGCAGATGAGCATGCAGCAAGAGAACGTGTCAGTAAAGCATTGGAGCAGCGTGGACTGGTTAGCTTGTTGACCCCAGGAGCTGCGGATGGTAAAATCAAAGTCATACCGTCTCAGCTGAGCGAAGAACGTCTGGGACTGGGTGAAGACGTATACGAGTACCTCGCCGAGAACGCGACTTCGATCATCCACGTCGCCTGGACTGTCAACTTCCGCCTGAAGTTGCGCAGTTTTGAGAAAGATAACATCGCCGGTGTGCGAAACCTGCTCGATCTTGCCCTCAAGTCACAGCGATCACAACCTCCGCGTTTCACGTACTGCTCTTCTACTGCAGCCATCATGAACGGCACCCTCGACGCGTCTGGTCAGCTACCCGAGGTGGTGTCATCTGAGCCCTCATCAGCATCTCCATTGGGTTATTCGCGTTCGAAGTGGGTCGCAGAGCACATCTGCCTTGAAGCGCATAATCGGACGAATCTTCGCGGATGTATAGCAGTAGTCCGTGTTGGACAACTCGCTGGGGATTCCACATCAGGGGTATGGAACACAAAGGAGGCATGGCCCATGATGTTGAGTACCGCGAGACTCATCAAATGTTTACCTGATCTCGGTGATGAGCCTCTAGATTGGCTGCCAGTCGACGTTGCGGCGAAAGCGTTCCTTGAAGCTGCCGGTCCTCGCAAGGAACATGGGGAAATGCCAGTGTTCCATGTATTGAACCCGCACCACGAACCAAGCTGGACTCAGATGTTGCAGTGGCTTCAGAAGGAAGATCAGTTTGAGATAGTTTCGCCCAAAGAATGGGTAGAGCGTCTAGAACAGGCTGGTGACTCGGATCATTCTGCGCTGAAGCTGTTGGGGCTTTGGAAGGAATCGTACGGCCGCGAACTGACAGAGAAGACCGCGCAACCACAGTTCTCAACGACAAAGACGAGCGAGTCTGTACAGGCGCTGAGGAATGTCGAGCCGCTGGACAAGGAGTACGTCGAGAGAATATGGAACTGGATCCAGGAAAATGTCAAGTAGAATCGTCCACGGGCGAAATCAGGAACGCTGGGCCTGAACGGATTCACATTACCTGCCTTCGCCGCGGAGTAAGCTTAGAACACCATCAGGCATCCAACATAGACCAGGCTAGAGAATTACATGGCGACTTCAACACGTCAATCGGTCCGTTCTCTGCTTCCCCGTGCGATATTACTCGAACGTTACGCCTGCAGCATGACATGTGTGGTGTGACGTGCCTGCCAAACGATCAAATGCTTAGCCGCGTTCAAAGTGCATGCAGATGTCGTGTATAGTAACACACGACTGAACATGAAGGCTGATAGCAAGATACTATGACCGTGTGGGATATGGTAAGCCAACATTATACGTAGCTAATAGGAACCCTCAAGAGGATACACTCGCGAGATCTAGGTGCGCTCTGTGTGCAAAAACAAACAACGTAGTAGCAATAGCCCAAATCATCCTACCGTTCTACCAAGCCAGCCACCATGACACAAATCTACAACCCGCAGTGAGGATGCGTCATCTCCTCCCGTCGCATTCGCGTAAGCGACAAGGGAGCGCCAACTCTTCCACCCCGAACCCCCGATCTGTCGCCAAGCTTTTCTCGAATGCGAGTCACACGAGCTTGGCGGTGAACGGGACGGGTTAGCACTTTTTGGACTAGATCCACCACGGTGAAATTTAACCGGTAGGGGTGGACGGAATTCTAGGCAGCTGCATCCTGTTGCAAGTGTGGTAATGAGGGTTGCGGACGAAAGCTGAGAGCGGTCACCGCTGTGCAGATACCTAGGTAGAGCGCGCTTTCAGTCGATGTGGGATGGGGCTGAGATGAGCTGCGTGAGTGCGCACAAAGGGAATGATGCACTGCGCCATAAACGCAACACGTGTGAGAAACATGCTCGTTCATGTCAGAACATCATCGCATAGACTGCATCGAAAATAAGTCGGCGCGCGCGGACTCCGGCATCCAAATAAAAGCTTGATGCAAACGGACACTAGCTAAGCCGCAAGATCGCTGCAACGGCGCGAAGCTTCGTGACCATGTTTCTAGACTCGAATCCAGGTCTTCGGTTCCCGACGGCCCCTGCGATGCAGTGACAGGTGCAAATCGCAAAGTCATCGAGTCACCGGTGTGAAGGAATGGGCGTCTGGGGGCGCCATGTTGGGGGTTCAGGCGGCCAGTGAGAAGGCGGATGACTCCGTGAGGGTGTTTGACGCGGACGAAATGTGGTGGCATGCTGCGATGGAAGCAGAGAGTCATCTCGGTGCACAGATGCCAGATACGATGTATGCGAGGGAGAATGGACCCCCCGAGACCCACTGGTACCAAGCTTTGTCCGGCAGCTAATTCTAGCGCCTTCGCAGCACGGAACGGGGGACGAAAGATTGTCTGCCTCCCATTTGGCAAGGAAAATGTCGGTTCCCTTGATTCCTTCAGCCCTAACTCCGCTCTCGTTACTTACCTCCTTTCTGGGGCCTGCAGAGTCAGGTAGTATATAGAGGCTGTGCTTTCCGCCCCGGTGGTGGTTCTTGCCTGCCTATCTACCAACGAGTCTTCCGCTGCTTGTGTTTACTTACTCCTCGCACATCGACGAGCTAGGCGATAGTTGTTTGCTTCCTTGGCGACTCCCGGACTTGCATTACGACCACTCTCTTCTACCATCGCATATACACGACACGCTCACTCTGTGCCTTGCCCATGAGCGCAAACCAGCTCCGCCCGTCCAGCATGACGGATTCTGAGAAAACCGCTGCGCCCAGCGTCCAAGCTACCGTTACCGACGAGAAGAAGGGTGCTGTCGAAACCGTTGCTCCTGCTGCTGGTGTAGCTGTGGATGCTGCCCAGCCCATCGTTGAAGAGAAGACTTCGCGACCCAACTCAACAGCCGAACCAACATCAGACGACGACGACAACTTTGAATACCCCACAAAATGGAGGCTTACTGCGATTACCGTGGCACTTTGTCTAAGTGTCTTCTGCATGGCGTTGGTAAGTTGCCTCCTTCTGTAATCCCCGGTTCCACGGCTTTGGTACGCCATTGATCGACAGCGGCTACACCTGTCAAACCAACCCACGAGATCTGCACGTGAGTACGCGCTAACGCCTCTGTTTAGGATAACACAATCATCGCAACAGCTATTCCTCGCATTACAGATCAGTTTAAAGCGCTCAACGATGTAGGCTGGTATGGGTCGTCGTATCTACTGACTACATGCGCGACGCAACTCATCTACGGAAAGTTCTACACTTACTATTCCATCAAATGGGTATACCTCATCGCGCTCTTCATCTTCGAACTCGGCTCGCTTATCTGCGGTGTTGCGCCAAATTCGACTGCCCTCATCATCGGACGCGCTGTCGCTGGTGTCGGAGCAGCTGGTATCTTCTCCGGAGCCATCTTGATCATCTCGGTCACCGTACCGCTGCGCAGTCGCCCTACTTACATGGGACTCATTGGAGGCATGTATGGTATTGCGTCTGTTGCTGGCCCACTGTAAGTTGTGGAGAAGACGTTTGGATCTAAGATCGACATGGACTAATGTTTGCTTTAGCATGGGCGGAGCCTTCACAGACCATTTGACTTGGCGATGGTGCTTCTACATCAACCTTCCCTTCGGTGCCGTTACCGCTGCCTTCATCATCCCCTTTCTCAATGTCAAGCGTCGTGGCAAGAAGATCACGGCTACATGGCAACAGCAGCTTCAGAAGTTCGATCTTCCCGGGACCGCGTGTTTCTTGCCGGCTATCATCTGCTTGTTGCTTGCGCTCCAGTGGGGTGGTAGCAAGTACGAGTGGAACAGCGGACGTATCATCGCGCTCTTCGTCATGTTTTTTGTCCTCATCTGTGGATTCATCACTATTCAGTGGTGGAAGCAGGAGGATGCCACCGTCCCTCCTCGTGTGTTCCTCAACCGCAATGTCTGGGGCAGCGCGTGGTTTGGTGCCATGTTGGGCGCGTCCTTCTTCCTCATCGTTTACTACCTTCCCATCTGGTTCCAGGCGATCAAGGGCGCGTCTGCAACCAAATCCGGTATCATGAACCTCCCCGCCATTCTGGGACTTGTCATCATCTCGATGCTTGCCGGTGGTGCCGTCACAGCTCTGGGTTACTACACTCCGTTCATGCTCACGTCGTCCATCCTGATGGCAATTGGTGCCGGACTTTTGTCAACGCTGGAAGTCAACAGCGGCTCGCCGCAGTGGATCGGCTACCAGTTCATCTTCGGTGCTGGTGTCGGTTTCGGTATGCAGCAGACCCTTGTAGCTGTTCAAACAGTCTTGCCGGCCGACGACATCCCCATTGGTACCGCGATCATGATGTTCACCCAGACGCTCGGCGGTGCTCTCTTCATCTCGGTCGGCCAGAACGTCTTCACCAACCAGCTCATCAAGAACCTCGCCAGCATCGTGCCCGATCTCGATGCGAGCATCGTCCTCCGTACAGGCGCAACCGAGCTCAAGAACGCCATCGACCCCGAGTACCTCGGCGGCGTACTAACGGCCTACAATCTGACTCTTACCCAGACATTCTACGTGTCGGTTGCTTGCGGTGCCATGTCGATTGTCGGCGCGGTGTTCGTAGAGTGGAAGTCGATGAAGGGCAAGCAGATCACCATGGCTGCTGCTTGAGCGAGTCCCAAGACCGGGGACTTTATTTCAACCTGATGTGATGTCTTCTTGGGCGTCTAGATGCCTGTTTTGTATGATACCCTTTTCCAGCGGCATGTTAGCACCAGCATCTTGCAGCGAGCGCGGCGTTTGTCTTTTGGCATATACATTGTAATAGACGAGTGATGAATGGGAGGAGTGATAGACACGGCACTTTGCTTTTTGGCCTGATGTGCTGGCAAAGGCATGACGACTCTTCGCTCTAAGAAACCTGTAATTGAATAGATCAACACAATTGCATTAAACTCTTGGCCCGGTCGTTTCACAGCCACCAGCCACACCTCGAGGGCTTGTCGAGCCGGTCCCACCCGCCGTGACGTCAGCCCGTTTGTCGTGGTTTGACTCTTTTGGGACGTCACATGCAAGTCCCTTTCCCACCCAGGACGGCCGAGAAGAAAGTGTGTGGAGCCGGCAGCTGACATGGGCGAATCAACGCAAAGGGCGGCTGGAGAGTCGGTGCTGGATTGGTCGCGCGGGCGGTTGGTGTTCAACGTCGTCAGGCTTTAGGCTGATGCTTAGCAAGGCTTGTTTTTTGCAGGGTCAAGCCTCCCACTGGCGATCAACACTCATCCTGCGCTGCGCCCGCCTTCGATTGCGCGTTCGGCGCTTCTTTTCCCAGCCTTGCATATTCTGCTGACGCCCGCCCACGCCATGCGCCTGCAGACTGCGCTGCTCCTGCGACGATATACATTTGACATCCACTGCTAGCTGGCCTCTGCCGCGCGCCACAGTTCCGTTGCGCCGAGACGCGACAACAGCCGGCAGAGCCCGCACGACCCGACGTCTTACAGACAGAGCCACCGTCGCGCATCGCGGCCATGGCAGAGGAGAAGGAACCGAGGCCTGAAGCCGCGCAGAACGGGCATGCGCCAGTCGTGCCGGAGAAGGAGGGCGGGATGGACGGCGCTGAGAGCGAGCCCCCAAAGCCGCAGAAGACGGATACGTCCGGCAGCAAGAAGAAGGGCCCGGAAGGAGGCTTCGACGACACGCCCATACCGCGCGCGCCGCCCGGCTATACCGTCAAGTTCACCCTCCACCGCGCCAACAACCTCCCGCTCGCCGACATCAACACGCTCAGCGCCGATCCCTTCATCATGGCGCAACTGTACACCGGCCTGCCCACGCGACACAAGGAAGACCCGCCGTTGACGCTGCGAACGCCGACGATCCGCCAGAGCACCGATCCCGTGTGGGACTGCGAGTGGGTGGTCGCCAATGTGCCCTCGTCCGGCTTCAACCTCAAGTGCCGCATATACGACGAAGACCCGGCAGACCACGACGACCGCCTCGGCAACGTGCACGTTACCGTTCCCTCCATAAACGAGAACTGGGGAGGCATACACGACCAGACATACCCGATCAAGAAGCGCATGGTGAGCAAGCGGGCCTATGCGCTGCGTGCCATGGCTGTGTGTTTCGGCAAGGCGCATCACATGAACGGCACGCTGAACGTGAGCGTGCAGGTGCTAGGCAGGACCGAGGATGAAAACGGGGGGCGCGCGTATACGATTGGACCGCAGTTCTGGATACGGCACTACTCGCCGCTCTTGGGACGCTTGCTCGGCCAGAAAGAGCCCAACAACGATGGCCGGGTGT
This sequence comes from Alternaria ethzedia, assembly GCF_023757985.1. NCBI lineage: Eukaryota > Fungi > Ascomycota > Dothideomycetes > Pleosporales > Pleosporaceae > Alternaria > Alternaria ethzedia. The sequence continues at coordinate 122,891 of NW_026056213.1, read as the reverse complement.
CCCGCAGGAACGGCAAGCAGAAGCCTGAGAAGTACAACTTCCAGTCGAATCAGATGCAGATGCGCGGTCCGGTTCCCGAAGCCATGTACCACCGCTACGTCGAGTTCAAGCCTTTCGTTAAGAGCATGTTCACCGCCAAGGGCGTGCGAGGATTCGTCTTATCCAAGGCACTGCACCACCAGCACGCGCGCGTATACAACTTCGATCACGCCACAGAGTTCAAGGTTCTGCCTGCGCCTTGCAAGGAGTTCACGCAAAAGTTCCTCGAACTAGTCCACTACGATCAGGGTGGGAGAATCTTCACCTACGTCTTGACCCTCGATGCGCTCTTCCGATTTACAGAGACTGGTAAAGAATTCGGCATCGACATGCTGAGCAAGCATACCATGCACAGCGATGTGGCAGCTTACGTAGCATTTTCCGGTGAGTTCTTCATCAGAAGACTAAAGCACAAGGACCGCAAGCCTCCGGATGAAGGCGGGAACAACACATCCCACCCGCCAGGCGACATCGACGGCGGACCCCCCAAGGAAAGCCCAAACAAAGACCCAGCCTACTACGAACTCGTCATCGACAACGACTCTGGCACCTACCGTCCCAATGCCAAACTCCTCCCTCAGCTCAAAGAATTCATGTCTCAGAACCTGCCTGGCCTACACATCCGCACCCTCGACTGCCAAGGCGACGCCGAGAAGATGGAAGCCATGAAGTCCGAACAGCGCGAGCGCAAGAAGAGGGAGGGCCAAGCTGTGGTCTACACTCAGATCAGCAGAAGCAGCAGTATGAGTAGTAGCGACGAAGAGGAACTGGATCGTCTAGAGAGTGAAGGTCAAATGGCGCCCAAGCATCTCAGACACCAGGTGCAACGGGAGGCCGAGGCGAGAGTCGATGCATTGAAATTCCATGCCAAGGAATACCGCCCGAGTAATAACCACGAGGGGTGGAGGGGCGATGGCCATCCCGCTAGAGCCGATGACGGGGAAGTGGACAAGATGAGGCAGGAGAACGGAGATGAACCGGTGACATCGCACGAGAGCACACAATCTGGTGCTAAGAGCTAACCTGCATACTCGACTAACGTCTATTCCTTTTCGTCCATCTGTCATCATCACGCCTTGTACATGGTTTCCTTGATACGTTTCCCAGCATATCATCTTCTTGCACTCGAGCTTCTGCTACTTTAGTGTTTTCTTTTTTCGTTGTGCTTTCTTGAATTGCATCTTGTCCGAGTTAAAAACGCTTGCAGCTGAAGAGAGCCAGAGAGAGAGAGAGTGGGAGGAAACATTACATACACGGACACTCTCTCTACCCCGAGATACCCGCCATCCTATATTCCTGTAGTAGAAGAGCTTAATTTCCTGCTATTATCAAATTTACCTGTTATCATTGTAACGAATACTTTTCCGTCTTTGTGAACACTACGCATGAGCCCTGCCAGCCGTGAAGACTCTACATTGGTTCACCCCACCCACGCGTTCATCACACCCACTCCGGCACCTCAACCTCCGGCTTACTAACTCCAAACCTCACTGCTTTGGCATAATACTCCAACAGCGCTTCCCCTTCTTGTCTCCCCCTCTCAAACTCCTTCCTCAATCTCTCCCTCCCCTCGCCAAACAACCACACCTGCTCCCCGCCAGCACCCATCCGTTTTCTCATTCCGCGACTGTAATCGAGCGCGTGTCGGACTTCTCGGCGGTCTGTGGCCTTGGCTTTGAGTGCGATGTAGGCGGTTAGGTTGAGGAGGACGGCCAGGTCGAGAGGCGTTGTCAGGGTTGTTGGAGTGGTGGATGCTGAGGCGGAGGAGGTAGTAGAGGTCGATGTCGAGGTGGAGCTTGATGCGGTAGACGAGGGATATTGGGGCAGATCATGGCCGGTTTCGCTTCTTAGGGCAAGGAAGACGCCGGTTGTCAAGGCGGCGTGGATGTAGGTTAGTGGGAACTTGTTTGTGGCTGTGTGCAGTTCGAGGCTGCTTTCTAGGGCACTGGATAGTGGGGTCCAGACTTGGAGTGGGGGAGCGCGGGAGCTGTTGGTGTTGCTGTTGCTGCTGGTGCGTTTGGGCGTGGAAGAGGACAGGGTTTTGAGGACCCAGAGATGAGCGTTCGCCCATTGTTGGGGTACGTTCCAGTTGGTTTGTTCAGACGCGTTGTTCAAGCTCGTTTCGAGTAGACCGGGATATGCAAAGAAGTAGTCTCTTATCGCGCGGTGGGTGTAGCTTATCCTCAGGCTCTCGGTACTGGCGTGTTGATCGGGTGGTGTGGTGTCGAAGATGGTCAACATTCCTTTACACCGCTGTTGGGTGAGGGTCTGCATGTCTTCGACTCTCTTACTTATCTCGACTGCTGTCAAGGGCCGTACATCTGCGGCTAGTGTTGCTGACGTCTCGGCTGTGAAGGCAAAGGAGAAAGGAAGGATGGCCGGGCATATGTCTTGATGTGAGAGGAGGGCGTGCAGTTTTCCAACTGCTTCGACGTCCTCTGGAGCCATTTTGCTGAGCATGTGGGCGAGCAGATCGTCCAGGAGATAGGGAAGCCCCTCTGCGCGATCTTTCAGGACGAGAAAATCAGAGTCGGGCTCTAGACTTTCGAAGAGAAACGTGGTGGCGAGTTTCAGCCACAGGAACACTCCTGAGCTCTTTTCAGCGAGCATCCCGACGATGTGTTCTTCCTCTTGGCCGTCCATCTTCCCTCTTAGCGAATGCAACTTTGGTTCCTCGCCGAACGTTCTGATCAGGTAAGTCTGTATATCATCTCTCGTGTATTCCTCCAGTACCATCCTAGGCTTATTCTCAAACGCCGAATAGAAGACTGGTGAGCTCCGGGCCGAAAGCAGGAACTTGACGTTGTCTCTCCGCGAAGTGCTGAACACGAGGTCCATCAACTCCTTCGGATAGTCATCCGTCTCATCCAGCCCATCGATCATGAAGAGAAACTTCTTGTTCGCATCGCCGACCAAGCTCTCAAACGCTGCTTTCAGTTCCGGAAAAGTGAACTCGTGTAGGCCACCAGCGTAGGATTGGAATGCATTCCAGCGATCGGAGAACAGGTTCTGCATAATGACCCCGTCTTCTTCCAGGGGCCCAAATATCATGTCCTGTAAGCTTTCGTAGATGATGGCTCGCAGTAGACCAATGGAACTCTTCTGCAGCTCTGTCCCATTGTTCCAAAGAAAGAACCCAGACGTGATGCCGGGTTTCTGACCAGACCACGCCTCGAGATGTGGGAACAAGAGTGGATTGCGGAAGAGATATTTCATCAGAGTGGTTTTCCCTGAGCCCGGTTTACCTGGAGCCGTTGTAAGAAGACATTCAGGGATCGAAAGACGGAATAGTAAGAGATGAAGACGCACCGGTGAGCCAATATATTTCTTCGCCCCTCGTATTAGTAAACCACTCCAGCAAACCGCCAACCTGTCTCGAGCCGTCTCCCATCACCCACTCGAACCCTAAATCGACGGAACTATCGATGCTATTCATCCTTTCGTCCATCTCCTCGAACCACAGCCTCTCGAAGATGGTAGCGCGGAAGTATGCTTCCTTCTCCGCCTGGATGAGCGCATCAACCTGTTTGGAAAACTCCTCTACATCCTTCTTCTTGCTGCTTTTCCAATCATTGCTGTGGATCATATCGAGGGTTTGGTTCTGCCACTTTTCCCAATGCTTCGTGTGCACGCCTTCGTCGCCGCTGAACAGAGCGAGACCAGTCTCAATGGATTGATCCAGATACTGGCGCATAGCGAGCAGTAAACTCGTCTCAATGTCGCGACGAAGGGCACGGTACTTCTTCTTTGTACCTGTCACATTGGCCTTCTTCCACACCCCGTTCAATAATGCTTCGCGCGCAGTGGGCCATCGCGGGTCACCAAACTTTCCCTTCTCTTGCGCAGCGATTAGCGCGTCGATGAATGAAGCTGTCAATTCTTTGACTAGCTCAGCATGCTTCAGCAATTGCAGCGCTGCCTCGCTAAGTTTCTTGGCTGCTTTTGCGCTCTTTGCTGATTTTTCGTCGTACAGCTCTTTGAGCTCAGAATTGTCAATTAGGTCGGTCAGGCGATAGAGATTGTGTATGATATCTTGTAGGAAGGCTGCATTTTCCACGAGCGGTGTTGTCGAAGGTGAGCTAGGCTGGAAGATGGGATGGTCTTTGCGTAATGCGTTGATGGAGAAGTCGATAGTTTGGATGAGCGCACTTGCAAGGCCGACCGCCGGTATGGGCCGCAACATACTGTGGAATTGCTTTTTCGCGGCACAGCAAAAGCCTAGTCGCGACGTCTGAGCCTTGTGACCCTTTTGATATGCGAAGCGCATGTCTGCTGCGCCCCTAAGGCGTATGCGCACAGACCAAGTTCACTGAGGGCCTAATCCAGGGTGCGGGCGTTTCAAAGTTCAGCGCACGTCGATCTTGCCGACACCACGACCTCCCGCGGTCGTCTCAGGACCGAGGTACTAAGGTCAGACCGTATGGTGCCTTCGCTACGACGACGTCGGGTTGGAACGGTCTTACCTGCCTAGCTATGATGCCACGTTGCCGACTCGACGGCTTCAGCCTGATATTGCGTAATATCGCAGATGCGTAAGAACGCCGCGCCAGCAGTCCGAGGTAGAGAAGCTCTGTGCTCTTCAATGGCACCAGAAGTTTGAGACTGAGCCGGACGCTTCTGACATGGTAAAGATAGACTGGATCTGCATGGGTTGACGTTTGCCTTGCGCCTACTTCCTCCGTCCTGCCCGGCGCAGTCGTCCCTCACCACAGTGGACCGCTAATCATGACGTTCAACAAGAGTTTCACCTCTTTCTTCAGTAGTCCAGCATGGATAAACCATCGATATGGATTTTGGCACTGCCGTTGGTGTCGTTTTCTCGATGTCTTTGCTAGAACTCACATTGTGCTAACAACATCGACTGTCACGGGGGATACCTCTGGAATCCATAACAGATCCACCTCTAAACACACAACCCTCTTGTCATCTTCCATGCTCTACTTTAGCCAATAGCGTTGGCATCGAATCTCTCTTCTGGCATAAGCTTATACTTTTCTACCCAAAACCTTCCGCCACGCAAACTCCTCCCTAAACCCCAACAACTCCTTCATCTTCGCATTACAAACCGGACTCCCCCTCCCCCTCAAACCGCCCAACACTTCCGTCTCAGGACAAGCCTTCCTCAGCCATTCCTCACTGCTCCCTTCTTCCTCCGGCACCGTAATCTCATCATTAACCGCATTAAAAATCTGGAACCCCAACCCATCCGTCTTCAAACAACACTGCACCATGTTCCCCAAATCGCGCGCATCGGTATAACTCCACGCATGCACCTTGAAATCCCGAGGCCGAGTCAAATACGCCGAGAACTTCTTGGCGTGGTTTTCAGGTTCTATAACTGCGGAGATGCGCAGGCAGTAGATGTCTACGCTGGGAAAGCGGCGGGCGAAGGAGGCGGCCGTGGTTTCCATGCAGACTTTACTGGTGGCGTAGACGTCCATGGGGCTTGTGGGACTGATTTCTGTGAGGGGAAAGTGCGGGTAGGAGACGTTGCCTTCGGCGTAGGTGATCCCGTAGGTGGTTATGCTGGATGCGAGGATGATCTTCTTGACGCCGAGTTTGCATGCTGCCTCGATGACATTGTAGGAGCTTAGGGTGTTGATGCGGTAAGTTTCGTTGTCGGGGAGGCGCATGGGTTGGGGGATGCCTGATAGGTGGGTCGGGTTAGTCTTGTTGAGAGTTTGTTGCTGGAGTCAAGTGATGTTTCCTGATTCCCTGCTTATTTGCAGGATGTCTAGAGGTGGGATGGAAAATGATACGTACCAGCAAAATGTACGACTGCATCTGGCGTCTTGACTGGCTCCATAAAGGGTTCACTAATCTTGAAGTGGCAAGACAGACTGTTGAAGGCTTGCGCCCCATCTGTGAGATCGGCCTTTAGAGTGTGTACATTGGGGTTGTCCAGAGGCGTTGCATCCACGTTGAGTATCTCGTGGCCGAAGGTAAGCAGCTTTTCAATTACATGGCGTCCTGCGACTCCAGAACCACCCGTAAATACTATTCTCTTGGTTTGTGAAGAGGCCATCACGCAAATGCGTAGGAATCTGCGAGATGGAGCTGTAAATGAGATCCGACGAAGGCGTTTATAAGTATGTAAATAAGGAACAACCAGTCGTAGAATTCATAGTGCTGATCGTCAGGTTTGTTGTTCTTGGGCGGAGCTTCCCCGCTCTAGCTTACGAAGCTCTAACCTTGTTGGCTCTCTTGAGTGCCGATGTGCATGGAGTCTTGATGGCCGAATCTAGTAATAGTGCGCGGACATGCAGTATACTAGTAGCAGAAGACCTGGGACAAACTCATACCGGTATTGGTACATTCATTCATGTCTATCATTCAAGCCTCAGCTACTCAGTGAGCTGGCGCTTTTGATCGTTATGTTCGGTCTTGCACATCAATTCCCCTCTACACAACCTGGGTGCCGTAACCCCTGATCCTGTCGGCAAATGCCCAGCTCTGGTTCTCCAGCTTCACGTTCTCATCGAGATCGACGCCGTCCTTGGTAATGACGGCAATCGAGTACTTGTCCATACTCCTGGCATCCCTGTAGAAGAGAACCTTCATGCACTCCTTGATCTTCTCTACCGCCTGCTCCCTTGTGACGTTCTCCACGGCGGCCTCATCTGGCAATATTGTCCTTAGGATTGGCTGGGCGAGATGTGCACCGAAGCCAGTGGCCAGCGATGGTGATGAAAAGGTGGTACCGAGAAGGTCTGCGCTTGCGAGGAAGGGCTTCTTGTCTCCGTCCATGCCCACGATGAGCAGGTGGTTCCACAATGGATCGAACTTTGAGCGGCGATTGTACATGACTTTGGCGAGGTAGGTGTGGAGGTTCTTGGCATTCAGCGAGTTTTCGGAGGAGGAGTAGTTCTCGCGGATGTCGAGCGAGTTGAGTAGGCGGTCCAGGTACTGCATGTCGGAAACATCGCCGCCGAAACCCACGACGACCTCGTCATTGAACTTTCGTAGGCGCTTGACGTCGGTGAAGCGAGCGAGGGAGCCGTATGAAGCTACATGTATGGTCAGCCAGACCCTCACTGCCTATAGTAGTGTGCCATACCCAGGTTGTCGGCGGCGATGACTACGCCGTCCTTGAACTTGGCCGCAAGTACTGAGGTACCCGTGACGATCGGGCTCTGGGTGTGCTGGTTGGGGCCGGCAGCGGAGAAGTGCGAAGGGTCGTAGGCGCCGTATACATCGTCTCTGGGCTACGATGCATTAGTACTGTTGCTGTTGGAGGCGGGCGGAAGACATACACGACCCCAAGCTTGCGGCAGGTGGTTCATGGTGGAAGAGGCGACTGAAATGCAGAACTGCAGAGACGGTGTTGTTCGGGATTCGGAGAGAGTGCTATGTCGCAGTGGGCTCAGAGATGAGGTTGTTGTTGTCACGACGCTCGTCAGGCAGTCGGTGGTTGCGCAGCTCGCCCGCCAAGACACGGAGCTGGCCCAAGCTCCGCATATTGAGGTCAATCGAGCATCGCCCACCAGCATTGCGCACTCACAATGCTCGGAATCGACTACCCAGACAGTGACGACGAGGACGTCGTGCCCGCGACCAAGCCAGAGGTGAGACCCGCAAATCTGTGCAGAGGGCTCGGATCGCTACTAATATAGAGTTGACCAACATTCCTGCAGCTGTCGCGCCCACCCCAGCGCCTCTCTCCGCTCCCGCGCCTCTCGAACAGCCGCCTACATCGTCGGGTCCGGTGAGCGGCCCTGCGCAAGGTCCGACAGTATCGCCGCCTCCAGAGGACGATGCCAACGCGAACGAAGCCGCGCCAGGTTCACCACACACAGCTACACGTGCCCTGATTCAGAACCTTACTCTACCTACCGTACCGAACTTCGATATACCGCCTTCTCCGCCGGGATCACCACCACAGAAAGCGACGAAGAAGTTTGCGCAATTTCTAGAGCTCAAGAAGAAGGGCCAGCATTTCAACCAGCGCCTGGAAGGCTCGTCCGTGCTACGCGATCCGGGACACATGCGGAAGCTGATGGGCTTTGCGGGAATCAGCGAAGAGGACGCATATGCATCTACACTGCCACAAGATGTCGCGATACCGGCAGTCTTCCCGGAGTGGGCCTATGTCGAGGAATTGAGGGCTTCACAGAAGCGCATCGCAAAGACCAAAGACCAAGAGAAATCCAAGGCACCGAGAGAAGCTCTCGAGTTTGTGTCCGCGTCCAAGACTGGCGCGTCGAGTGGAACGGGCACGGCGTCAAGCTCTGCTACGGGAAAGCGCAAGGAATTGGAACATAGAGGAAAGGACGATCAGGGCACAAAGAGCAAAGTAGAGCGCAGGTCAAGGTCGCCGAAGAGGAGACGATCAAGGTCGAGAGAGAGAAGGTGAGGGGAGAAGATAGCACAGACTGAGAAGACTTGTAGTAATACTGTGAATGCGGTGTTCGCACAACCAAAATGAAGTACACCCCAAGACATCTGATCCAGACCCTTGCTGTGCATGCCCGCCACAGACGGTAAATGCATGCTCTCACTACATGGGCGCCAAGACACTAGCGCGCGGAAGCTCCAGGCATTCGAGCTGCGTAACTCCAGAGCTCCAGCACCAACAAACAGAAGCGTCGCAACAGCCCACCCCCCTTCCGATACCGACTGTACCTCTGCAACCCCGCCCAAATCCGCCTCTCCAAAACTCGACGATGGCTGCCCTCTACACCGGTGCACCTCCGCAAGGCGGCCCAGGCTATTCGTTCAAGCAGACCCCCACAACTGTCCCGTCAGGCGAGCGGCAACATGGCTTCTACCCGTACGCTGGCTCGCCATGCTGAACATACGCACCGCTAACACAATGCAGCTACACGGACAACGGTGGCTCAACACTGGGCATCTCCGGCGCCGACTTCGCCATCCTCGCAGGCGACACACGCTCGACTTCCGGCTACAACATCAACACACGATACGCACCCAAGCTCTTCAAGATCGGCGGCGAGGGACCAGAGAACAAGGGTGCCAGGATAGTGCTGTCAGTGGTCGGTTTCGCCGCCGACGGTGATGCGCTGAAGGAGCGTCTCGACACCATCGTCAAGATGTACAAGTACCAGCACGGAAAGCCCATGACCGTCTCCGCCTGCGCACAACGACTCAGCCACATCCTCTACAACAAGCGCTTCTTCCCCTACTACGTACATGCCATCCTGGCTGGTCTGGACGAGGAGGGCAAGGGTGCGCTGTACTCCTACGACCCGGTCGGCAGCTACGAGAGGGAGCAGTGCAGGGCGGCTGGCGCTGCGGCATCTCTCATTATGCCTTTCTTGGACAACCAGGTCAACTTCAAGAACATGTACGAGCCAGGCAGCGGAACAGGCCACGAACTCAAGTCGAAGCAAGCACAACCGCTACCGCGGGATCACGTCGAGGACCTGGTACGGGACGCCTTCACGAGCGCCGTGGAGAGGCACATTGAGGTTGGTGATGGCCTTCAGATGATGATCATTACAAACGAGGGCATAGCCGAGACCTTCACACCCCTCAAGAGGGACTAAAAAGGTGTGACGTATAGACTTGGGGTGCAGTATCTTCACGAATTTGATGACTTCAAAACACCAAGCGGATGTATAAGTAGCATACCTCATGCTACTGAAGACTAAGAATTCATCTACATGATCAATGACCGAACATGTTCAAGACAACCTCCCATTCTCCTTGTATTATCTTGATATTGTTTATTTATTAATCTGCAATTAATAACTATGTGCTATATCTATAACTTATCCAATAACAGAACGCTGTTGTTGACTTATCTTCTAGTATATATTATGAAGTGATAAGTAGATTGCTACATATGCTTAGCTTTTAGGATACGTAGACAACATACCTACGTTAAGACTAATGCACGGAGCACCTAATTGGCATTGTGTTCCTATCTTAGCACAGATGTTTTCTCCGCTATTACAAGTGAAAGAAGGCATAATATGACATAGGCAAGAGCAAAAAAGAACAGACACCCTTGAGGTATTAAGTGTCTGGTGAAAACTCCGCTACACTCCCCAAATCGGCATCCTGGCATGCTCCGAAGATGCCATGCCAGGACGCCGCCTTGGGGAGTGTAGAAGTGGTTTTATCACGACTCGAACCCGCGGCTTCCAACATAGCTGGGAGCGACCCAGCATTGGCGGTGGTCTTACCCACTCCTTTGCTATGCTGCACGTTTCCGGCCGATCATCAGGTCTTCCATCCCGAGTCGATGGAGGGACGTAGAAGATCTAGGACTATATAGCGAGAGAGAGTTCGTGGTATACTCTGTATAAAATAGGCGGTGGAGGGAGATGGCTGGACTGGTGGGGAGGCGAGGTGAAGGTGAGTGTGGGCGTTTGCTATTTTGCTGGGTGAAGGTGGGCTGTGCGTGTGTGGCCTGTGGGAAGCGAGAGGTTTGACGAAGAGAAAGATGGTGAAGACTGAAGGATGACAAGGCTATGATCATGACGAAAGGATGGCTTGAGAGGAGAGACAAAGGTTGCTGATATACTCACGTGGGCATCAATAGGGTGGATGATGTAGCAACAAAGACATCGGAGAGACCACAACCCAACACATATAAGAGATTGAGGCATGAATAGAGTACGACGAGGTCGACCTACGTGAATGAAGAAAAATGTACTCACGCAGATGGCAACAGATGCGAAAGAGTGCACTTTGCTACGTCGAAAGATGATCAATCGACGATAACGACTAGGATTAACGGCACACGCATCGAAATTTGTATCAAGAGATACACCATGGTCGACCAAAGATGTGCGTCGATGAAGGAACGAGGGAGGTTCGTGTGCGTCGTGCGCGCCCCCGGGGCCCCTGCCCCAAACGTGCTAGCCGTCCCCACATCGGCAACAGCCAGCCAGGTGCCGACCCATCACTCTACCTACTGCAACTCGAGCACGTACTTCTCAGGCGGCCACTTCATCTGGACTTAAGCCTTCTATCACCTCCGACGCCATATTGGGAAGAGGAGAAAAACAAGCTTTCTAACCGAAGAACCGGATCTGGGAAATGCGCAAACGCGGCACGCGTCGCTTCTCGAATTTCATCTAAACAGATTGCTTTCGATAACTCGTCGCCCTAAGACCTGGATGTCTCGCCCGATCGCCCTAGATCACGGTCTCGCGAATTCAATGTGAAAATCGAACGTTCAGTTGCCGAAGGTGTTGGGGCTGCAATCCACAGGAACAGCATGGTTACCACTGCCAATCAGCACATACGCGTTACGAGTGTTGAGATTCTCGATCCCGAACCGCAGAGATGCGAAGAAGAAGCTACCATACGTTCACAAGACTTGCGCCCAACCGAACCGACGGGAGCTTTATCCGGTGGCTCGTAGCACACGCATTATATGCAAGCAAGCCTGCACGACACCCCCAAAAGCATACCTGTCAAACGAATCTAGAGCCCAGTTTCGGTGTAGTCAACACGGAATGGCTGCCTTTGGCGCACTGATTAATTTCCACACCACCTGCAGGACGTTACACGTGGAAAACTGAACCCGGGTTACGGCACTGACAAGCTTTGCTTTCATATAATCGCAAGTCACACGACGATGCCATACTCTAGAATGTTGCCTCTTGGGGTGTAGTCGCCTAGATCGATACCGTGGGCTACACTCCACCTGTAAGCGAGCATGTTGTATACTTCTTAGGGGATACAGAGGCAAGTATAAAGAGACGATAGGTAGGTATTCAATTCGATACCATCCCAGAACAGTCACAACACTTGCGTTCATTTCATCCAACGATCATCGGCAGAGCATTTATCATGAAGAGTGCAATCATCTTGACCGGCGTTGCTGCCTTCGCGACACAGGTAGCCTCTCATGCCACTTTTCAGCAGCTTTGGGTAAACGGTGTAGATCAGATAAGTACCCCCAAGTGTCTTGTATCAACCGCTGACATCCATCCACCAGTCGACGTGCGCAAGATTACCCAATGGCAACAGCCCCGTCACCTCAGTAGCAAGCAACGACATCCGCTGCAACGCCAACCGCGGTCCAGCAGCCTCGAAATGCAGCGTTCCTGCCGGTGGTACCGTCACCGTAGAGATGCACCAGCAGAACGGCGACCGCTCATGCGCTAACGAAGCCATCGGCGGAGCCCACTACGGCCCCGTTCTGGTCTACATGTCCAAGGTTGCAGACGCATCCACAGCGGATGGTTCGACCCCCTTCTTCAAGGTCTTCCAGGATACATGGGCGAAGAACAGCGGTGGCGGTGGCGGTTCGGATGATTACTGGGGTACTAAGGATCTGAACAAGAACTGTGGAAAGATGGATGTGAAGATTCCCACCAACCTGGCCCCTGGAGATTATCTACTGAGAGCGGAGGCTATTGCGCTACATGCTGCAGGTAGTGCCAACGGCGCCCAATTCTACATCACCTGCTACCAGATCACTGTCACTGGTAGTGGATCTTCTTCACCCGCTGGCGTATCGTTCCCTGGAGCATACAAGGCTACCGACCCCGGTATCCAAATCAACATCTACCAGAACCTCGCTTCGTACGTCGCTCCCGGTCCGGCAGTCATCGCGGGTGGTACAGAAGCCGTTGCTGGTAGTGCTGGATCAGCTGTCACTGCTACTGGTGGAGCGCCAGTTGCTACAGCTACTGCAACCACGATGAGGACGTCAGCGGTAGCCACCTCTGCCGCCGCTGTGCCAACGAATGGAGGTGGTTCTGGCGCTTGCTCTGTTGCAAGGTACGGCCAATGCGGCGGAAATGGTTTCACTGGATGCAAAACTTGTAAGTCGGATGAGCTGAGAAAACGTGCAAATAAGGCTTTACTAACGCTGTGTAGGTGCTTCAGGACTTACCTGCAAGGCCGGAGGTGATTACTACTCGCAGTGTGTCTGATTAGCTTGAATGCAGTCCAAGGGAGGCCCGTAGAAACTTCGTGTAAATACTTTGCAGTTGACACAGGCGCCAAAACCTGTTGCATTCAACAAATGACATTCGTTGTAGCCGCCTAGGTGGAATCAAAGTCTGCGTGATAGGGAAAACGCCCTCCCACAGCTCCATCGCATTTATCGCATCCAAGAACATTGTCAACATTAACATGCCTGGATCTGACTCATTTGGTCGCATGTGCCCTTTGAATGTCATGGGCTTCTAGACTCCGCCCTTTCCATCGGAGCAAACACGTCAAGCTAACCCTCTCCAACCTACCGGCAAAATCATCGGCACTATTTTCATTCCGAAGATTCTCAATCACCATGCAGCCATAAGGATACATGCAAACAAAAAAAGACAATCCAGATCAAGAAAACCAGTCAGACTTTGCAAAACACACCTGACGCGTGTATCCTGACATCTGTGCATGCAACGTTCTTCAGTGCCGCGATTCGGCATTGGACGCCTAACACTGTTGCCTAGCGCTGACACCACGATGCTTGCACTCGCTTACCAAAGCCCGCCAAGTAGGTACTCCGAGGGCTGCACCAAATGTGTAAGGCATGCAGTTAATGGCTTGTGCTGAGTGGGGAAGAGTCAAGTTGAATTCCGAAGCAGCTGAAAAGGGCAATGACGAACCTGATAGGGTCTCCGAGCTGATCGGTAGTGATATGACGAGTCTGCATATAAGAAGACATGTGGAACATCAATGGCAGAGTCATACTTGTCAACGAGAGCAGCCGCATACATTAAGTCGACTGTCTCAGCCCTCTCAATATCTCCAAGCAGTATTGATACGACGTCTACTTGTCACTGCTACCGAAGTACCACCACAATGTCTTCTCAATCCAACACTACCTCACCAAGCGATCTGCCACGCTATTCTACCACGGCACCACCGCCATACTCATCTTCCGATGCGAACTCTCTAATCTCAACGAAATCAACGTCGAAAAGTATTCTGGCAAAGTTGCTGAACCGAAAGCGTATGTTCATACATCCTTTGGCGGATTGGAACTCTAGCTAATACAGATAGCAGCTGCTGAAGCGACGTCGCAGTCGAGCAACGAAGCACAAAAGAAAGTGGATGAGTCTGAGAACAGAGCTGCTGCGAGAGCGGCGTACTTCTCCGGGCTCTGAACGATTCACCGCCTTTAGAGGAGTCAGATTGCCGGATTTGGGTTTCGGATGACGCGTGGAATAGTTCGCATGCTTGGATTCTGGGAATAATGTTGCTGGAAGAGCGGTTTGAGGCGTACATTGTGTCGGATCTCCATAATATACCGGGGTTCGGGTATGAGGCGTTGGACGGTTTGTTTTAGTTGGCCGAGGCTTTGCAGTCCTGTCAACACAATTGATTACACTCAGAACAAGTCCTGGATTGGTCAGCAAATTCTTTCTGCATGTGACTCTTCAGCTTACCGCATTATTCCACGTTGCGTTGTCTAGCCAGTTCAGAAAGTCGGACGACTCTGTTGGTATAGGTTCCAGCCCCTCGGTCATGGGCATATCGAAGAATCCCTGCCCCATCCCGGTCAGATTAGCTGCGGTATCGTCACCGGCATCTGGTGTGCCTTTGGTTGGAGGTTCGTAGTTCAGGACCTCATCTAGTACCAGCGCGAGCATTTTGTTGAGCTCGTTGCAAAGCTTGAGATTGCCGTCGCCGGGAAGAACGCTCCATTCCAAACATGAAGTCAGCACGGAAAGGTTACGGATTATGTCGGCCCGGGAGACTGTGCTAGGCAGTGGTACGCCCTCGATCGTACATCTCCGGAGCTCTAGTGCCAATACACCAGCAGCTGGGGAACAGTAGAATAAAATGACAGTGGGGAAATGGCGACGAGTTTCGTATATGCGGTTTTGCGGCTTAGAAGCCACGAGTGAGGACACCAGTAGCTTCAGAGACACTTCCAACAATGCCGGCAGAGCTTGTTGCGTTATCCGATGAAGGAGGCGTTGTGTTTGGAAATGTACGTGCAGGTAATCCAGGTAGTAGGCGACCAGTCGCATGGCCAGACCAGGACCGCGGTCTACCCAAGCAGCTTCTTCGGTATATGTATCATAGCGAAGGTGAGTCGGTAATGAGTTCCACCATTCGGCACATTCGGCAGATATTGCTCTGCTCTTGTTAGCCGAAGGTTAAAAAGCGATGGGAAATCTAGACGTACTCGACATTCCGCACCACTTCACTATCCTTTTCGCCTGCAAGACTTTGCTCTAACAACCTCTCTTTAAACACAGCAAGTTGGCATCGCATCCTACCGAAAGTAGTAGGGTGTAGATGACCTTCGGTATTCCAACCGTCGCTGTCGAGCTTCGAGAGCGCAGCATTGAGTACATCAGTATCGTCCGAGGCCATAGCGCGATCGCTAATGTCCAACAACATCTTGCGGTCACTGTATCTCCAGCCCATCATCGGAGGCCTTCCGTAGAACACCGCCAGCGTCTTGTCGCCGTAATATATCGCCGCGTAGAGTCGTCTCCTGAATTCGCGCATGAAGAACGGTTCTGCGTTGCTACCGTCTACGTTGCAAGCCTCGCAGTGGATTCCCGCAGCGTAAAGTGCGGATACGCTGTCGCCCATACGCCTCCAAGTAGCATGATCTGGAGAGTCAGCGATCGTAATTTAGTCTTCTGGATGTAGGGGTGACGTACGGTTGTCCCCATAGAAGCTACTGACTACCATCAGATTGATGTAAACGAGGCATACCATGACTGCTTCCATCAAAACGTGTACGGTAAGCCTGCGTATGAATGATACGTACGCTCATTGACAGCGCCATGTGTTTGGCATATGTTGATACACGTATTGGTTGCATGCATTATGTCCTCGATGAACTCCTCTCTATTCATCTGCTTGCCATCTTCTAATGTGAAGAGGGGGTCGTTAGGCGATGTGAACTGGGCACTAGAGCCGGCAATCGCCATGATCAAGCCCAAAATCTCCCATCTCAGATTTTTGCCTGTGAAGAGAGTGTGAAACTCTGACGGACGCATATCTGAAGGTATTTTCATTGGGCGAGCGGAGTTCCTTGTCATCTCGGCGTAGAGCAAGTGTGCGTGATTACCAGCAGCTTGGAGTTGTTCTAAGTCTATGCGCAGTTGTGGCAACGCGGAAAGAATAAGGGGACCAGGGAGGGCTGGATCTAGAATTTCGATGTACTAAGTCAGTTTATATCTCATACGCAGTGTGTACCTGAGAGATTTTACCCTTGTGCGATTCGAAATACATATGAAGAGACCTTTCATAGAAGGAAAATGGCTGAAGCGTAGAGACTATCGTATCTCCTAGAGAGAACTGGCAATGGCGGTGTGCCATGCCTCTATTTGACACGAAAGGGGCTGTGCTCGGACTTTCGGATGGCTGTTCATGTACTGTGTCTGGTAGCGGCTGCTCTTCTGTAAACACAGCGGCATAGCTAGTAGAACCCAAGAAGAAGTTCCGGGATGGGTCGGGTCCGCTTTGTGTTGTTCTAGTAGCAGAATCTGGAGGAGTAGGCCATGGCCCAATCCCCGCATCATTCCTCAAAGTTGGTGGACTTAGGGTCAACGGCGTCAACCTCCCCTGACTGGATGACGGATTTGTAGCCTGCGCATCCAACCGGCGACGACGCGGCTCTGGCTTCTTGCGAGGGGTGCCAGCAGGCTTCGTCATTGGGTTAGGATGATAAAAGCACTGTTCTGTCATCCCACGAGTCTGGCACTTTGAGCATGTGGGCGTGGCATGGTCGCACTTGATTTTCGATATGCGACATGGTTCGCACGACCTGCGCGTCACGATTAGCCACCCGTGGGTATCTGACTGTCGAATTCACCAACCTGGGCTTCCCGTTCCTTCGCAGCATACTAGATGATTCTCCGAATAGTGTAAGATTAGTGCGAAAGAACTGTTCCGCACCTAAGCTCACGTATCTCCTACATACAGAAGCAGAACCTCGTCGGAGTAATTCTTCAATGTTCCGGCGAAACGGCCCCGCAGCTTGCTAATCCCAAGTAGGTCTAGATCACATCGCTTCACGCCCCACAGTCTCTCTCGCCATTGGATGAGGTTGCTGATAAGCGGGAGCCTACTGGTGATGTACATGATCCTTACTGGAAACAGCTAATGACACGGAATATTCGGAGTGAAAGAATGTCACCAGCCACACAAATTGCAGAACGCTCACCTGGGCAGTCATCAGGTGCATTCATTAGAATCCGCTCTGGAGGTGTTCGCTGATTCCTGCGTGAACAGGCTGATTGAGTACAGGTAAAGATTGAGCGATGAACGACACTGGATTACTCGTATCGGATATGTGAAGGACTGCTGACACGCAGTACGGAGTTCTCGACGCCGATGATCTAGCGCGAACTTCGGACATCGATTCCGTCGAAGGCTCCGCGTCAGAAGTCGTATCTGACATTCTGTGGCAAGTCTTTTCCGAGCAAATAAATGCCATTCGCTATGTATGCTGGTTCTCTGTGTTAAATTTAAAAAGAGCGCCCCAGGCGCCAACGCTGAACAATGCTAGAGTAAACTTGCTACCAATCCACAAGCGTGTACATCTTCGTATGTTTGGGTATAATGCATAGCTATAATCACTGCCACCATATTGCCTCTCAGCTCGCTACACGTAGTTGAGAAGGGACCATAATCGCCACCATCAATGTCCCTTTCTGAGGCTCCTGAGACTACTCCTGGGCAATCTCTTGGGATCTTCCCCTTCGACTATGACCTTCGTAGTGACGCGTATATTCTGCTCCTCTTCGCTCTCACCGAGATTGCTCATTGGGTACAGCTCGTCCTGGCTCCCTGTTCTTACATCATCTTCCTCGCCATGAGTGCTCAGTTTGCTACCCTTTGTCACACGACTAGCGTTCCCTAAAGAACGGCCCTTGGATCCAGGGGTAGCAATGCCAAAGTGGTATCCCTCAGTGGAACTCTGCTCTTTTCTCGATACCCTTGCGCGGTAGAAGCCGTACATTCCAGGCATATTGGCGGTGATGATCGCTACCGCGAATTCGATAGACGTGACGATCGTGACGGAGCCGAAGATGTACGACACATCTTTCGTGTTTGCGAGTTGCCACAGGACGATGAAGCGAAGAAGCGAAATCATAATCGTGCAGCCTCCAAGGGTAAAGACGCACATCAGACCGATTCGGCGGCGGACCGTAGTTTGTACGTGCCACAGAGGGTAGATCGGGAGGAGGTAAATCACTACGTCCATGAAGACGTTCTGCATAGTGTCAGTGGAGAGTAGTCTGACAGGTGACGAGCGACTTACAGCAACGGAGGGCAAGTAGTATGATAGACCAGAGGAAATGCAGACAGCGTTCGGATAAAGTTCTGGGGTGAAAAAGGCTTGGATGGGGATACATTGCAGGCCGTAGAAAATCCATGTGCCGCCCGTCTGCAAGCCGACCAGGATCATAGTGGTTATTACCGCGATCCTAAAACCTGGTGTGACCTCGAGTGTGCGGCGATAGAAGAAGAGGAACGACATCTTTATGAAGAACTGTAGAAGAAGATAGTAGAACTCTTCTGCGAAGAGATACTGCCTTGTGTGTTAATATGTATGACCAAGCGAGCGAAAGCGTGCATTGCACGTAAGACTGCCATAACGTACAGTGCTGATTTTCTTGAGGTTTTCAGGCTTAACACGAGGGTCGGTAACGTGCCTAGAAAAACAGTTGGAAAACTTCTCTCCAGAAAGTGTCAAACTTACAGCCCGCCGCCTAAGATGGTCCACATCCAAGCGATATACTGCTGCCCGATGAACAAAATCTGTCTCTGGGTCAGTCACAGCACGGCTCAGAAACAGGGTAGGTTTAACACTCACAGTTCCAACCAGCATGAACCAGTCGTCTGTACCAAAAGGTTTTCGTATAAAAGCTCGAGTGTAAAGCCGGATAGTAGATGATATCAAGCCCATTATGAAGAATGGAACTGTGGTGATCCAAACAATGGGCTGAATATTATCGTACACCACCAAATTCACATTATCTCCGGCTCTTCGGACAAAATCCATAGTGGGCAGTGAACAGTACGTGAAAACTCCAAACGGTATGCACTTCTTCTCAACAAATACCAAAAGATCGCGAGTGCTTCGTCCGGCCGCAATAAGTCGAAGTGCTGCGAGTGAGTAAAGAGTAACCCCTTACAAAACGGGGAAAGGTATGTGTCGCTATACGCGACGCAGGAACCATTTGATTTTTGCAGCATGTGCCCAATGAAACGGTGCGTGAGTCGGCATGAAGAAGCGCTCCCGATCCTTGTCATGAAGTCGGCCCTATGTCGTTGAAGTTCGCGACTCGTTACTAGGACGAGTATCGGGTGGGGGTTGCCAACGGTCCAAACATGCGGTAGCGACATTCGGTCCTGATGAGGAGACTCCTTTGGGCACGAACGTGCGGCGTGACGCAGAGTGATAAGCGGTGGCATTACCACGGTGTTCTTCAAAACTGATGTTATCTCCCTATCGCGACTTACGTTATAGGCAGTCCGCGAGCTACCCTTAAGGCTTAACTGTAATGCCTTGTTGTATCCTGATCAACTAGAAGTAGACTTTATACTTGTCTCCTTATGTATGCGCAAATGGTATGTGGGTAGTGGAACGCGAACACTTCGGAGGTATTGTGCATTGCCCTAGTCAAAATCTGGGGTTGGACTCCACGGAAGTCTGCATGAGGTGAGATATGCTTTCATTCAAGCTCGCGCCGCGCCGTTGCCGCTTGCCGCGCCTAGATTCCGCACGCACTCACCATGCTTCCTGCGAGACATTAGACTGTCCTGGCGAGACCGTACAAGAGTGAGTCAGGAACGGCACTTTATCGGATGTAGAACTGCAGGTTTTCCGACCGAAGTAACGCCTCACAAACAGTTCATGATTGGCGCACTGGTTAAAATGAACCTTGCCGTCTCCACAGTGCAAGGCGCGCAACGTCGAGGCTTTGATATGATCAGCTGCTGAAATTCTCCGTCCCCAAGGGTCGTGGTTTTAAGCGAAATCCTTCTGTCTCTTATCCATTGCATTTTTCTGGAGCTTCTCGGCCTCAACCACGTTTTACCCCAGCAAGCAGCATGTCCGCGAAAGAGCTTAGGATCCGCCCAGCAGGTTGGGAGAGCGCTCCTGCAGAGGAGGACTTCGCTCTCTCCGATATGGACCACACCATGCCGAAGATCTATGTGCAGATAGTGGAGGTGTTCCAGCTCGCGCCACATGTTGAAAAGGCCAAGGTCGTGGATAGCATGGCCAAGGGTCTCGAAGTCACATTGAGCCAGTTCCCAATTCTCGCCGGCGGCTTGAAGATGGACGCGGACAATGGACGGCTGTGGGTGACGAAGAAAAAGGACAGTGAAGTCAGTCTGTTCGTGCAGAACCTGGAGGAAACGTTTCCTTCGTTTGAAGAGCTGGATAGGACCGATTTCCCAGCCGCGACGTTCAAGGGACACAGGTTGTTGCCCAAGGCGGTGACAGAGAAACAACTGTTCTCGCCGCTTGGGGACAATCAGGAAGACGATCTCCTCATTTCTACGTTTCAGATAAATTTCATCAAAGGCGGTCTCGTCCTCGGTGTTGCTATCCATCACAACTGTTCCGACGGCCCGGGATGCGACGGCTTCCTTACCACTTGGGCGCAGAACTCTGCAGCGGTGGCCAATGGAACTTCCTTCCAGGTAGTCCCCAAGGAAACGATGGACCGATCGCGTCTCAGTGCAAAGAAGCCAGATGCTGCGCGGTGGAAGGAACTCGACCACAAGTTCCCCGTACTTAAGGATGGCGGGGGTCCGCCTCCTCCACCGCCAGCCGACTTCAAGATGCCCGAGTTGGCTATTCGAATGTGGCATTTTCCTAAGAGTAAGACGGAGGAACTCAAGTCTCGAGCCATGACAAAGACAGGAGACAGTTGGATCTCGACTTACGATGCAATCATGTCCATCCTCTGGAAGAGTATCACACGGTCCAAGCTTGGGCTTCTCCACCCTGATCTTGGCAAGGAGGTCATCCTAGTTCATGCACTCAATACACGAAAGGTGTTGGACCCGCCTCTGCCGGAAACGATGATGGGCAATGCGGTTGCGCTTCCTCGCACCGAGCCGATCAAGATATCTGAACTTCTTGCTGAAGACAACCTTCCCAGCATTGCGCAAAGAGTGCGGAACTCGATCAAGACAATCACTCCGCAATACGTCGCTGAGCTTCCCGAGTGGATCGCGGGGCTCAACGATAGGCGGTGGATCAACATCAACATGAGTTCCTTCCTAGGCATGGACCTGGCAGGTACGAGTTGGCAAGGCATGAATGTGTACCAGAAACATGATTTTGGTTTCGGTGTCGCGAGAGCCATTCGCTTTCCCGATCCTCAATTCGAAGGCTATGTTTTCGTGTACCCGAGCAGGGCCGGTGTCAAGGCGAATGCTGTTGACGAAGGTATCGAGGTATGCGTGTGTTTGGAAAGAGGATGCCACGATCGGTTGATGAAGGATGAGGAGTTGCTGCGATACGCACAGCCTCGTGGCAACTAGGTGCGACATGGCCCGGCCTGTGCTGTATGTCATGACTTTCCACAAGATTAGAGTGTGCTTGAACATTTGCACGTTGTCGCGAAAATTCATATCCAGTGTCTCTCCTGCTTACCGACTGCCCTGTTACCCAGCATCATACTCCCATGACGTCACACAATGCAATGTGGTAGCACCGTCGACCGAGGGTGTCCTGGGTTGAGCGCTTTTCAAGCGCCTTGTCGATTGTCTCGAACAGAATAAGTGAAGCAGCAGCCACCCGGCAAGTGGCGCCGGTTGCACACCGCGGTCGCTCGAACTCACTGTGGGATCCGAGCAAGGTGCACAACTAGTCGGAAGGTCAGATTGAACGTAACGACCATAAGAATCAAACTGCGCCACAGTAGGCGCGGTGGTACTGTCTCGTGGCCAAACCCGGCTGTACGAAAATCGTGCTCCTCACAGTGCTGCGCCCTAAGCTGGAGTGGGCATAGTGTCTGCCCAGGTCGATTGGAGGCAGGACACGATGGCGCCTGCCAGGTCTACGAGCGCGCGCAAAGCAGCAAGCCTGAACGATGATCAAAGACGTTCTTCGTGCCAGCTCTGGCTTCACACTGCTGCCACCCCTCCGTCTTTCACATAGCGCACTTCTGCCAGAGACGCAAGCCAACGACGTCGAGCGACACATGACGCGCGACAGCCGCCACATGATCCGGCTTACCTTACCGTCCGCCAGTGTGCGCTGGCATTCGACAAGCCCTCTTACACAGAACGCTCACATCCCATGGATGCGCGCAACCGGGTGGAAACAACGGTATGACCTATTGCCGGACGGAAACGATTGGGTTGCGCGCCCGCACATATGTCACTGCCCGCAGCATGAGCTGGCAGCTCGTCTACCGGTCAACATCGCAGAGCCGCACTAGATCGTAATTTGCAGTTGCTCAACCAGCCGTCCCCTTCAGTGCGACCTTTATTCGTCCCCCCAAGGCTGCATTTGATGAGGTATGGCTTAGCGAACAAGGCGCAGGCTGTGCATTGCATAAGTCATGCCTGAGGCACATTGAGGCGGCTGGGGACGACTCCATGTGTTTCAGGACATGGCTCCCGCGACGAGCAAAAATCGCGACCAAAACGTGCAAAATGGGCCGCGACCAGCCACTTTGACGACAGAATCTCGACCTCAAACCATCGGTGATTTGCAGCGCAGCGCGAAGGCAGCGCGAATGTTGGTTGTGGTTTGGTGCGATCTAAAAGCTGTGCGGATGCATGCAGCTAAGCCAATAGCTTGCATTTGCCGGTTGTCCTTCACCGGTCCTCGCGGGGCAGCGTAAGATGGGCGGGAATGCCACCAGACTAATCGCCATCTGAACTTCTGACAATCAGCCGCTCTGAGACAGATTCTTCTTGCGCGTCCTCCTCGAGTAGTGTTGGACGTCCCCCATTCTGGTCAGACCCTTCGCGCGTGCCGTTCCCTGTTGCGCATCGCTGTTCTGCCCGGGTACGAGCCGTTGTCTTCCCGTCTTCACCATCTCCAGTCCGTGGCTCGAGCGCTGGGTCATCATCCCACAACAGGATTCTCATAGCCGTCTGATGCGCAAGGTCTAGGAAGACCCTAACTTCTGTCTGGCCCCGGCCGCCACTTGCGCATCATGTCGACATACTCACAGCACTACCAGACCTACCAGGACCAGCCGCTTTTCATCGATCCGCATGCATTTGTCTATGGTCAATATGACAGCCGGCGCTCGAAAACACCAACAGATTCCCTGATCAACCATACTGGACTCTCGCCTGGCCCGCTTGCGACCCCACCGCCTGTGAGCCGCGGTCTGCCGCAACAACCGGAACTGCCCCAAGACCAGCCACCCGAGTATATGCAATGGGAGATTGACAGCTCTTCGACCTCTCCCACGTCTGTAAGGACGCCAGAAGGCTCATCATTTGAAGGAGACATGATCGATTACACGCCTAACTACCACCATAACGGCAATACCATGTCATCCCACGGCTCACACCACTCCATACCCGGGGTGGATTCTGGCATGTTGTTCAGCGATCAAGGTTTGTCATCTTGACATAGCTCAGCCATATCCGCTGACACCCGCATAGCAGTCCAGGCGGCGTTTAACGCTACAATGGCTGAGACGCAGCGGTATCAACAGCAGTATACTATGCAGACCCAACCATCACACCACGTAGCACCGGCACATCCTCAAACCAACATGTACAATCAGAACTATACTACCCAGCCACCTCGCCATGACCCTTGGAATGGACAAGCACCTTCGCGGTCCTCAATGGTCCCTCGATCCGGCCATGTCGTTTTCGACCCTGCGAGCGATCCTATCAATTACTCGGACTATCTGGTGGATGTGGACTCGTGGGCAGCGCAATATACAGACCCTTCCTCCCTGATCTCACCTAGCGAACCCACGACATCATTCCAAGGTGAACTATACTTCACCCAAGGCCAAAATCTTCCTCATCGTCCGTTCGACCATGTGCCAAGAACACAACTTCCGACTCATCAGTCCATAGAGATGCAGTTCACGCGCGCATCACCACCACCCGATCAGCAAAACTTTGTCAACTACAACGCATCATCTAGTCTCTTCACGGATACTTACATCACCAGCAACCAATTTCCCGCCCCACCATCGACGGCCTCATCGACGGGCTACCACCCAAGGTCTCCGTATCAGCCAGAAGTTAGCCCTTCCGCACCCAGTCCGGGGAGCTCCGATGGCGTATACTCATCTTACCAACATTCAGACTCTGAGATGATCTTCGACCAGTATCAGACACAGCAATACACCCATCTGCAACAACTGCCGCAGCTACAGCAACCACACCAACCTTCTATCAAGATGGACTATTCCACAGTCAGCGCTGTACCTGAACTGAGTTTCGATGCATCTCCTGAGCCAGAGTCATCGCAGAGTGCAGCACAGAAAGCACTGGCAGCAAAGTCTGGTGGCAGAGCGTTGGGCACTCATCTCGAGCCGACTGTTGCCAAAGCAGCGCATGATATGCGTAAGATCGTGGCATGCTGGCATTGTGTGTTGCAGAGAGACAAGTGTGGGCCGGGCGATATCTGCGAGCGTTGCTTCAAGCGATCTCAGCGACCGAATGCTGATTGTGGCCTTGGATGTAATCGGCTGAAGCTCATCGATTTATCGCCATACTTCCTTCCTTCTCTGGTTACGCAAATGCATGAGGACGCAAACCTCACGCATTTCGTGACTCAGTACATCCAACAATGGGGAAGTGTCGAATTAACCGTCATGATGACATGCGGCCAAGACAATATGCCTCGGATGCCAGTGAAGGTGTACGAGTTCATCCCCCGTGGCGACGCGTTGCTAGTGCAAATCCAGTACAAGACGGATCCTGTCACACACACGAGAGTCGCTATCCAGAAGCAAAGCCCAGCACTAGGCATGGTGCACATCAACCACAACGAAGAGAAGAAGTACGACAGGTATATCACCGAGATTGTCGACCATCACCTCGACGCCTTTGGCGAGCTTTGCTGGATGGAAGATGACAACGACTTCCAACAGAAGCTCTTCAAGCTGATGACGCGCGTGAAGCCAAAGTCGGACGACGAGGCAAAGCTACTCCGTGAAATCTTCCGCCTTATCGTGGTCACGTTCATCATGTCACACACACTCACCATCGCCGAGGAAACGAAAGCCGCAACACTGTCACGCATGCACTCGTACAGCGGTCACAACTCTTACGTCGAGAACTACACATCGCCGCGCATGACCAACCGACAGCTCAAATACTTCTTCTCTCGTCTGCAACGCTCAATTCAGACTACTGTTCTGAACAAGCTTCAGCAGATCTTCAAATCTTCCAAGGGCTGCGATAAGTGGCTTGCCGCTTTTGTCGCGGTGCTAGGTATGTGCATGGCGCTTGAAGACCAGCAAAAGACCATTCACCTAGTCATGTCTACCAAGGCTACTACAGAGCGCTTAGACCTGAGAGACGCGCAGAGCCAGGCGGATATCGCGTGTCGTGAGATTGATCAGCGGATGCACTTCGTGCAGCAGATATTCCGATGGAAGTACAACCGCAAGCATAACCCCATGCGCGACGCAGATCACGACTGGGAAAAGGAGGTGGGCTTCGGAGATGCGAGCAGTGTTAACTTCGTGAGACAAGTTGCGCAGTTGGTCAAGGAGAACAGTAAGTCGATACCATCGCATTACTTGGATGTTGCGAGAGAGGCCTTGCTAATGACAATCCAGTCGATTTCCTGCAACAACGGCAGCAGGTCAGCATCTCAGCCGACAACCAGACGAAATATACGTCACGTCTTGTGGGACAGTTCTTGCTTTCCTTCTGGCTTCCTAGCGTGTAGAGCGCTTTGGCTGATCAAAGCTTGAAACACCATCACAAGTCCGCCACCAAGCAACGCCCTCGTCTGCAGCATTCGCATGAGCGTGTCGCTCCGACGCTCTATTCACGACATAATGTATAACGATCGTTTCCCTCATTCTCTATTCCAGCGTTAGGGTCTTTGCATTTAGGCCACGCTGACCATCTATTTCACGCAACAAAAAATACGTTGAAGGGTCAGTTGTTCAGTAACAATCTCGATCTACGACTTCATGATCTTCATTCACATTCTTGGCTTTGCGAAACATTAGCCACTTATTTTTATACCCTTTGGTTTCGTCACGGATGTCTTATTCCATTCTTGTTTGGAGATGCGATGGCTTCATCCCTCTAAAGTAGAACGATGCGTTATTTAGTCTAATGGGATTCCTCGCTTGTATCAATCTTGTTGCCGATCAGCGTGCATGATGTGAGGGGCATGGATGTGAGTTTTCCGTAAGCACCACACGGCAAGGCGAGGCAAGGCGAGGCAAAGTCTAGAGGGAACACCCTCGTTGAGCATACCCCATTCCGTGATCACGGACAAGGTTAACCCATATGTCCCTGTGCCGACTCCCGACCGGGTGAGAGTCAATTAAGGTTTGCGCATCATCCGCAGCTGATTTCCCCACTAAGCATCTTAGTACTTTGGACGACGACCCGCGACGGATGTGGCGCAAATGCGATCGCCGATTGAGTTCTGCCTACGTTTCTAGGCCTATACTAAGATAACGCATTCTGGTACTTGTGTGTAGTCACGAGCTCAAAAGCTTTCAGTCTATCAAGCCTCAACTCCCGCGATTGGGACTAATGATAAGGTTTCGTGTGTACCGAGGGCCTGGAATGTGGGTACAGAGATGAGGGTGTGAGCAAGGCGAGTGTGGCGGACTAAAGGATTTTGTTCAATGCAGGGCAATGAGTTCAGACTAGGGCTGCCTGAGTGAGGAGGTATTCGGACCGAAGCGTGATTTTGATTATGATATGGTGTGTAGAAGAGGGGTATTGAGTGGGTGAACGCAATAGTTGGAAAGGTCGATGTGATTATCAAGAAGGAAAAATGATCATGTGGATGTAAAGTATGTATAAATGTATTGAGACGAATGATACACAAAAGCGCAGCTCCAGTAAACAAGAAGATTACTACCGATTGAGTAGTCAAGTGCGCTCCGTGTCGTGTAAAACCAAAGAAAAGGATGCTAAATGACAGGTGGTATACCGAGAACGCCAATGCAACCATGCCCAAGCCTCCCAACCAGCATTACTTCCATGACGAGAAAGAAAAGGCAAGTGGTAATACGAACCCTTCCGTTATGCATGTAACAGCTCACTAGAAGCTTGACTGCAATCGTCCGGAACGTCGTCGTCGTCATCACTACTCTTCAGATCTCCTTTCTCAAGCTCGATGCTCATCCAGCGCCAGTCAGAGATTGAGAAACTCTTCTTGTTACTATTGCGGCTAGTCAGCTCTCTTCCTGCCGCAAAGTAACAAGAGGGAGAAAGCAGTGGTGGATTACCTACTACCTGGCCTTTGAGACGTTGGCCTTCGGACTGCTGGACGCATTCGGGAAGAGGAGCGCAAGGCCCTCTTCCCAGCCCCTCTCAGTGACAATGTCGATAACGGCGCGGCCGGATTCGTCGAGTAGTTGAAGGTCGACGGTGCCACCCATGTCGATCAGAAGCTTGAGGATCTCAGCATCGCCGTTCTCGACGGCTTGCAGAATAGCATTCCAGCCGCGGTGCATCTTGTTGATGTCCGCGCCGCGTGTGAGCAACATCTGGATGATCTCTGTGTCGCCTGAGTAGCGGCGGAGGGCTTTGACAATGGGCAAGTGCTCGCCAGGGGCGTTGGGGTCGGCATTCGCGACGTCGAGAAGGTAGCGAACAATGACCTTGCGTTCTTCGCGAATGGCCGTTGTGAGTGGAGAGAAGACACCGCAGTTCTTGTCTTCGACGCTAACGCCTGCTGCGAGGAGAAGCTTGATGCTTTCGAGTTGATTGGCTACAACAGCCATCTCGACGACACCACGGAAGGCACGTGGGTTGGGGGTTGCGGCAAGGAGTTTCTTGAGAATGGTGGGGCGCTTGACAGCCATGCATAGAGGCCAATCCTTGCCACGGATGGCTGGGTCTGCGCCGCGAGAGAGAAGGATATCGACAAGCTCGCCGTGATCGTCGTTGATGGCAGTGGTAAGCGGTGTGCATCCGTCCGGTGTGCGGTCGTTGGGGTTGACACCCTGATCGAGCAGGTAAATCATCGCGTCCTTGTCGTTAAACTTGACAGCCGTTTCGATAATACCCTTGGGCTTGTTAAGGTCTGCGCCAGCGGCAACCAGTTGCGGGAGGAAATGCGTGCGCTTGTGTGTGATACACTTGAAGGCCGGGTACTCCGCAGCGTTGAAGTTGGGGTCTGCGCCATGCTCTAGCAGATAAGTGACGATCTCCGGGCTGTTGTCACGAATAGCTGAGCAGAGTGGTGTGTAGACTCCGTCTTTCCGCAGGTTGGGTGATACACCAGCTTCCATGAGGATCTTGATGGAATCCAGCTTCTTAAGACTAGAAGCCAATTCCATGACACCTGGTGTCTTCTTGGTGTCAGCACCGCGAGAAAGCAGCAGCTGAAGAGCTTTTGGCTTGTAGGTGGATGGCCAGAGCGGGTGCTTAGGGCCCGGAAGGTTGGGATTCGCTCCGTGGTCGAGCAACACAGTCATGAGATCTACACGGTTCGCCTGAATAGCCTGGAAGAGGGCCGTTGTACCCTCTCCATTCTTTGCGTTGGCATCGCCATCCGCGCTCAGGAGCATTTCAACACACTTGGGCGAAGTGGTCTTGTTCATGGCTGATACGAGTGCCGTAGAACCATTTTCCATGATGAAGCCAGCATCGCCGCCATTGGCGAGATACAATTGAACGAGATCAATAGAGTTCTGAGACGCAGCCAGCGCTAGGGGTGATTCGGAATCGGGGCCGGCGGACAGGTTAGGATCAGCGCCATGCTTTAGCAGTGTCTTCGCACATTCAAGACATTGGGCACGAGTGGCGGCGAACAAGGGAGTGACACCTTCGCGGTCGAAACCGTTCGCATCCGCACCATATCGTAGAAGTAGCGTGATGCTCTCCACGTCTTGATTTTGGGCAGCGACGCGAAGCATTGCTGACTCCATGTGAGGTTCTGCTTTAGCACCGCCGTCAAGGAGCTGCTCGAGCATCCGGTGCCTCCTCTGTTCGACAGCGTTGAAGAGTGCTGCCTTGCCACCAACATTCTTGGAGCCCCCACTTTGGCGTGGCGCCCAGTGCGGCGATGTGATGGCAGAATCCACTTTGGATGAAGAGTGATGATCGTCCATGTAGCGCTCGCTGACATTGAGACTGTGCAACTTCTCTTCCATGGTGGGCGACCGGGTAGAGGAGTGAGATGCGACATCCTCGTACACCGGATCCTCGTGATACCGAACATTCTGATGGTACATTGTGTCCCTGGTTGATTCACTGGAACGAGCGCTGGCTGGTGCGCGCCAGTTCTTGTGAAGATCAACGATTCCTGGCGAGAGGCCAGTGTCCTCGTGCCTGAAATTTGAACTATGACTGTCATACGAGTGTCCTTCCTCGTGGCGAAGTTCGTTCAGTGACGGTCTGTCCATACGGTGTGAAGGATGTGAAGGTGGTAAGAGGGGGTGGTCTCCATGATTGCTCGGAGCTTTTGTAGGTGGTGTCGGTGGAAGATCGGATGTCGGCGCTGGGTGTAGAGGTGGAAGGCTGGAAGCTTTGCTTGGGTTCAGTCGCTCCAACGCGGCAATCAGTCCGGCATATCCAATGCCCATGGAAGCATCGGCTCGCGCGTCGCCTAGTGTCCACCTGAACATAGCAGAGCTGACTTTGAGGGAGTCACGACTTCGTGACAGTGTGTGGCGCATTTTCTCGACATCTGTGTCGGCGAACATCATTCGGAACTTCATGCCAAAGCCGCCTTTGTGGTTCTCCTTGTCGACAACTGTAGCAAGTAATGCTGTCAGCAACAGTCCGCAACAACCATGCAAGGGAGGGTAATAGAAGCAGACAATCCAAGATTTGGGGAAACGTACACTTGTTGACCATTTGGGCCAAAACAGAGAACTCTTCGTTGACTTGGCGGACCCTTCTGTCAAGTTCTTGAGATACCTCGACGGGAAATCCACTTCGTGTTTTCGAAGCTTCCGTGACACCGGCCTCAATGGACCATAACACCTGACAGAGTTCGATGAACTCTCTGGCAAGTGGCTCAAAGCCATGAATAGGTGTCTTTGCTGTGCTCAGGTATTCGAGCATGCGGATTGCGATGGTGTTTCCCTGTGCGTTGACCCGCTTGCACAGATCAACCGATGTCTCTTTTGCTGGAGCCATGACAAAGATGGTAACAATGAACGAATGCTGGGGGGAATCAAAGAGACCAACGAGCGGGTCAACGAGGCTTCTTTACAGTGCACTCGAGAGCCCTGACTAGAGACTATCTGTGGCCCGCTCCAAATACCGTGGTAAGCCAGGCCGTCCGTCTGCTCTAGCCCGCATGAGCATCGAGTCAAGGAGGCGCGACCAGGCGAATCGCGTCGCGTCATAGCTCTAAGGTTGTAATGGGCGCTCGAAAGGCCCGGAATAAGGTTTAGGTTCTCGCCTTCGCCGGGCTTAGTGCCAAGAGCTGTATGGCAGCGCCCCAGGTTGTTCTAGGGATATCCTAGATGACACCTGCCATTCCACGTGAAAGTGTGCGTGCATAGGGGGAAAACATACGGTCGGTGCTGTGGGCCGAAACCTATCTCCGGGAAACTGTTGTACGCTACACAGTTTAGCAAGACATAGCACCGATGAATATCATTTTGATTGCCGGCAGCTTCCTTTTAGCTGATCATTGTGACTGCAGCGTGCAGATTGTGCCTGCTGGCACAGCTGCATGCCACACTACTGCTAGCCGAGCATCGTGCGGGTTGATCTTTCTCGGGTATCTAGTCCATACTTGGATAGCTGCCTCGTGCTGCTTGCATGCATGTATGATCTAAGCGTTGGCTATGCGAGGAGCGGTATCTCCCCCAACTGACTCCAAAATTGGTATGCGTGTGAACGTCTCGACAGCCCAGATAGTGCACGAAACAGAATCTGCCCAAACCACGCGGATGCTAGATGCAAAGTCATCTCGTATCAGCCGCCAGTGTTCAGCCCAAAGAACGAGCCGTGCATGGGTACGTTCGGCGTTGCATGAACAAGGCGCCGAACGTAACGGGAAAAGCAAAAGAGCATTCGCCTACCAGCCACATATTCGTAATTGCCATCTGGGGTCCATCGGTCATGTCTTTCCGGGCTATCTAGCTCCACCTGCGATAACCCTGCGCGCAGTGTACGTACGCAGACTGCCTTTAGGCCGCACGGCCCGAGACACATCATTTGAGTGGGTGGTACGCCGTTCCGCTAGAGGTGAAGTTCGGGGCATCCAAAGCTCGTTGCCCCATGAAGAGAGGCGTCTCGCTGCGCCAGGGATTGCCAGAAGGGTCGCCGAAGCTTCGTTGAAACCTCGTCTACCCCTGGCTTCGGAATCGTATTGCTAGCTGTGCCGCACAAGATCGATCTAGGGCTGGTGCCACCAACAGCCGCAGCGAGACCTGATCTCTTCGGACATGCCTCCGCCATACTCGAAAATTCCGTCTGGACAAATGACAAGTGACAAAACTGAACAATACAGGAGTGGGGCTAACTCCCTCCATCCACAAGGGTAGCGGAAAGTCTAGCCAACTATTGAGCGCGTGGGAGCCGTAAAGATGTCTTTCGTGGACGTCCGCTATGATTGGTCCCCGACTAAGTTTCGCAATGATGCAAGATACAAAAGGGCAAAGACTGGCTCACTAGTACCAGATTTTCAGCCAAGCACGTTGCGAGCTCTTGCCGAGGATGATGACTTCCGGCAGCTTGCTGATCAAGAGGCTCTTAGCGAGCCGCGTCTGTACCCAGCCCAAGGTCTCTCGACGTTTCAGGCCGTTTTGAAATGAGGCGTTGACAGTGGCTCGGAATATGAGCGTTGCGATGATCTTCATGGAATTGCAAACCTTGGGCGTCTGCAGTCATGCAAATCCTCCGCAATTACTCATCTCAGGCTCAGATCCTAGGTACGCCTAACACGACGCTAGCACGTGCCGCGACCGCGCTATTGGTAGAACGCCCAGTACCTGCGAGGGGAGGATTCTGGGCCGTTCTTGCGCACTTCGCCGTTTTTGCTAGTGACCTTGGACTTTGTCGAGTGTACAATGTTCTCGCCGATGTGCGGTCTGGTACTCTTTCCATGAGACGCCAACTTGGGCGAAATGCATTCGCGAAGGATTTTGTCTCTGTCAGAACACGTTCTTTTGTAGAAGGACAAGCGTAGCATGGGGCGGCACGGCTATGCAAGATCGGAGATGAAGTTCTGAGGAAGGGTTGAGCATGACGACTAGAGGTGAGTCAGTTGGCATCGGAAGCACGGAGTGCTCCCACTTGGCGAGTATGTCGTAAGGTAGCGACCGCGTCGGCACCACAAACAGAATGGCTAAGGCTTGTCATTCTGCAGTGCGTGCAATCGGTTCCTGGTAGTCGGGTGTAGCTCTTGCAGCATCCTCGTGATAGTCCACAACTTCCACACGTATTCCTTCAGCCCGCAGGAGGAAGCAAAAGAGTACTCCTTTGACTCGAAACGCGGTCCGGGCTGGTGCTTGAGCTTGTATTCTGGTATACGGCATGATTGCGATAGCTTTGATGTAGCCCGCGAGAGAAGATTGTGCATTGCAAAACCCAATACCAGATTCCTTGAGCTGACGAAGGGTGGGCCTAAGTCCGCTCAATCAGGGTATGCATGTTTGGATTCCTGGAACTGCTCGATGCTAGTACTTGGATTGAACGGCTGACCAGTGCGCTGAGTACGATCGATCTGATGCGCGATGTGCTCAATGTGAACATCCCTTCACGATGCGTCAGGATGATAGGCGAGGATATATGTGGCGCCCTGTGGGATCGAATGAGCCAGGATCCCGAGGTCTGGTACGCATCTCATCTCTCCACACTGCGCACTGCTTACCGAGATCGATCAGACGTGGCGTATTCGATATCTCAGGCAATGCATTGGGGACCTAGTGTATTTTCCGAGAGTTCAGCCTAATTGTGGCGTCGTTGGAAAAAACAGGCGTGGCTCAGGTGGTAGGAGCTGTACCCAGGCTCAACGAGATCACGTGATACTGGAGCCCGAGCCGAATGCCAAGCAGGCGCGCCTTTCTTCGAGCGCGCCAACACCCGCGACCACACCCTGCAAAGGCTTCCAATATGAGCGGACATCAGCTTCCAGTCGCGCCGGCTAGTGACGCGATGCCTACGGATCTCTCCACCTTCAATATCCCCGATCTCATCAAGACGTCGCATAACGCGCGTTTGTACAACGAAGTGCAAAACCTCAAGAAGCTCATCAATGAGCTTGTAGACTACCAGCTCGCCCACCCAAAGAATACGAAGCCAGGTTCGCGCGAAGATATTGACAAGGAGAAGAAAGCCACACAAGACATAGAGAAGCGGGAGAAGTACATCCGCGCGCAACTGTCGATTGTCAAGACCTTGTACCGGCAGAGCGTGCTGAAAGTGCGCGAGGAAAAGTCGAAGACCTCCGATGACAGGGCAGTGAACGATGCGCTCATTCTGGGTCTCCACAACCTCAAGTATGAGGAGCAGTCGCTACGATCCGAGATCTCTGCTGCTGAAAACTACGAGTGCGTCTTCGCGTGGAAAACTGCGTCCATCGCTAACTATTGTATAGCCACAAATACATGAAGCTACCACTCATCCCCCGCGAGCAGTTCCTCGAGCAGTTCCCCGAGCACCAAGATTCGAATGAACACGACCTTATGACGGCGCGCATCGAGCACGAACACCAAGTCCGTCTCAAGCTCGAGGAAGCGCGGCAGGAGAAGCTGAAGCAGAAGCAAAAACTCATTGCGGAGGTTAAGAAGGGCAAGGACGATCTCACCAAGCTGGACACCATGGTCGAGAAGTTCATCGAGGCTGCAGAACCGATCAAGAAAGTGCTGGCTACGGAGTAAATACTTGCTACTGGATTTTCTTCTTGGACTTGATGCGATGCAGCACTGGAACTATGCTTATACTTGCACTTAGGGATGTCAACATCGTTGAGAAGGACGGGTTTGAAGCAAAGGCTCAAACATGGCAGCCTGCACCCATCCAGACTGGACTTGCAATGCCGTCTACGAGCGGAAATGCGGCGCCAAAGACTGCTCCCTTGTAGTCTACTACCACGCAAGCTCGCAAAGACGGACATGGCAGACCGAGATACACTACCCGGTTAGTTTGCTAAGGGTGCGCTCAGTTCGACTTGAGGGTCAGGCATGTCCTGTCCTGAGGAAGCAACGCAGTCGCTGCAACATCGCAGCTACAGTAGCGTGTGTCGGGAAAGGTCAGGGGAGCCAAAGTAGTCGATGCAGGAACAATGGGAGCTCGTAATAGTTTGACTAGTAACAGACACGGTACCATTAGCCGGTGCTGATTAGGTGGTCAATTTTGGCGCAAAGCCGAGCCTCTACATTCTCTCCTCGCGCCTTGTCATGTGTGTGCTCGAAGCAGACCCGTGTCTGGGGTAGGATTGAATGGTGGGACTGATGCCTGGTTGTGGGGACCCTGGTCTCCACCTGTCTTGGCGCGTCGGCGATTACGGATATCCGCCCACGCCCGTCTTCGCCCAGTCCCTCATTACACCACAACTTGTTCCCCGCACACGCGCCCACTCTGCCGCCATGGTTGTTGCTCTAGAGGGTAGTGCTGAGCTCCTCTGCGCATATCCGGTGCCTGCGAGCGGCCTCTCGAGATGCCGTGGGCCGCCATCACTGCCGGCGCAAGATGCCTCGGACTGCATACGTACTATGCAAGACTGGTTCAAAGCGCCTGCGCATACGGAGCAAGAGCCGTCGCCCAAGCGACGTAAAACTGGTGATGGCAGGGCTATCTCCGTGCCTTGGCGGGCGGACGCAGACGCAAAAGATAGTATCGTCTTGGCCAGAGTATCTATTGACTTGGTTAGTGGGCTGGCCAACATCTGTGATGCTGGACTGACCCGTATGCAGAACATGCCCCTTCCTTCGCCAGACTTCATGGACACGACGGACGCCTCAGCCACGCCGCAAGATTCCATACCTCTAGAACTCGAATCGTGCCATAGGGATCGGGCAAAAGAGACCCTGCAAATTAGACTCCGAAACGTGGTCGATAGAACGGGACTTGACCTGGCCGCCACAACCTCTTCCGCCTTCGCAGACTCGATCCTGCCCCACCTTCGGACCGTCACTACATTTGCTACTATGCGTCGAGGCAAGAACACCAAACCCGCGTCTCGAGCAGCTTTCTGTCGCTGTCAGCTGTACGCGCCCGGTGAGGGACGCACTATACACAAATTGGTTGTCGAGATACGGTGGACCTTGGGCATGTCAGTGGTTGAGGACTCAGCCGTCACACGCCATTATATGGCCGCAGATCTGAGTCTTCTCCGCGTCTACATGACTGACGAGTTTACAAGAGGCGACAAGAAATGGACTTTGTCTGATTTCTACACTTCGGTTCATGTGCCAGCAGCAGACATGGATGTCTCCCCACGCATCAAACAGAGTTTGCTCGAGACCAAGCTTCTACCTTTCCAAGAGAGGACCGTTGATTGGCTCTTGCGTCGAGAAGGCGTTGCATTCTCATCCTCTGGGCTGCTCGAGCCATTCGTCAACAGTTCGCCACCAGCATCGTTCAGACAGACCCAAGACGCCCTGGGAACACCGTGCTATGTCAGCTATCTCCGAGGCTCTATTGTTACAAATATAGATGCAGCCAAGGACGACGCTCTGCGGTCACTGCGTGGCGGCATACTCGCCGAAGAGATGGGCTTAGGTAAAACAGTCGAGCTAATCGCACTCATATCCCACCACAAGCGAGACATACCCAAAGGAAACGTCTACGACGTATACACTGAAGCTGAAGTTAAGCCCTCAGGTGCTACGTTGATCATCACTCCACCTTCCATCCTAGAACAGTGGATGAGCGAATTGCGCACTCACGCCCCTGATCTCAAAGTCTGCCATTACAAGGGTCTCCCACCTCCGACTGCACCAAAGAGTGTCCATGCACCATCTACCATTGAGCATCTCCTGCAATATGACGTAGTGCTAACGACGTATCATGTGCTCTCGAAAGAGATCCATCACGCTGTACCTCCCCCGGAGCGCAGCTCTCGACGCCCCAAACGCCACGAGCGTCGCACCAGCCCTCTCGTCGGCATCTCCTGGTGGAGAGTCTGCTTAGACGAAGCGCAAATGGTGGAGCGTGGGGTCAGTCAGGCCGCCCAAGTAGCGCGGATCATTCCGCGGTGTAACGCCTGGGCAGTTTCCGGCACTCCTCTTCGCAAGGACGTCCAGGATCTACGTGGTCTTTTGATCTTCCTCAGATGTGACACATTTGTAAACCACGAGGCAATCTGGAATCGCCTCGACAAAGCGTCGTTCAAGAGCATTTTCAGCGAGATTGCCCTACGGCATACCAAGGACAGAGTTCGCGATGACCTTCAGATACCGCCTCAGAAACGCGTTGTCATTACAGTTCCTTTCACAACTATCGAGGAACAGAACTACAGCGAAATGATGCGTCAAATGTGTGATGCATGTTGGCTCACACCTGAAGGGCAGCCCTTGGAAGAAGGTCGCGACGAGACCCATCCCCAGGTTGTCGAGCGCATGCGGGAATGGCTGGTCAGGCTGCGCCAGACGTGTCTCCATGCGAACGTGGGTCGAAAGAATCAAAGAGCCTTGGGTGGAAAGAAGGCGGCTTTGCGCACCGTACACGAAGTTCTGGAGGTCATGATTGAGCAGAACGACACCAAATGGAAGTCAGAGGCTCGCGAAATGATTCTATGTCTGATCAAGATGGGTCACATTCATGCTTATTCCGAAGATCCAGTACACGCACTTGAGTACTACTACAAAGCCCGAGAAGAAGCAGAGACATATATCAAGATATGCAGAGGCGAGCTACGCGCGGAGCAGCAGAAGCTGGGCCGCGCATCTACAGCTGACCTTCGTGAGGCTGATGAAGAGCAAGATGTAGCTGCAGATAAGATGGGCCGTATCCCGATTCTGCGTAAATCGCTACGGTCATTTCTGGAGCTTCAGCATGCCGCTCAGTTCTTCAGCGCCACTTCGTTCCATCAGAGAAAAGAATTGCGAATGTACAACACGGACCCAGGATCGGATAGGTGGCGCGAGTGGGACGAGTCTGAGACATCCTACTACGAGGCGGCCAGGGCCATCCGCCATGAGCTGCTGGAGGGATCGAAGAGTAAAGCGCAGCAGCAAATGGCCAAAGTCAATACCAAAACGCCTCTCCAATTGCCTACGATCGCTGACCTCCCAGGTCTTGGGGGTATTGAAGCGCGAAAGATTCTCGACACGATGGACAACATCAGTGATTATTTGAATGAGCAAGCTCAGCAGATACACGCTTGGCGCACAAGAGTTATTGACATTCTTCTTACGCGCTTGGTTGATGACGAAGACGACAAAGAGTTGACAGGAGAAGAATACGATGACTCGCTCAAGGCTCAGGATGAGCTATACGTTTACATCATGGCTCTTCGAACACTTGTCGCAGACCGCAACGCTGCTGTAAACGGTCTACAGGACACTCTTGTCGAACACGAGCTTAGGGCTGCCGAAAAGCAAGCCCTGAGGAAAGACAACGACGAAGGCGATCGCGGTCACGCACCTCAACTTGTGCTTGAAGTTGTCAGGAGACGACGCGAACTGCAAGCGAAACTCCGGGCTGGATCTTTGAGGGGCGTTATCTCTAGTATTCGCTCCTTGATGACTACTCTGCAATGGAAAGCGAACAGTGGTGATGTCCGCGCTTCTTCCGAGCTCGAAATCCTTCAGACGCACATCACTAAGGTTCAGGCTATAGTCACAGAACAGGCAAAGGTTATCACTGAACTTGAGAAAGAGCAGGAACTGTATCGAGGCACCATGAACCAACGTCTAGAGTACTATCGGCAGTTTCAACATATCTCCGATACCGTCGCAAAGTACAAGGAGACGCTAGACAGCAGATTCGACCAGCGCGAGTTTGATAGAACCGACGACTTGCGAGAGAAACGCGAGAACAACGCCAATGGCTTCAAAACAAAGTGCACATATCTGAAGCATCTCCGGAGTGAAAATCTGAAGGAGACGACAGCCGAATGTATCATTTGTAGGGAAGACATTGAGATCGGAGTCTTGACGGCTTGCGGTCACAAGTACTGCAAAGAGTGCATCAATCAATGGTGGCAGGCACATCGGACCTGCCCAACCTGTAAGCAGAAGTTGGGCTCGTCTGACTTCAAGGATATTGTCTTCAAACCGACCGAAATCAGAGCGAAAGAAGAGATAGACGCAGCTGCCAGTCGGACGCATGCTTCTACGCCAGGCTCTTCGTCCACCACGTCCACCACGTCCATCTACTCTGACCTGTCTGACTCAACTATGAAAGAGATCAAGATGATCGACCTGGAAGGCTCATACGGCACCAAGGTAGATATGATCGCGCGTCATTTGATCTGGATCCGCAACAACGACCCTGGTGCGAAGTCCATCATCTTCTCCCAGTTTGGCGACTTCCTCGAAGTGCTCTACGAAGCGCTGAAAAAGTGGAAGATTGGTGCCAGCAGTATCACTGACAAGAACGGCATCCGGGAGTTCAAGCTAGATCCCAGTGTCGAGTGTTTGCTCCTGGATGCAAAAACCGATTCTTCAGGCCTAAGTCTTGTAAACGCTACCTACGTCTTCCTCTGCGAACCGCTCATCAATCCCGCAATCGAACTCCAAGCCATCAACCGCGTCCACCGAATCGGGCAAGAACGACCCACGACGGTTTTTATGTACCTTATCAGCAACACAGTCGAAGAAGCCATCTACGATATCTCTGTTGCCCGCCGCCTCGAGCATATCAGCAACAACACATTGTCGAAAACACCGATGCAGTCTAATCCCACTACTCCCGCTATCAAAGAACAGACACTGGACGCTGCGAACTCGGCTGAACTCCAAGCTGCGCCTGTCAAACAGCTCCTGCGCAAGAAGGGCGAAGGAGAGATTGTCAAGGAAGACGACTTGTGGCACTGTCTTTTTGGCAAGCAGCGGAAAGCGGCGAAACCTATGGTGGAGAGGGAGGTGGGCCGTGAACTAAGGGCGCAGGCAGCAGAGGCGAGGATCATGGGATCGCCAGATGCAGGTCCCCGTGGCGCGTCATTGACTGGACATTCGGGCACGTTCGGACAGGGTGCGGTTCAAACTTTACCAATCCTTGTAAACAATACGCCAACTTTTGATCTTCCCGCAGCTGCCCGATCGAGGCAAGAACGTTTGGCGCCATTGGCCCCCGATTATGTAGCACATCCCTTGAGGTAATCATGTCAGTGTTGCGATAGCGTGGTACTGGGTAGCTGTATTCATATACTCGAGGCGTACTTGATGAGATCTACACGAATGAAATACAAAGATGTATATATATTGGAAGGATGACAAAATGCACCTAGGCGTGCATGGGTCTTATACTCGCCGAATGATATGATGCTAACACAGCTCGTACATCATAACGTTTGACAGTGATGGACGAACATTGGACTAGACATTCCACATCGAAGCATGGCTGAAGATTGCAATGGTGGTTTTCATATTTGATCAGTAAGAGGAATAGCTCGTAGAGAGCGACTAAAGGCCTGCCTATGTGGTATCATGCTAAAAAGAGACACAAACGCCGGAACCAAATGCAAACGCAGATGCAGTGAGGATGCCAGCCCAGGATAAAGAAGGTCCGAAACGCCAGCGCTAACAAGAAAAGGGGAGTGGATCAAAGAGGGGAAGAATATATGTACGAAGAGAAGAGAAAAAGCATCACATGACTGAACCGACCAATCGAAACAAGGTGTTGCAGCGCCTACACTCTAGGCGTCCTCCACTCCCTCACCTCCTGGCGCCCACCTTCATCAAACCCGGCCCGCTCCATGAGCTTCGTGAACGTAGTGTTCGCCGAGTCTGCCGTGAAGCGATTGTCGCGCCGCATACCAGGTGCCTGTGGAGGCGCCAGGAAACTCGGTGCTGGCATCAAGACATCAATGGTCTCCGAACTGCCGCTGCGCGCGACATTCGGACGCTGTTGCCCTTGCTGTGTGTTGAATGTCTGCGTGCTGGTACGGAGGGAACTCGAGCGCCGACTAGCAGAATGAATGCGTTTGGGCTTGGGAGGCGGGGTCTGGTACGGATCTGTGTAGTTCCCTGCGCGCACGGGAGGAGGGTGGAGAGGTGCAGGGTTTGCTGGGAGACCGCCCGTGAAGCCAAAATTCAGTTTGGGGGTGCGGTCCCACATGCTTTTTATCCTGGGGGTAAAGCCGTGAACGGGCGGGTTGGCGTTTGTTTCCTTCATGCCTTGGACGATCCGGTCGGTGGAGTTGGGGCTCGAATGCGCGGAGTGGCTGCCCCGGCGCATGAAGTCGGTCCGCGCGGCGTGCTGGGGGTCGTAGATTGGGTCGCTGATTTGACGTGCTACATGGCCGAAGTCGCCGGAGTAGCGCTCTTTGGATTGTGACTCGCGCCTTTTCTTGATGATCCAGATCAGGGCGAGGGTGCTGAGGGCGCCGATGACTATGCCAGGGAAGAAGCCAGCTGCGAAGGACCGGCCGTCGAAGCCCTGCTTTGTTTGGACGGGTGCGGTGGCTGAGCAGTCGGAGGTTTGGGAGGCGGACGCCGGGCTGGTGGAGGAGGGTGTTGGGTTTGCGGTTGACGTTGGAGACGGCGATGACGATGGCGAGGTGTCCTTGGCGCACATAGTGCCCTGGCACGTGTAGCCCAACGAACAGCACTTGTCGCCGCATTTGGGCAGGTCAATGCCGTCGGTCTCTGAGAGATGCATCTGGTTGTCGGGATGGAGCGTCGCGTTCAGCTGCGTGGTGTCGCAGGTGGTAGGCTGGATGTAGGCGCAGTCCGAGCCGGACGGACAGCAGATGACTGATTGTATGTCTCCGCCGTTGAGAGACATGCAGGTTGAGTCTTTGGGGCAGCAAAAAGAGGAAGGGAAGTCGGATCCGCACTGTTGGAGGCCTGCGCTCCCTCCACATGTTTCTGCTTGGCGGAGAAAGAGACTGGACGCGTGTGCCGTGGGGATGAGGGATAGGAAAAGGCAGGCGAGGGATATCCTCGAGAGACTGGGAGAGGGTGTGACTGGAGCCATGGTGGTGGAGATGGAAGTGATGGCGGTATTAGGTTGAAGAGGTCGGGCCTGCGAACCTCAAGTGACTCGGAATGAAACAAAGAAATGAGAGAGCGATACGGAAGCAGAGTACGAACAACGGAACAGACAAAGACACGGCCTACCTTGGGCATATCTACCTGCACGAGCTAGACTCGAGGAGCCGCGAGTGACGTTCCTCACGGCGAGAGTGTTCTGAGAATAGAGGCAGCCGAGGCGCCGAGTGGACAAGAGGCACTGTATGGCGGGCGGAGGGTCTGGCTAGCAGCGTCTGGTGGCAGGTGACTGCCGTGCTTGTGTGGCTCTGCGTGGACAAGCAGGCGAGTGGGTGAAACGAGTGACGCGGGCGCTTGGAGCTCGGCGCGTCGTGATTGGGCGGGGGCTAGCGCGACGATGCAGAGGCCGGAAAAAGATGAGCAGCGAGCAACGGGCGGCCGACTCCAGTTCGCCCGCCGCCCGCAACGACAGCACACATGATGATTACACGCTGTCTGGCCCGCCGGCCGGGAGCCATGCAGTCTGCAGCCGGGGCCTCGAGGGTGTCGTGGAGACGGCCGCCGCCCGCCGCCCGCAGCCTCTACACAGTGCCCCCGCTGGACAACCACGCCCAGCTCGAGCAGAACGGCATCCCGGGCGTGCTCTCGCCCACGGGCTTCCGCACCGCCTACACCGAGTACCAGGGCCACATCGTCGACGAGCTGAATGCATCCACCGCCGGTACGCCAGCGCCCCGCCGCGTCCAGGGCGCTGCCACAGGCTAACGTCGCTCTGCAGGTACGCCGTGGGAGAACCAGGAGGCCAAGGCCCTCGTCGTCGACTTCGCCCGCGACCCGACCAAGGCCTACGCCTTCAACATCGCCAGCATGGCCTTCAACAACCACTTCTTCTTCCGCGGCCTCAACACCAACCCCGACGTGCACGCCCAGCCGTCCAAAGACCTCCACGCCCACATCAACAAGCACTTCACCTCGCTCGACACCCTGCGCGACACCTTCCTCGCCACTGCCGAGTCCATGTTCG
Source organism: Alternaria ethzedia (assembly GCF_023757985.1). Taxonomy (NCBI): domain Eukaryota; kingdom Fungi; phylum Ascomycota; class Dothideomycetes; order Pleosporales; family Pleosporaceae; genus Alternaria; species Alternaria ethzedia. Next base: position 80,765 of record NW_026056213.1, on the reverse strand, counting down.
GCCCCGGCTTTGTCTGGCTCGTGCAGACCAACGACAACAGCCTGGGCGGCACTCTGCGCATCCTGCCCACCTACCTGGCCGGATCGCCTCTGTCGGGCGCCCACTACAGGCGCCAGTCCCACGACCTCAACACACACAACGCCGACTCGTACCAGAACATGAACAAGGTGGGCTCCTTCGGCGTGGCCGCGCAGCAGGACCAGAAGCCCAAGAAGCCGTTGGGCGGTGTCGATGTAGTGCCGCTGCTGTGCGTAAACACGTGGGAGCACGTCTGGCTGCACGACTACGGTGTCCGCGGGAAGAGGGCCTTCCTCGAGCAGTGGTGGGACAGGATTGACTGGGACTTTGTCGGCCAGAACACAACGCTGAAGAGCAAGAGCCCTCGATCTTTCATGGGCGCCTAGAAATTAGGCCTGTACACTGCATGTAGACATATATGTACAAGACATTTTGAAACTACGTCAAGGCATCTCTGCATGCATGGCGCCGGGCGTCGACTCGGGCATCTAACAACGTGCGACCTCGCCCACTCTGCCCGTGAAGAACATGTGTCTGTACTTGCTCACTGACTACCATGATTCAAACGCCCTCAGGCATCGCTGCAGCTGCATGCCATTCCGAACGCTGTCCAGGCCTTGTCTTCTCCCATTGCGGGCTATACGGGATACGGCGCGACATGTACTGGCCTGCAGCTCACCACTGCCAGTGGCCCAAACCGGCTCTGATCACCACCACGTCCTCAAATCTTCACCGGATCGTCTTCTCACACCACCAGATGCTGGCCTCTCAAGGCAGATTCAAAGTACACTTTCGCGATGCGCTTGTCCACTCTTCTCAGCCTGAGCCTCGGAAATCATCAGGTGGCCAACTCGCGCCCGTATAGCCGGCGTCATCCTGTGCCACACCGTTGGCGCGCCTCTAGTCAACTGTTGACGCGCAACACCTGAAGACGTCCGCGCATACTTCGGACTAGGCATGTGGACAGGTATACCGACAGCAAAGGCTGCCAACACGTAGTCGAGTTCCAGTTGAGGGCCAAATCCCTCGAGGCCTCCCACGCGCGGACAACCAAGGACATTTATTGGAAACACTGACGAGAGCGCACTGCCTCCGCCTTGCATGCTTACGATGCACTGATTTTCGCCCAGCCCTGCGGCAACTTCTGCATAAGTTCAACACTTCGCGTGCTCGCCTGCCTTCAGCCGTGCACCTTGGCCAATCACTAGGCCGTGATCTTCGCCGGATTTAGTCGTCGGTCAACCAGCGCCCTGCATTAATTCCTACACTATGACCTCACACGACTCTAGGGTTAGCTAGTCGGTAACACATATCGAAGGATTTCGACTCTCTTCGCTGCGGGTGCCTTTTCCCAAGACTCCGATTCTCCACACTGCTCTTTTTGTCTCTTTTTTCCAATCTGGTATTGCGTTTTCTAGCGGGAGCATGGCAGTGCTTGCGGATATATTACCGGTAGTGTCGAGGAGCTCAGCTCTCGCGCTGAAGCTATACGGCGTTGCTGTGGAGTCGCCTGAGGCCGCGAAAGACCTAGTTGCCGTCGCAAACAAAACAAACGGTTTCGCTGCAATACTCAAGCAGCTAGGGACCATCATCAAAGAGGACGATCGTTTGCCGTCACCTGAGGTACGTAAGGACGCGCGAGTCGTGCTGCAATTAAGGGAAAGCATGGCCTATTCCAAGATCGGAGTGTTGTACTGGCATAATCCCAAGAAGACTTTGGGAATCACTCATCTGCTCTGTCCGATCAAGGGAGTTGAAGACATTAGACAAGGAGGAGCGAATACTTATGCTTCGTTAAATGAGGTCGTGGACGCCCTCGCTGACATTCATATAGGCCATCAACACCCTGGACGATGCCATCGATCAGGCTCAGAACTTGCTTACCAGCGTCGAGATGACTACCTCGATTGAGAACAACAAGTTCCATGACCGAAGAGACAGTGTTCGCTCTACTCAACACAGCCATCCCCGTTTAGATCATTCGACCAAGGCAAGCTTAGACTATTTCACAGCTCACCTGGAAGCCCTGAGTATGACGCTCTCTGTTCTACTGCAGACGTTGTATGCAGCACAGACTATAATGTGGTCAAAGTAAGTTTTGCATCCTTACACTGCACTCGGCCTCTGACCCAGTCGCATCCGCATAGCTCTATCTTCTACTTGAGGTACATCTTGGCTTGGAGTAGTATGCTGCTGACAGTCGTTCAGGTTACGTCCCACGGTATCTCCGCAACAAGCCGCTAAACTTGTTGACAACGAAAAGATTCAACTCGAGGCACTCATAGTTCAACAGCAACTATCCATCTTATCAGCTTCAAACTTCTACGAACAATCGCCACGGTCTGATGCGCGCTTATTGATGGAGGCAGACAGTTCCCAGAGCTTAGTTGTCACAGAGCATGGCGAAAGCCCTAGGCCGACCAGCCTTCGATCTTATCAGGATGAGGACCTGAGAAGCCTCGACACGTCGGTATACACCGAAGCGAATGGTCTACCTGCGGTCTTCAGTATATCGGCTTCGCGCGCCGAGCACTTGCTACAACAATGGACGAGTCTGCCTCTATTTGAGCGCCGCTTACGAGACGAAGAACGTGAACTACAAAGGCAGAGACAAGAGTATCAACAAGCTACTGTAGAGTCAGATAGCGAAGAAGAGCAGAGTCGCACATCAAAGCTTTCAGGTGATGGCGCTCGGCGAACACAAAGGTCGGGCAGCATACAGCCGCTGTTCACTGAGGCCAGCAGCCTGTCTAGTCCACACCCGGAGAAGCATTACGGTCCGCCTGCACCGCCAACACCGATCGCTACACCTCGTACATCACAAGCGAGCATGCCTGCTACAAAAGAACAGCAAACAGCTGCTTCGCCCCGGTCCAGTCTAGGTAGTCTCCCCATCGAGGCTGCCGCCGCGGTAGAAGCGAAAGAGGAAGACAGTGAAGTCGATCTAGAAATACCTTGGAAGTTGTGTGCGCGCAAATACTACTGGCGCTTTGTCGATGCCAAGCAAGTCAGCTCGAATACTGATCAAGCGTATTCACTTGCCTATTTGGAACGTAGCAGTTGGACCGAGATCATGGCTAGTTGGGTGTGCAAGGAAGCAATCCGAGAGGCAGGTTTCAGGTTTACACAATATCAAAAGGAGCGGAGGGATAGTAGGAGAACGAGAGGGGAGACATGCTTCTGCATCGAACGTCCATTGCAGTTTGACCAAGTCAAACGTCTTGTCGAACGTACCGTTGACATCTACCGGAAAGCAGCACCACAGACTCCACCCCAACAACCACAAGCCAGGAGATCATCTTTCCATCGTGCCCCACCGCCACCTGCTCTAAAAGGAAGCGCATTCGACCGCGACAGGACACCAGTGCCGCGAAACACACATCCCCCGCTTGATCGCACGAACACGATGCACTACGCACCGCCGCCTGGGCCACCCCCACTAGACCGATCACTCTCAATGCCTGGACCGGGACTCGTCCCACCGCCACCCCAACAAAAGACCAACACCCGCACTCCAAATCTCCAGATACCGGTACCCAGTCAATATACCCCTCAGCAACCACCACGCCCTCACTCCCCACGAATCCCACAGTACCCACCTCAAGCCAACGGACACCCATCCCAGCCGATGAACGCACCACCATACTACCCACCACCTCCAAACACCCCTTTTGCAAACGCACCCGCGCCCCCACATGCACCAATCCAAAACCAGAATTACCCTGTACAAGCCTCGCCTCTCCGCCAATCCTACATGAACCCCAGTTATGCCGGCAACCGACGCCACGACGACGACTTTACCACATCCGAGTCTGAGCTCGAACGCCCAAGACGGCGCAGATCCAAATCGAGGAGTAGAGCGTATGAGAAGGAGAGGGAAAGGGACAAGTATGGTAAGAAAAGTCACACAGGGAGGAAGGCCGCGGCGGGCGCGTTGCTGGGTGTTGGTGGGTTGACCGCATTGTTGGATGGTTTGAGCGGACTGTAGAATGTACGAATTGCATGATTTGATCTTGCCACCATTTTGGGGTCTTGAGCGCAAGGTACCCAACGGATTAGTTGCTTGTACAATGACTTACGAATTCATAATGAAGAAGTATCTCGCACTTTGATACATTCTCTACCATCTTCGACCGTGCAAATCAACATGACGAGTTCCTCAAAACAAGCATTAATCAGAGAATTAGTTTGAAGATACCAGCGATGCATTGAAACCACAAAGACGTTAACTAGGGCAAGGAAAAAAAAGACTACGTAGGGACAGAATAGGAATACGCGACACCATCCACCTCTGCCGACCACCCGTTCAACACCCCATCACATCTTCCCTCTTCCCAAGCTCTTCAAGCGTAGTCTACTCTAGCAACACCATCCTTTGCACAGAGCATACCCAGTATTATTCTGCCATCACCGCTTCACCGTTGTAACTGGTGTGCTCGCTAGCCGGGTCCGGATACGAATCATTCTCGGACTTGTTCAGGTGACTGGGTATCTCAGATTGAGTCGTTCGCGCAGGAGCCGTACAGGCGATGTGCTGTGGAGTCGCAGGCAATGCCATCACAGCCAGATCTAAGGTGGAGTTCTCGGATGCGACGATGCGCTCCATGGCCTCGTCGCCCGTTTCTGAGTGGGAACTGTGTGCGCTGGAAGTGTCAACTGGCACATGCGGTTCGAGGCGGGTGTGTTGATCGGTGGCTCCGTCGACATGTGGTCGTACCCCAGTGGCTCCCTCTGTATCATCTTCCTCTCCTTTAAAGCAAACCACTGTCTCGCCAGCAAGCTCAGAAACCGCCGCACATTGCCCAACTGTAGTCGTCCCATTTCCTCCCTGCCCACTAACCCCCCCTCCAACCGCCATAGGCATAATCATCACCTCCCCTAACCCCCCACTTGGTTGCCGCACAACAACACCCTCAGCACCCGCGCCGTCACCGCCCCAAAACCCCGTTGTACGCCCTTCAATCAACAACTTCGATTCCTTCTCGTTCTGGATCAGCGAGCAGCACGTGCAAAACCACGTCTTGAGTATATCGGCAACACAAGTGCCGCCGAGGTCGCCTAGTTTGCGGATCCGATAGGTTTGCCATGCGAAGGGGACGCAGACGAGGAAGCCGTGGGCGAGCGGGGTGCAGCAGAGGAACGAGTAGCCGTAGGCTATGCACTGTTCCCGGTAGTGTCAGTCAGAGATCTGAGAAGGAAGTATGCGGTGGAATAGTGTGGGACGCTAATCGAAGCTGGATGGAACTTTGTCAGGGAGGGAACTGGCGTACCGGCACGTTGACAATCTCATAGCCACTCATATCGCCGTTGTAGTGAAGACGATGCCACGTCTTTCCGCAAGTGACGCAAGGACAGAAGAACGTGACGATACCTACGCTACTTGTTAGTCCATCTTTCTCGTCATCCCCATCCTCATACCAACAAGTGTGGAAAGACTTACATAAGGGCAGCGGATTCAAGCAATCCTAGAGACTTGTGTTCCACGGCTTGGTACGACGCAGATCTGCTTCGATCTCTTCTCTCGCTAACGCAGTCCATTCTGATATCTGGGAGCCGCACCATCGTCCCCATCGTGAGATGGTGTCACGGGTCTTTTGGAGGGACGGGTGTCCTGTGAGGCGGTCTGGCATTGTGGTATGATGGGCCGACTTCCTGAAAGCGAGTTGATCTCAGCACGATGTCTAGGGTGAGAGAAAATGATGTATTCGATGCCGAGTATGCTGATGCTATGTGGGAGGGTGCGCGAAGAATAGAGTGGATGGTGTAGCGCAGATGATGTCTGGGAAGGCAAGAGAAGTAGATGCGTGAGCGACTGATATGGACCTCAACTCGCCGGGTAAGGACGATAGAGCCAGGAATCAGGTGGGAGGCGGTGGCGACTAAGAAACAGTCTCCGTCAACTAGTGAAGTCTCAATGATTCACGGTTACCGCATTGGCAATGTATAGCGGGACATGCACAGCAGTTCTAGTTAAGATGATGAAGTGATATAATGTTCTGGAGACAGCCACGCCAAGTTGAGGGACGGTAAGATGCCACGTAATGTCACATTATGATAAATGTGAAGCAACTGAGGAGAAATGTGTGCAAGTATCAAATCGCATGCATTGTATAGGCCACGCATATTGGCAGCGCATACTAGTCTATGTAACTAATCATTTGCTCGAAACTATACTTTTATCAGATTCCTTCCACCCAAGTCACGGGGTCAGGTCCGCATATGCGCATGCAAACCAAAACGAGCATTTAAATCCCACCGCCGAGCTGGCCTTGGAAAGACAGCCACCATGATGGTTACCACAAAGAACCGGGGGTATCTTCCTTCGTACAAAGGTTGGGTCGTGGTTAGACCTTCATGAACGCCATCTATGCAGTAAACTTTTCCGTCGTCCAAAACAGGGTCATGCTGCTACTCTCCGCGTGTGGAGAGACCGAGAGACGCAAGGACGACGAGAAAGACGTTGTCGTCGAGGGGTATGACCGGGAAAAAAGGAACCGCTTTTGTCGTAAGATAAGGAAATGCTCAGAGAGGTCATCCGCGTGTGGAAGACTCGGAAAGCGAGAATCTAAAGCTCCCCAAGCAGCATGCTTGCAGAAGAGCGAAGTCGTGAAATGTTCGTAATGCATGCCTTTGCGAGAAAGACGAGGGTCCTGCCATCTATGTTCGAGCTCGACAAGAGTGCGTCGAAGGGTATCGTATGCGAGAAGAGCTCGAAAACAGGCAGATCCGCAAAAAAACAGTCGCTGTCTATATGCTGATTGGGGTATGAGATTCCAGATTTCCGCATCGATCCGCGGTAACCGGGAAAGATTCGCAGAAAACATTCGCAAGTGAAGGAAATCGAAAGCAAGCCATCGGTAGCGGCGACACGAAGGCCCAGGGTATCGTAGAGAAGAAAATGTGTCCCGGGCTGGCTATATCGTGAAGCGGTGCGTTGCGCGTTTACCACCAAGAGTTGCCGCCAGGGCCGGATGGGTTGCCGTAGCCTCCACCAAAGCCGCCGCCGCCACCACCGTAGCCGCCGGGAGCTGGAGGAGCGTAGCCACCGCCGGGAGCACCGCCGAAGCCACCTCCGTAGCCACCTTGAGGAGCACCTCCCCACTGGCCACCGCCACCGCCACCGAAACCACCACCGCCCATGCGACGAACGTCACGGGTAGCAGCGTTGCCACGGCCACGGCCGCCTCCACGGCCACCACGACCTCCACCGAAGCCGGAGCCCTCGCGAGCAATGGACTCGAGGAAGCTAGGGACCTCTTGGTTGGCCTCCTTCAACAGGTCAAGGAGATCGCGTACGACTCCGCGATTGCCGCGGTTGAAGAAAGCAGTGGCAATACCAGTGTTTCCAGCTCGTCCAGTACGACCGATTCGATGAACATAATCGTCAATGTCGGTAGGAAGGTCATAGTTGACTACGTGCGTGACATTCGGGATATCCAGTCCTTTGAAATGAGTCAGCAAGGTGTTCAAGGGTTTGCAGAATACAGTGGTTGCTCAAGGCTTGAACAACCTGGAAAACTTACCTCGGGCAGCTACAGCGGTAGCGACGAGGATGGGGCAACGTCCAGTTCGGAACATCTCCAGGGCCTTTTCACGCTCACGCTGAGTGCGGTCACCGTGAATGGAGGTGGCGGGGAAGCCCTGGTTGATGAGGAAGTCGGACAGCGAGTCGGCCATACGCTTCGTCTCGACGAAGATCAGGGTGAGACCAGCACCGTGTGTGTGGAGAATATCAAGGAGAACAGAGCGCTTGTCGCCGTCCTCGACGTACTCAATCTTCTGGGTGATGTTCTCAGAAGTGGAACCGACACGACCGACCGAAAGGAAAATGTAGTCCTTCAAGAAGTCGCGGGCGAGCATCTGAATATCGCGGGGGAAGGTGGCCGAAAACATGAGTGTCTGGCGGGCAGCGGTAGGAGGCATGTCCTCACCCTCAACGATACGGCGGATCTGAGGCTCGAAACCCATGTCCAACATGCGGTCAGCCTCGTCGAGAACGAGGTACTTGATGCTAGCCAGGGAGATGCGGCCACGCTCGATCAGGTCGACGAGACGACCGGGGGTAGCAACGAGAAGATCGCAGCCGCGCTCAATCTGGCGAAGCTGAGAGCCAATGTCGGCACCACCGTAGACGACGCAAGGACGGACCCAGGAGCGGTATGCGAACTTGCGGGCTTCGTCGAAGATCTGGGAGACCAACTCACGGGTAGGAGCAAGGACGAGCGAAGTGGGGTAAGCCTTGCGTTGACGTCCGTATCCACCCTGAGCCTGTGCGGGAGGAGGAGAGGGGCCATTCTGGAAGGCCTGGGCGAGAATGGGGAAGAGGAAACCACCAGTCTTTCCGGAACCAGTCTGGGCACAAGCCATGAGATCACGGCCACCCATGACGATGGGGATGGAGTACTTCTGTACAGGAGTGGGAACCTTGTATCCGGAGAGCTCGATGTTGCTCAGCAGGTGGTCATCGAGAGGCGGGTTTGTGAAACGTGTGACGGGTTCGGGGACACCCTGACCAGAGGCCTCGACGGGGATGTCATCGTACTTCTCGAAGTTGATACCGGTCTGTTGCTTGGAGGGGTCGTTGGGCATGCCGAAGAGGTCGCGCTCGAGGCGCTGGTTGGGCGGGCCGGGAACGTGCTTGCCGTCCTTCCAGGCACCGTCGCCAGACCCGCGGGCGCCTCCAGAGCCACCGCCGCCGGGCTTGCCGTAGGCGTTGGGGTCAAAGTTGCCGCGAGGGGCACCGCCCCATCCACCGCCTGGGGGACCGTCGCGACCGCGGGGAGTGAAGTTGGGTGCGTTGGCCCAGCCACCGGCACCGCCGCCGCCGTTCATCTGAGGGGGAGGACCCTGACTGTCACCAGTTAGCACACCTTCCTGTTTTGTGTCCTGGGTGTTGACTGACCCTCCGGGGCCCCACGCGCTGCCGCCGAGACCGCCGCCGTTCATCATCGGGGGCGGGCCGTCCATGGGTGCAGGGCCTCCGGGACCGCCCTGGGGACGGCCGCGAAGGTGAGGGGGGATGTAGGCAGAACGCTCGCCGTTGAAGCCGTTCTGGGGGTTGTGCTGGGAGTCGTTGATGTTGAGACGACCCATGTCGAGTTGTTCAGCCATGATGGGCGTGGTGGAATCGAGTTGGTTGAGGGTGTGTTTGGGAGTGCAATGTGCAGGGCGCAAATTACAGATGTGCTGGCTTCGGCTGGCTCGGCGGTGAGCGACAGACGAAAAGTAGCAGGTCTAAGTGACGAAACTCGTAACTCGCAGGCGGGTGCCTGAGACTCGTTCTGTCAGGAAAGAAGGGAACGCCTCTGTCCTGAAAACGAGAAGTAAAGAAGTGAAGACCAAAAGAAAGGACTTCACAGGAAAAGAGCTTGTAAGGTTGTGCAATACACACAGAGTAGTTTTGGAGGGTGGGTGGTTAGGGAAGAGGGAGACGGCCGCAGGTAAGTTAAAAAAGCGTGTCGGAGAACCCTTCCCGCACTAGTCCCCGTTGGCGCTAGCGCTCCCTCTCAGAGTTCTCAGGCTGTGGCGAGTGGGGAGCGGTGAACGTCACAGATGGAAGCTGTCGTGTGCTGCAGCAGGCTTGCTTTTCATGCGACATGCACTGTGACATGGCCGCAGTTGAATGTAGTGGCGACCTTCCTAGGTTCTTGTGCAGGCTCCAGGCCATCCTGTGCGACTGTGCCATAGCTTTAGATAACCCAACATTTGTCTTCTTTGCTTTTACCCTGGACGTGCCCTGGCCGTTGCACATCGTCATCGGCGGGTAATGCAGGGACTGCAAGGACATCGTATCCCCTCTACCCTAGCTAGCGTCTTGACACACTAGAGAGCCATGTTCACCATGTATCAGATCAATGCTCTACTAAAGGAACGTTTCTGCATTTCTCGTAATCTAGGCCATGCTCTTCTCCTTGAGCCCACCCATAATGTTGCTTTGCCCTCCATTTCGCGTTTTCAAGAAGAGCACGCAAATCGCAACGACAGCCCCGATAAAGAAAAGCTTCCGACCGACCGACAAACCATCAGCAGAACCAGCAGCAGCAGCCAGGCCAGGAATTTTGCCCTTGGTGGAAGAGGCCTGGGATACCTCAGCAATGTTGACGATATCGTCGTGAGACGGAGTCGCTGTGATATCGAGTTCGTCGCCAGGAATGGCTGGTTCAGCATGACCGTATAAATCTTGAAGAAAAAGGTACAACTATCAGCAGCTCTCCAACCTGAGGGGTCGACTCAATAGCAAAGAATGCGTACTGATGTCTAGAGTTCCGCGTGAATACCTTCCTCTGGCACCTCGAGCTCTCCGCTCTTGGCGATCTTGACGGTCTGGACCGGCTTGTCTCCAGCACCCTTCTTCACGTTCTCAATCTTCTCCACGACCTCGTAGCCCTCGAGAACCTCTCCGAACACGACGTGGCGGCCATCGAGCCAGCTGGTGATGACGGTGGTGATGAAGAACTGAGAGCCTATGACAGTCAGTGCATGCTGCAGGGAGTGAAAGGGAAGGGTACTCGCCGTTGGTATCTTTGCCAGCATTGGCCATGCTGAGGAGACCCTTGCGGGTGTGCTTGAGCTTGAAGTTCTCGTCGGGGAACTTCTCTCCATATATGCTCTTACCTCCTGTACCATCGCCTTTGGTAAAGTCTAGCCGTTGATCAGCATTGTGAATCCTAGAGCCGGGCATGAGTCGGACTTACCACCACCCTGGATCATGAAGTTGTTGATGACGCGGTGGAAAGTAGAGCCTTCGTAACCGAATCCCTTCTCGCCAGTAGCGAGAGCACTGTAGTCTATGTCAGGCCCCAGAATTATGCGTAGACTTGTATCCGTTCGTACCGGAAGTTCTCAGCGGTCTTGGGGACGGTCTTGCCGTAGAGACCGATGGTGATGCGGCCTAGCTCTTCATCGCCGTGGGTAACGTCGAAGTAGACCTGGATCTAGTCAGCAAGTCCGTCTATGCATCCGATTGAAAGCTATACACACCTTGTGAGTGATCTTTGGACCCTTTGCAGCCTCGGTGCTCTGAGCAAAGAAGACGAAAGTGATCGAGAGGATCAAGAGGAGCGAAATGACAGCTCTCTGGATGGTAGCCATGGTGCCTGATTGTGTCGGGAAACAATCGAGGGAAGTCGCAAGGTTAAGTAGTTTGGACAGCCCCCTGCGGAATGCGATGGTGGAGGAGGTGTTGAAACGTTGCGTTTTACCTAGGTAGAGCCATTGCCCGCACTGTCGCACTAGCGCCGGCTGGGTCTAGCGGGAAACGGAAGTCTGGAGTTCGAGATCAGACACGACAATTGACACTCCAACACGCGAACTCGCCGTCGGAACGCTGACCCGCCATGGTACGCTACTGGAACGCCCATTTCCCCTTGCGCGCGTCTTACTGACGGTTTAGGTGTTCATCAACGGCTTCAGCTTCACGGAAGCGACGCTCGTAAAGCGGTCCCTCGAATCTTTCTTCGGCATCGGGCCCTCGGTCTCGCAGCGCATTATGGCGAAATTCTACATCCACCCGTGGGCGAAGGTCGGCAGCTTGAAAAACGCCACCGTCATGGATCTGACCGCGGAACTGGCCAACATGAAGATTGAGAACGATTTACGGCGGCAAGTGCAGGACGACATCCGGAGATTGAGGGATATGGGCACATATCGTGGAAGGAGACACGCTATGGGCTTGCCCGTGAGGGGCCAGAAGACAAGGACACAGGTAGGTTTGGCCCTAGGAGAGTGGCTGTGGTCTTGGTGGGTCAATGGGCTAACAATCGCAGATTGCTACTGCGCGACGATTGAACAAGATGGAGCGAGGCGGTAGTGGAAGAGTGGGGCTGTAAGGAGTACGAAAGCCTACGAGTGTATTATACTGTATGGTGCGCAGGCATAGACCCGTGTCTACAAGACGCAGTTAGAAGGAAAACATGGATTAACGACACAACTACATTGAGTATATCGGACGCTTTTTCTTAGTATATCCATTGGAGGTGAGCCGATGCTTCGACAGTGTTACAACGGAGTCCAGCAATGCGGAGCCTTGTCTCACTGTCTCTGCATCGAAAACGCGATCTGTGATTCAGAGACAGTGTAGTTGTGCAGACCTTCACCCGGCCTCAAACTCTTCTTTGCAGATGAAGTCCATTAGTGCAACTCATTTGGAAGTTGACAAGTCGAACTGATCGCTACCCCAGTTGCCCAGCATCGGATACGAAGCTGTCAAGGTCAGTGTGAAGGATGTCAGGATCGATAGATAAATTACACCTAAGATTTTGTATAACAGAGTAGCAGCTGCTTGGTGACAGCCAGGTGTCTTGTAGCTATGGGAATTAACAATCTGAATATTGAAGCACATGTCTGTTTTGGGTCCGGTCATCCTGACATGGATCAAAAGCTGTGGGGAATGTGAAAATGCTCGCGAATTCGCTTGACAACTCGGGACTCGAGTTCAATGGACAGTATGCCACTCAACACACGGTTTCGTAATGCTGATTGACGGCTGCTCACTGTTTCGAACAGTACGTTATGAAGCAAGTGGTTTGCAAACGCCGAGGCAACAATGACGATATTATCTTCCATGATAGCAATTTTCGAAAGTTATTCAAGCGTCCACATTGTTCCCTGCTCAGAAATTGGCTTTGACTTTACGTTCGCTCGGTACGCATTGCCTCCCGTGAATTAGCCTCGAACGCTACACCATGCGGTTTCTTCTTCTTGGACAGGCAGAACCCGTCCATGTTCTCACTGTATCTGCCTGCATCGCTTTCCTCGTAATTTCCAAAGCAAAATACCTGTGGATGTACGCAGATGTAGCGAATGGGAAGTGGAGCGTTTTGAGGGCATAATGGTAGGCGTTTGTTCATTGAGCAAGGGGCTCCATACTGGGTTTACCCACGCAGTAGCTGTCCCATGGCGCAAACCATCACAAGGTTCCGATGAGGCGTTATTGGCCTCCATCTTGGCGCCACTTCACTCTCCGATCTATACTTCCTCCACATTTGATGGCAGGAACTGTAGGTCCAGGCGGCGGTTAGCGGTCCAACGGGAGCTTACATTCCGGACGGAGCTCTCACAGGTATGCGCATGCATTGATGAAAGACTACCATTTGCAAATGAGGATAGCTTTCCTTTCACCGTAAGTTCCGCATATTACCAGAGATGTAATGTCCGCGCTCCTGTTGATGCAGTCTTGTCAATTTAGACGTTGGTGATTTGTCCTGTTCAACGCAGCAAAGCTCGTATTTGCAATCACGAAGATCATAATACTTCGGTGTTGCCCCTCGGAGCTGGATATGCGATGTATAATTAGACGTAAGAGAGGCTTGCGGCTTGACCCAACTCGCATGGAAACAACTGTTCCGAGTTATGCTTGCCATGTCTTTGGGGTAGCGTCTGCCTCAGGCTCACCCTGCATCTGTGGAGGGAATGCGTGCGGTCGAAGGATGTGGGTGCTGGACCATCAAGGAGGCTGTTCATGCCGCATCTTTACTCGCCCGAGTGATGATGTCCGCTGCAATGTCGCATCTCATTTCCACGGCTTGCGGTGGGTACTAGCGCAGAGACAGAAAAAACAAAAGACGTTTCTCGGCCTCAATCATCCAAATTACCCCTGACAGAGTATTGCAAAGAGGAATTATTAGTCTGGGCCTTGGGTTCGTTGCGCAGCCTAGGTGCAGCTCGTGATCACCATGTGGCGACGGTTACGGTCTAGTCGTGGAACTATCAGCGGCTCCCTGCAGTACACTTCGCTTGACGGCGGATGAGTTTCAGATGTAATCGCAGGTCGGTAGGAATCGTATGATTCTGATATGCGTTCCAAGCGGCATGTATCGGCCGTCAGCATACTCGAGCATTCAGCCGCGGCGCAGAGCGGATGGTTGGGCACTCATGGTGATGGACGGCATGCGGTGGTTGTCTCTGAGAGTTCGGAGCTGCATCTACGAGTGCCAAGTGATCGACGGATCTAGCCCCGATTCGGCCTGGCAAATCCTTCGTGCTGCAGCGACCCAGCAGCCCTTCAACTCGAACGCCTCCGTGCGCAAGAGACATTATTACCACGACCATCCAATCGACGGCCAGACGGCTGGCGGAGTTGCTCTCGAGTCTGCCATGAGTCGCAGATTATCGCGCCGCCGAATCAATACACTCTCTGGACTCGCATGCCAAATCATCTGGGCTGTAGCCAATAGGTGGGCATTTCGCACCTTTTGGCTTGTCAGGCTGTTGTCAGCTTGCCTGCGGGCACCAGCGACAGCAGACCACGCGCACATCTCTTTCTGCACAAGAGGGGCGGTGGATGGTGGCTCGTAGTTGATTACGGCTAGCAAGCCACAGGTGTGCGCCAATGGAAAAGCCAAAGTAGCTTTCTGGCGCCTACGCGGGCAGGTGGTCGACGGGGATGCAGACGGGTTTGGGCATATCTAAAACGTGAGGGGACGCAGCCATCAAGGCGTGCGGAGGCGATGATGGAGACGACGGCCTACAGGGCTCGCTTCTGCTGCAGGAACCAGGCTTGACTTTGGCCCGGCTCCTACAAGGGCGGTTATGGCGCCGAATGAGAAGCCGGCAGGCGACAAGCCCAAATCTCTTCTGTTCCGGCTGCTCCTTCTGACGGAGACTTGTCTCAAGCTGCGCGGGACGCCAGATGCTGACGAGACTGCTGAGCGTGGCAGCTTTGGATTCACCAGACACTCAGAGCGTCGCCGAAACACTAATCCCCACTGGCCGTCTGCTATACCGTCGACCAGATATCCCGGTCGTCCGCTAGCCCGTTTGAGCCTTGGACATGGCGGCGACGAATACAGACATGCACATGCTCCAGGAAAGGACGGCGGCACATCACATCCCTCAGCACCAGCCGCCGTCGCCCTTGCATTCTCTCTCCGCGCCGTCGCTCGCGGACAGTATTCGCAGCCTTCGCGACGACTCGACGCGCTCGCACAACGTGCCGGCCACGGCGGACGAGCAACACCCGCCCCGAGCACGTCGCAAACCCGTCCCAAGCCCGCTGTATTCGACTGGTAAGAGCGGCCCCCCGTGCCAGCAGCCGGGCTACCGCGACTCACCACGCCTCGACGAACCGCGCAGTCCGCGCGAGAAGCTCGACGCATTGCTGGCGGAGGAGCAACAGCATACCTCGCCCATTCGCCCAACCCAGCCAGCGCACCCGCCTACACCACCCACCGTCCCCACCCCGAGCTTCGCGCAGCCGTCGCGGCCGTCTGCGTATGCCAGACTCCGCCAGCTGTCGTCTCCCACGCTGTCTTCGGCTGGCATTTCCCCGCCAGCCTCGCCCGTCACCATGCCTCCACCATCACGCCCGAACCGGCCAGACACGAGGCCGACGGTGCCAGTCCGCAACCCCTCGATAGACTCGGCCGCATCCTCGCTGTCGTCGACGGCCTCGCAGAACCGCCCGCCCGCCAGTCATGCGCCCCGGCCGTCGCAGGACACGAGCACCGCCAACCCCCCAGACATGGCCAGTCTGATGGCCGCTGCAGGCTCACCCGAGGCCGCCATGCTGGCCCTGTGGAAGGACAAGCAGAACACGTCCAGCCACAACGCGCAGCTCTGGCGGCTGGTGGAGAAGCAACGGTCCATGATCATCGGGCTCCAGAAAGACCTCGAGCGCGCACTGAAGGACAAGGACCGCTACCGCAGAAAGTTCAAGGAGTACGCGGAGCAGCTGCCACCCGGCCCCGGCTCGCTGCAAAAGTCCGACACGTTCGACTCGGTCGTGGAACGCGAGACCAGCCAGTCGCCAGCCCTCGGTGAGCAACCTGGTGACGCCGCTCGGCCCAGCGACACCAAGGCCACCGAGCACAAGACATCGCCCCTGACGCAAGAGCACCCCGCACCGCATCTCATCCCAGACTCACAGCTAGCGACGTCGCCGTCTCATTCCACGGCATCCAACATCTCGTCAGCCGTAAACTCACCTACAGACTACTCCGTGCAACCCCTTAGCCTTGGTAGCAGGGGCCTCGGCCTCGACTCTACATTGCTGCAGCCCGGCGATGCTGCTCAGCCCCCAGCGCAAGCTCCGAAGCCAGCCACTCCTCCCCAGAACACCTCAGACGTGACGCTCGTCCCGGGCAGCTCACAGCTCCAGCCTCCGCAGATATCGCTGATCCAAGCTACGCCTGTCGTCGGCGGCGATGGCTTTGAATCACCCCCAAGAAAGACTCCGCAGCCTCTGCGAAAGGCACCGCCAGCTCCACTCAACCTGTCGAAACCCACAACGACCAGCGCACATCTCCACCGGGCCGTGCATGGCGACGATGTCGACTCTGATTACGACGATATACTGGAGGTGGATGAGATACCTGTCGTGGAGCTGCGAGGAAGGAGAAAGACTCGAGAGGAAGATGACAGGGTCCGTGAGGCCATGTATTCGAAAGATGAGGAAGCTCGAAGCAAGTCGAAGAAGAAGAAAAGCGAAAGCAAGAGCAAACAAGCGACGCCTTCTGAAACACCAGCAGGCGATCAGCCTCAGGCAGTCCCGGTTCCCCTTTCGCCGCGTCAGTTCAATGCGCTGCAATCGGGCCTTCCACTCTCTCCCCGTCACCCGCCTGCCAACTCTCTGAATGCTCTTCTTAGTCCTGCAAACTCCGATAGTTCTATGATGGCTAACCGGAGCGTCGCATCCCCACTCATGAGTCCAGGTCTACCTTCCAGCCCCCGACCCACGGACAGGCCACTCGGATCGCCGTTGCCCAGAAATCCTAAGCAGTCCATCGCATCACCACCCATGTCGCCGACTACCACGCACCAGTCGGCTGCTCGGGCAATGCAGCAACAAGTTCCATTCCCACCAAACACACCTCAGTCGTATCAGTCACCTCCAGTCAACCAAAATCACCAGCCTAACCAGCTACGCAAAGAGGCGTCGACGGGCCTTTTGACTGTACCAGGTGCACAGCCCAGTCCAGAATCACCATCGAGCAGCCCTACCCTCAACGATGTTCCGGATGCAGAACACGTCTACCGCGGACTCGTGTCAGACCAGTACCCCGGACTCTTGCTGCCCCCGAATGCACTGCCCTCCATTCAAGTAAAGGTCTTCTCGTCTCGCCTTCGGCCATCACGTATGAGCATGCTCGCCCCCAAGCCGCAGGAGGAGGACCCTGTCTTTATTCTTGCCGTCTACGCCCGCTCTGATAACAAACAGCTGTGGCGTGTGGAAAAGACCATTGCTACGCTGCCTTCTCTAGACTCTCAGCTGAGGTCTTTGTGCGACTTTCAGGGACGACTTCCAGACCGTGCTCTCTTCGGAGGACATGCGCCTGCCAAGATTGACGCTCGCCGGGTCGCCCTCAACCAATACTTTGATACTGTCCTGGAAACTCCCATGAACGAGAAGACGGCATTGATTGTCTGTGAATACCTGTCTACTGATGTAATAGGCGCCCAGGCTGGCGATAGACTGGCCCCCGAGCCCACACCAGGTCCGATAGTGTCTGTTCAGAAAACGCAGCGCAAGGAAGGTTACCTCACCAAGCGTGGCAAGAATTTCGGAGGCTGGAAAGCGCGTTTCTTTGTTCTGGATGGCTCAGAGTTCAGGTACTTTGAGGGCGAGGGCGGTGCGCACTTGGGAACGATCAAGCTGCAAAATGCACAGATTGGGAAGCAGTCACAACAGCAGTCAAACCAATCGCCACAACGACGGGACGATTCTGAAGATAACCAATATCGACACGCCTTCCTCATCTTGGAGCCAAAGCGAAAAGATTCGACGAGCTTGGTGCGCCATGTGCTGTGTGCGGAGAACGATGAAGAGCGAGATGCTTGGGTCGAGGCTCTTCTGCAACATGTCGACATACCAGACGAAACTTCGCCAGTCGAGATTCGCGTCCCCTCTGCTACGCGTCTTCAAAAGCAGCAGGCCAGCCAAGATTCGGCACGCTCTCAGCGGAGAGAAAGCCCTGATATGGGAGAGCAGGATCGCTTGCAAGGCCTCAGCTATGACGACACAGTGCAAGCGCAAGCTCCCGTCCGCGGACCCAATCACCGTGATATGATGGTAGAAAAGTCGTCACGGGGGTCGCCCAAGGATTCGTCCTTCCTTCAAGATAATTCAGGTCACTATCCTGCCATCTCAGGACCAAGCAACGGAACCCCCATCAAGGACTCTGAGAGCTGGGGCAGCAAACCAGCGGCAGGACCCACGACCGTCAAAGACAAGAAACGTAGCATATTCGGCTTTAGAGGTCGTGGCGGCTCTTCTGACCTCGCACCAGTCCAGGTCAGCACTCCGCTGCAGCCAGCTGTAGAACATCGCCTGCCTCCGGGCCGCAGTGTGTTTGGTATTCCACTTATGGAAGCTGTGGAGTTTACGCAGCCTGACGGTGTCAACGTGGCGCTGCCAGCTGTCGTCTACAGGTGCTTGGAGTATCTGCGAGCAAAGAAGGCAATCAGCGAAGAGGGCATCTTCCGGCTCAGCGGGTCAAATATTGTTATCAAGGGCCTGCGCGATCGCTTCAACAACGAAGGTGACATCAGGTTGCTAGACGGGCAGTACTATGACGTTCACGCCGTCGCATCGCTTCTCAAGCTGTACCTGCGAGAACTGCCGGCCTCTGTCCTAACTCGGGAACTGCATCTTGACTTCCTCAAGGTTCTCGGTAAGTGGTCTATCCGGATGACGTTGATTAGTAGACCATGGGCTGACACATTCTAGATATGGACGAGCGTAGCAAGAAGATCCAGAGCTTTAACGTTCTGGTACACAAGCTACCTAGGCCTAACCTTGAGCTCTTGCGACACATGGCGTCTTTCCTGATTGAGATTGTCGACAATTCCGGGGTGAACAAGATGACCGTGAGGAATGTTGGCATCGTATTTGCTCCGACTCTGAACATTCCGGCCCCGTTGATATCCTTCTTCCTGACTGACTACACGGATATCTTCGGTACTGCTCTCGATGAAGCAAGCTCCCCGATCCACGAGATCCGCAACAACACTTCTCACCTGGGGGACGACGCGATTCGGTCTCCTCGGAGGCAGATGTTCTCAGACCTCCCAACGCCGGCATACAACGAGACGACATTCCAGCAGCGTATGGACCGACCGCCTCAAGGCTATCAAGGGAATAGCGCTCCCAGCTATCCGCCCCCACAGCCCCCGCAGCAGTACCAACAGCAGCAGCAGCAGTACGGCCAACAGCAGCAAGGCCAATACAACGGCTATGATTCGGGATTTATTCCCATGCGACCCAGCTACGATGCGCCAGCCTACGACCAGCCATATCACTCTGGAGAGGGATACGGCAGCTTGAACGGCGCTGTTCAGTCTAGCGGAGCTCGCGAACAGCGGCAACGAAAACGAGAGAGCGGCATGCTTTTGATGAACATGGGCATGGGCGGCCAACGCAAGGGCTCGGGTGGATCCAACCCTCCACGCGGAGATGGACGGATGGATGCACGAATGTATTCACAAAACACCAACAACCCTCTAATGGTACGAGAAGAGACGGCGTTCGAGTGAGCAAGCCTGGGCTCGATTCGCGACAGAGACGACACATGACGATGCACCAAGAATTCAGTTTAATTTTTGATTCTTAATTCAGGACCACGGGCCGGATCTTTGGTTACTTGGAAGCGCTGGAGAGGCGGGATTTGGGGTTCCTTTTGCGTGTTGTACGGATATTCAGCGATACCAGGCGTTTGGCGAGATGGAGCAGGCGACTCGCTCGGAGTTGTGTATGCTTTTCGCGTTGCATACCCCCGCCCCTTGCTTGCAGCAGGCCGCTTTCTTTGTTTCGGCGACAGGTTGGCTTCGGCAGTCGCGCGGCGCGTGTTGGAGCTTTCTTTTTGTGCAACTTTTGCTGAGATATCCTGGTTACTTTGATGTATGCGTGGTGCACTGCATTTGCGCAATTGGTTAGGAAATGAATTGAAGTCTGCTAGCACCTACTGTGATGGTTGACCATGTTCGTGATGGGATCGCGTTGGCCTAGCGTCCCGAGGTCTGAGCTTGGGCGTGGATGCGCTTTCCGCGCTGAGACGCAGCTTCCCTCTCGGCGATTGACGACTGCGACGCGCCTGCCTGCTTGTTCGAGACGCGCGCTCAGGCGACAGCGGGCCAGCACAGGACTAGTGGAACCAGACACAGAGCACTTGGCCATGGACGACGGAGCGGCTGCCACGGCGCCTCTGCCTGCGCGCCCCGACGAGCCCGACACGAGAAACAGCCTGCGACACATTCTGGCCGCCGACCCCCCGATGGACGACTCCAAGCCCTCGCCCTCGCAGGCCAACACGCCTGTCCCCGATGGGAGCGACGCTGGCGGCGATGGGCCCGACGCCGCCCGCCCCGTCAACGACACGGACCCGGCGAGGCCGTACTACACGGCGACGACGACGACGACGCGCCGCAATGCCAACGGCAGCGTGTCGTCCGTCTACAGCGGCAACAAGATCAAGCACCTGAAGAAGGACGACGGCATCCCGCTGTGGCGCAAGGACATCCAGTTCGACTTCCTCAAGCTCGTCTTCGAGGACGACCGGCCCGTCTTCACCAAGCAGTCGGACAGCACCAGCGGCCACACCTTCGCCGACATCTACCTCGACGCCATGGCCAAGAGCAGCAAGTGCAGCAAGATCCTCAAGGACAAGCTGCTGACGGAGCGCCCGGCTGCCATCAACATGGCCATGGTGTGTCTGCTCGTCAACGTCGGCCGCATGAACACGACGCTCAACTGTAGGCCACCTGCTGTCCCTCCTCGAGCCCCCCTAACCTGCCACAGTCTTCCCCGAGATGCGCGCCCAGCTGCGCACCTACCACTCCATCCCCTCCCTCCAGGCCCACCAAGACCCGAATGCCTACAAGCAGCTGCAGGACGCGCCCCGCTTGAAGTCCATCCTCAAGGGTGCCACCGAGGACCAGGAGCAGCCCAGCACCATCGAGGAGATCATGGCAGCCTCCGTCCCGCGTACCAACCCCGTCAACCTCATCTTCGTCCTGTCGCAATACGCCCCCAAGATCTCAGAGCTGCACTTCTTCCCGCCGCGCGACTTCTTCGACCTCGTCATGCGCTCCAACCTGAGCAGCAAGAGCAGAGCCACGGCCTTCCTCTGGCTCATGTGGTGGTATCTCGAGAGCGACTTCACCAAGGAGGCTGCCGAGAGCAACCCTTTTGGTCCCGGCCAGATGGGTCCGGCCGACGATCCGACTACGGCTGAGTTCCCTATCAAGTGCCCGCCTTTTGACATACTCTCGCCAGAGCAGGAGGCGCTGGAGAACGTCGACTCCATCGAAGAGAAGACTTTCGGTGAGATTAAGCGCAAGGAGAGGACAGCTATATTGGCAAGCGACATGGCGCCCGTCGTGACAGGCCCCAAGCGTACCAACAAGAAGGGTGAGTGCTGCTATTCACCTGTGACTCCGCTCACGTCCGGCTGTAGCTGACCCACCTCTAGGCTTCAACCAAAACCCAGTCTTCTCCATCGCCGCCGATGATGGTGCTTGGACACCTGGACGCGACAGGCAATCGCCTTCCCATGGTATGCTGCTCTCTAGCCTTTGCGGCGACACCGATCTAACAACACCAGGCTCCGCACGAGGACGAGGCAAGCTTGCAAAATCCATCATCGAACGAGACTACCCCTCAGACACTGACCGTACTCGGTCTGCGTCTCCACCGAACAGCGTCTATAACACAGCCAAGAAGGTGGCTACACCCAACATGCGCATCAATACCCTCCTCAACGAAGACGGACCGGCTTCGTCTCCTGCGCCCAAGGGCCCCGGCCGCGGGAACTGGTCGCGCAATCGCACATCAGGCATAGGCGCCGGAGGAACACCAGCCGCACGTTCTTTCAAGACCAAACTCGACGCTCCACACTCGCAAGATGGCCAGTCCCCCTCCACATCCGCACCCACCTTCAACGGACCACACGGCTTCTACCTCCCGCTCAACGGTTCTGACCCCTCGCACAAACGAACACGTCCCCTTACACAACACCAACTAGCTGTCGAGCAATACAGGAGGCGACGTGTCGACGTCATTCTTGACCGAGGTATTCGCATCGAGTACGCCGCCGCAGCCAAGCGCCGCCGCAAAGCCAACCCCTTTATGCGCAGCTGGATCCGCTGCAAAGGCATGGCCGACGGCTACGACACAGACGAAGAATCGCACGCGCAATTTGCCCAACTTCCCGAATACGAACTCGGCACCAAAACACCCCCGCCCATGCCCTCCGGCCTCGTACCTCTCGACTTTGGCGGCGAAGTCAACGACCATGGCGAGGAGTCATACTACCGCGCTAAGATGCTAAGCAGAGCCCTGCGTCGCTTGGATCGCTGGGAAGGCGGCAGAAGTGCGCTCAGAGCCCGACCCAAGGGCGAGAGGGGTAGCGGATTGCCAGACGTCCATGACAGACCTGTTTTGGGTAGTGAAGATGAAGATGACGAGGATGATGGCGATGACATGATGGATGTGGATGAGATGGAGAGGAGGGAGGCGTTGGAGGATGCTAGTGAGGAAGACAGCGATGATGATGTTGACATGGAGGGCGAGAGGAGATGGGATCCTACTTCACTTCCGCCATTGCCCAGGATGGCTTGACGCGGTGTTGGGCTCAGTTGAGTAGCTGTGAAGTTGTGACTTTGGCATTCTGTCTTGTCTTTTGTAAGGGTCGGGTTTCTTGTGCTTCAATAGGCTGGGTAGCATGGCGTTCATTGCGTGAGACGCGTAGTCGTCTTTATATGGAAATCGGAAAGATTCATTTGCCAGATTATCTGATAATGTCGTTCTCATAAAAGACTGGGTGCATAGTAATACCTCGTAATATGGGGGTGGCTTTGTGTTTGTCGGTGTACGTTGATGACTAGACCACCGTGTTGGTACGATTGATACTGATGAATGTTAAAGACACGTAACCTAATAGAGACATTGGACTTTTGCAACTGTATATTACAGTGCAAGGCTGGGCTAAGGTTGGCTAGTTATCGACACCAGATATGTGAACCTTTTAAGCCACATTCCCAACATAACAACACGACTGACATCAACTTGAAGCTTGAATTCGACAACAACTTGCAGCAAGCTGATTTTATAACACTACAACTAAGCCAACAGAAAGTTCAATGGTATCGTCACAAACAATAACACCCTAACGAAGTCATGCCCAACTCTTGACTACAAGCGGACATCTCCTAGCAAATTATTCCCGCGCACTCCGGCAACAGAAAATCCCTGGCTGCCGCTTCAGATCAGAGCTTTCGCTCGACAACGACGACGAAGACACTGACCAGGAAGACACCGACAGGCGTCCTGGTGCCGAATTGGGTTCAGGTCCCACACCTCCCTAAGGCGCAATTGTATACGCATTGCCATGTTCATTATCCCCACCTGCATTGGCATGGCCATTAGAAGCGAAGTTTGTATGTCCGTTGGAAAGTCCATTCGTGTGTCCGTTCGTCAGCCCCCCGTTCGCATGGCCATTGGTAAGATGGCCATTGAGACCCGTCGCAACAACAACATCCTCGCTATCGTAGTGCAGCCGTAGACTCGTGGGGATGGGACTCTCCTTCGAGCTCGAATCAAGATAATGTCGCATCGTTATGCCGGCGAGTTTGTGCTCCGTGACGGTAAAACGACCCTGTTTGCCCGGTGCGCGCCGCACGTTTGGTAGTTTGAAAACTTCGCGCAGCGTCGCGGCGAGAGACGGGCCTACGAGGCGGGCGCCGAAGCAGAAGTGCAGGCCATGGCCGAGCAGTGTGTACTCCTTGAATGGGCGATGCGGGTCTAGGATCTCAGGGTTGGGAAACGCAACGGGGTCCATGGCGGCTTTGGAAGTTGCAATGAGGATCGTGTGGCCCTTTTTGACGGAAACAGGGCCGCGGACGCCGTCGTTGACGGTAATGTCGCGCGTCGCAACGCGAGGTAGACCGGGAACAACACCAACGTGGCGCATGCCTTCGTAAACGAAGCCTTGGAGTTCGCGGTCCGAGGTCGTAGGGTCCATGTGCGATAGCTCGACGATCCTTGTCTTGTACTTTTCGTACCCAGGAGATAGAAACAAGTCGATCAGCAGACTGGCTTGCTGTGTCAGGTTTCCGGCGACGGGCGCTCCCATACCGATGCAGTCACCGACCATGTCTCCGATGGGCAGCTTGGTGTCCGCTAATGCATGGTAGATGCGGTCGGCGTGTGGGCCTACCTCGAAAGCGGAGCCCTTGGCCATCCAGTCGACGAAACCTTCTAGACGCCCAGTTTGCGTCTTAAGATGGGTTTCGAAGATGGAGCGGAGGGGGGCTGCGGCTTCCATAGCGCCTGCACGCAGCTTCCATTCGTTATGGGGCATTATGTTGAAGGACTGGTACATGACTGGGCGGAGGTTAGCACCTGCTGCAGGTTCAAGAGCGCTGGACTGGTTACTTACACAGTACGAGATAGGCTAGGAAAGCTTCGTGGACGGAGAGCAAGCCTCTAGGTTGCTCTTGTGTCTTCAGCGGGAGTGCAAAACGCTCAGCGAGCCAAAGGATTGGCGTAATGTTGGTAACATCACGGACAATGTCGATGCTCATCCTGCCCTTGGCGCCTTTGAGGGAGTTCTTCTTGATGAGATTGCGTACGTTGGTCGTGAAGAACTCGTTGATGTTCTTCTCGAAGCCCTCCTCAAAGAAGACCTTGTGCAGAATGTTGGAGCGTTCATCATGCTTCTTCTGCTCGTCCCAGCCGATCATGAAGTCATGTCCAGCAGTACAGTTGCGAATAGCTGCCTGGTACATGACAACGAAACTCTCACGATCCTCGAAGATTTTCTTGCAACCCTCCTGCGTTTGGACGCTGATGATGTCGTAATCGCTGGGAGGGCGTCTGAGGTCGTACTTTTCAAGCACACCATTTCCTTGAAGAATCTCCTTCGCTGCTTTGGGAGTATAGAAGGGCAGCAGCGCGTAGCTGGAAGTTCCCTTGAATCCACCCGGAAGACCCTGGAAGAGCAGCTTAGGAAACACACCACCGTATGCACCGGGTGTTGTCTCCGCCAGCAAAGCCGCTCCCCATTGCGTAAGGGTGTTACTGTTGAAGTCGTAGCTCAGGAAACGATCACCGCGAACCAATGCGACGGCGTCGTCCAGGATACCTCGACCAGTCGTTTGACCAGGGCAGACACCGCTTCCCGGCATGGCAGGTTTGGTGCACTCGGCCATCAATCCAGGGTAGAGTTCCATGTTCTCCATGTGGCCGTACAACAGCTCGGCTGCTCGTGCTGTCTCTTTATCGGAACACCAATCTTCAAACGTATCGTACGGCTTCAGATTAAGATACCGGCGGAACTCGTTGAGCGTGCAGACATTGAACATCTCACGGGCCTGCAATTGGCCCATGAGGTCAACGACCTTTAGACTGGCGGGGGTACCATGGGCACCAAAAGCATGGGCAGGCTCCTCGATGCAGTCTTTGATAAGCTCGGAAAGTTGGGCATCGTTGAACCTGCCGTCAGCGCCTCGCTCAAGGCCTCCAAAAGTCCACTCCCAGGGCTTCTTGCTCATCAAGTCATGACCATATACCTTCATGACTTGGTGGAACATCTCGATTGTCACATCGTCAATGTGGCGGATGTCAGGGAAGACGGAACGGATGATATCTTCCATCCATGTCTCATCCGCGGCACTGAGAGCAGCGTGCCAGTGGTAAAGAACAGCAAACTCCACGGATACATGGCTGCCGGTGCCGCGCTCGACACGTGTGCCGCCTTGCTTGATCTCTTTACCAAGATCAAGAGACCATTCCGAGTTGGCTCGTGGTGTGTTCAGGATGGCAGCGACATAGTCTTTCAGTACGACTGAGGCAAAGAAACCGACGTTAATGTTGCGCGTGATCTGGAATATGTCCTCGTCTTGCCTGAATTCGTGTTAGGCTCATATCGCGTACATGGACTGCAGCAAACTTACCATTTCCTGCCTGCCTCGTCCAGAGTATCCCAGGGCTTGTATTTGCCGTCCTCATTCACTGACAGCAGCGACTCCGCGACGTGGTTGTGGTTTCTCGAGAACATCAACAGTACTGCGACTACACCAGGGGGCATCATCATGATGCGCTCCGAGGCGATTGAGTCTGGGTAGATCAGGCCATCTTTGTAAGTTCGCACGCGATGTTGCTCCTTCTCTGTATTGCCGTACAGGGTGCTGAGGTCAACATAGCTCGAAGTCTCATTGATCCAAGGATCTGTCCTAGAGGTTTGGAAACATTCGTGTATGACTATGGTTGCGAAGGAGAAGAAGAGGCGATTCAGACCAGACGGGTGCTCGCGGAAAGGACCACTGCGCTTGAGAAGCGCCTCGTATACGTCTTCAACGTCAGGTAAATTTGGCCCTTGAGAAGTTGTCAGTCCTGATTCGCATGGGATGATAGCAAGAGGGTACTTACCTTTCGGTTTGGTGGGAGGTACATTTCGCGCATATGGCGAACCTGCCTTGCCCATTTCAGGGTTGTGGGGATTGTTTCCTGAGCCGTCGTGCTTCCGGTATCGTGCCGATGGGCCGGCATGCGTAGGTGTTGGGTGTGGTAAATCATTCCAGAGCATGCTGATGAAACCATCCGACACCTTTGCACTGAGACCGCTGTTCAGAGGAAGACCCTGTAGCATCTGAACTCCCTTCTCGAGAAGAAGTTCTTTGTCGTCCAGAGGCTCACCGGATGCGAGTGTCGTAATGGCATCGAGGGCAAACTTGGCATCCTTAACACCGAGACCTCTAATGTCGCTGACGATGCCAGTCTTCTGGTGGTTCTTCATGCCACTCGATGCTTCCGCTGTTCGGCCATCGCTGGCTTGCGTCGGCTTCCTCCTGATCTTTCCGATCAATGTTTGTATCTGGCTAGGCATGATGAATAAGTGTGTGTATGACCATGTGGAAAAGATGGGAACGGGGAGAATATGAATCCCAGGGCCGGACGGAGTTCACAAAGTAAGTTCAACGTAGCTTGCTGTTGATCTGGGAGGCGCAATGCTCCCCACGCAGGAGCTTGGCCATGGCAAGCAGCAGCGAGCCAGTTGCGTGGCGACGATCGCTAGCAGCTACGGTGTGTTGATCAGCATATGCACTCGGCGAACAGTGTCCTGCGGCTTCCTCAAGGGCGGACGAACCCATGCCTGCATCGGGATGATGTGAGTAGCGTCCGGATCTTGATATCGTCAGACCTCTGATGGCTACAAATGTCCGACTGCTCATTGGTCGTGACTTCCTTTGTGGAGGGTAGTGCCAGACGGATTCTGCGCTACCTTCGCTAAGAACTGACAGAGGGGTATCGAGCACTGCATGACAAGTCCAAGGAATGATCTGTGAGCGGTCCTCAAGACCCACAGCGTAGTAGCACCATTGGCTCCATGAGGAAACGACTAACTAGACCCACCTGTGACGATCCATGGATGGCCTTTGCGACACTGCGAAAAGTCCAAAAGCAACGTGTAGCCAGGAGGTGGGTACGCCTGCCACGTTTCAGGCTTCAGCGCTTTTGGTTGCCTGGGAGTCGTTGTGGTCTCACTTCGGCTGTCTCCCTATGGGAACGTGTCGAAGATGTCGCAACCCTGGCGGTCGATAACATGATAGACAGGAACGGCGACCTGAACTCGCGACCATTCCAAACAGAGACGTGGACAAAAGCCATAGACGAACTATCAAGCGATCGGCATCCCGATTCAGCTTTTTTCGGCTGAGTAGTGGAAGGAGACTCTAGCGCTTGCGGCACCGGAATTGACCGACCTTACTTCCCGACGAATGGTCGCGCAGTCATGTGCTAGCAAGTGGACAGACGAGAGTGAGTTTCAGCTGATGTGGTGGCGGTCAACAACAGGAGTGCCAGCTTGCAAATCTCCGAGTAGGGTGCGGTATCAGGCAGGCACTAGCGACGGCGGTCAGTGGTCTACGGCCTGTCCCGAAGCCGTAAGGTTTACTGTCCGGTTCATCCAAGACGCCGGCGGTGGTTGTGGTGACTGGGAGGTGCGATCGATAGTCGAGAGGACGGCAATCGAGACGGCTGGTGCACGGGCCGCCTCCCCACAAATGATCGCTGGAAGGGTAGCGTCAACCATCGACGCGACGTGCTTTTCCTGCTCACATGTCGGCGAGCAGACCTACACCAACCTCTCCTCTCTGATCGGCACGTTCTTGTTGAATGCACTGCTTCCGAGTCCAATTGGATTAGACACCACTGCGATCACGAGGAACGCGCTCAGCATTAGCTCTCGGAGCTTGCCTGCCTGGACTGCGTAGCATCGCGTCTATCGGTTACCACCATATTGCCAGCCGGGATAGTGGCGAAACGGTGGCATTGGCTTACTTGCAGTCGAGGGCCACATGCGTTTCTTTTCTGCAATCAATTGCAGCACGACACGGGACAGGATGCGGTGTATCTGTCGTGCCTTCTGCCAGGCAACGCTCAGATGCTTGACAGGCTGCCGCATCATTGATGTAGCAACTCAAGGTGGGGGCGTCGTATAGCGCACGGTAGTCAGTTTATCTCAGCTTTCAAAGGTCAATAGTCGCTGTAGGGCGAGCGGCACTTCAGAACGATCAGCGGCTGCTATTAGCGGCGGGACTACTCCCAGCCCACCACCTGCGACATCGACGCGTCGATAGGCGAGCTTTGTTACAAGCCGCATTAGCAATGGCGATCAGTATCTTAATGTGGCTTGATACGCTCGGAAGCTTTGGAGACAGACCAGACGGGGAGCACGCGTCAGTTGTGTTAGGCTTTTGTAGCCGATCCCCGCGTTGATAGAGATTACTTGGCTACTTGACACTTCGCGACTGCTTCATTCTGACGACCAAGCTGGCTTCCTATCAAGGTGCTCTTCCTCGTCAAGCCCCACGTCTCAACATGGCGCGCAAGAACTCAGAGCAGTCACGTCTACCGAGCGTTTCGCCTCAGGTATCCGCACAACCACCTAACAACAACCCTATGGATTACGGAGCCGTGTCACGACGTCCGAACCATGTGACCAAGAAGTTTGTCCTGTGCTTCGATGGTACAGGCAACAAATTCTCAGGCACAGACTCCGACAGCAACATCCTCAAAATCTATCGCATGCTCGATCGCAATGGGGATGATCAGTTCCATTACTACCAGCCCGGAATCGGTACATATGTTACGAAAGCCAATGGATCCATGACCCGAACAGGTCGATGGGAAAAGTTCCAGTCATGGTACGCGAAGGCAAAAGATAGCGCAATAGGTACGTTCGGCGCGGCTCGTTGTGATGCATGGGATCTGATCTGGTGTAGGAACTTCATTCGATCAGCATGTCATGGCGGGATACAAGGTAAGCCATCCCAGGAGGTAGCTCTATCCTCAGCTTAGTGGCTAGAGGACGGAACCCGGTCGCAGCTGGCTGACATGGACTGGACAGTTCCTAATGCGATACTATACACCTGGCGATGATATCTTCTTCTTCGGCTTCTCGCGTGGTGCATATACCGCTCGCTTCCTCGCAGAGATGCTTGATCACGTTGGTCTCCTCTCTGTAAGCAACTGCCCAATGTTTGTCAGGCGATTTCTAATTGTCGACAGGCTGGAAACGAAGAGATGTGTCAATTCGCATGGAAGTGAGTATAGCATGTAGCATGCATGAACTCTACACTAACGCAATCTCAGAACATTCCAGAAATGGCAATGTAGATTACCGGACGAAAAAGGCGGCAAAGATCGCAAGCCAGGCGAGAAATCTGAGAAGCTAAAGCTTCTGGAATTCATGTGCGCGTTTCGCGAGACGTTCAGCCGCCCCGTCAAACCCATTCGGTTTCTGGGCCTCTTCGATACAGTCAATTCCGTGCCTGCTTTCGAGAACGCCTGGATGCAACGTAGCAGATTCCCCTACACCGCAAGAAGCAGCGCCCACGTAATACGACACGCAGTATCCATCGATGAACGACGCGCAAAGTTCAGACAAGATCTCATCTCTCAAGAGAAGCCCGACCGGTCAATGTTGTACAAGCATCGCCACAGACACCGGCAGCACATGAAGGATCTGATCCATGGTGATCATGAAGACCATGACCTAGACGAGAAAGACCACGACGAACAGCAGAGTAGAGGTCGGCGAGATACATTAGCACCACCACCTGAGCGTTACAGAGACCCACATGAGACTTCAGGCGTACGCAGCCGTAGCGCGGACTGCTCCCAGCTTGATGGCGTTCACGGCTCTGCTACTCCTTCGATGCGATCCTATGACGCTGCGGGAACTTTTAACTCTCAAGACGAAGATGGCGAGCAGGATATTCAGGAAGTCTGGTTTCCTGGATGCCATGCAGTAAGTGTGCTCGTCACGGAGGTTCAATTTCAATACTAACGTCGTGTAGGACATCGGAGGAGGCTGGCCTCTTGGTGATGACGACGCAGCACTGAGCCACGTAGCCCTGGTGTGGATGGTGCGCGAAGCTCAAAAAGCTGGGCTCGACTTTGACGAAGACAAGCTCGCAGCTCTGAGTTGCTGCCACGAGGAGCCCACAACCAACGTGTCGCGAGCGCAGAACAACATCCCGATGATTGCAATCGATCCTGCGTCGCCCTCACCCGTCATCGCCAATTCGGGCGCGCAATCCGTCGACACAGCTGGCTACACTGACGACGACAACATCCTTTCGCACCATCGCGAACACCCTAACACGCATTTCCACAAACATTTCCACAGCGCTGCGACCAAAGGCCGTATCCACGACGTCCTGCAATTCAACAATGGTGCCAATCGCATGGGCGTCGTTTCGTGGAACATAATGGAGTACCTGCCTTTCCGACGCATGGACTTACAGGAGGATGGGACATGGAAAGCGATCCGATGGCCTTTGCCCAAGGGTGAGACGCGCGACATACCCGCGAATGCCGTCATCCACAGCAGCGTGATTAAGCGTATGCGCGCGGATCCAACCTACCGACCAGGCAATCTGATTGTAGGTGGCGGTGGAAGAGGTGTCAGGCACGCTCCCAAGGACATGGGTATGGGTCAATGGGTCGTTGCGTGCGATGAGGGCCATCATGTAGGCGAGTGCTTCATGCGCAGAAGCCCACCTGAGAGAACAAAGACGGAGGAAATGGAGCAGCCAGCGTGCGTGGGTGGCATGCAAGTAAGTATCACCGATCCGACTACTCGAACTGAGAATTAACGAATCAAAGGGAAACTACTTCGCTGGCCGCAAGAGGTCGACTGCTCTGTAGACCAAGACACTCGTCCTGTGCGCCGCTTCTACCTAGATGTCTTTCAAGCATTGTTTCTATTTTACTCCACTTTTGATACGGCCGTCTTGAAATCCATGTCTCCTGCACAAAATGACGAAGTGACATGTGTTCGTGTCATTGTTGTCACAATATTGGAAGCCTGTGGTTTGACCTCGATATATGCAAATCGCTACTTGTTCCGCCTGTGTCGAGTTCACACCTCTTCCAGCATCATTCCCATTCATGCAGATGCTCAAGCCTTCTGGGCGTCGTGACCCCAGTTTTTCAAGCTCTTGTAGCTCTTGCTATCCGTGTCCTTCTTCGCCTTGTCCTCTTGCGCAAGATGCCTCTTGCAGTATGCTACCACCTTGCGCATGTGGTCAATGTCTTCTTGTTCATACTTATCCGCGTCCTTCTGCGGATTATTCTGCAGTATAGCAACGATTTTACGACCCGAATCGTGGCCGACTGTCTCGCCGGAGCCGTTGTCTTTGGACCTGTAGGCGTCTTAGAGGGCATGCATGTCATAAGATTCGCAACGTCAGCACTGCATTCGTTGCAGGCAGAGCTTACCAGCCGGCTCCAGCGGATTCATCGCTGCCAAGCCAGTCTTGTAGTTCGTCTGCCGACATGTTGACCAGCTCGTTGAACTCCCTTGCGATGCCGTAAGCACTTTGCTTGCGTTGACGTTCATGGGCCACTTACTCAATCACGGTTTCGTTGTCTTTGACCATTTTGTGATCTACTTGTGAGTCCGGAGGTTGTCTATAGGAAATTTGAGTTTGGTGTACTCCGCAATGTCTTCCCGAGTGTTCTTGTTAGGGGTTCTGGGTTGATGCAGCATTCTCAGTTGGCTCCTGAGTATCGCGACATGATGACATCACCATCGCGTTCCAACGGTGCCTAGAAGGACCAAGGAACGCCGCACGTGACTTGGCAGACCGCGTTGAAGGGCATTGTCTTTGTTCACTCAGACATCGATACATCGAAAGATGCGGGAATGACGACGTTTCAGATCGTACCTGGCATCGGCGCGTTGCCGGCGCAGTGTCTCTTCCCTTCTGCGGTGACAGGATTACTATGTACATCCCACCGGATGCGCTAAACCGCACAGAGCAAGAAGCCGTGAGAGTCAGTTGTCGTGTAAATTACCTAGACACAAGTCATGTTGTAGGGAGAGTTGCGCAAGAAGGTTGCTGTTGTTGGTGCTTGTGTTGTTCCTTCTCCAGCTTTCGTCCCCAGTGCTTACTACTGAGGAGAAGTTTTCTCCAGTCTCCGCAACCTCCACACCCCTTCTTCTCCCCAACACGCAGGCTGCCCCTCAAAGCCTTCACACCCACTCCACGACGTGGGAACTGCCGAGATTACGGCCTCACTTTCTCGTCCGATGCGGGTCGGACATGCCAAGGTAATGGAAGGTTCTTAGTGTCTTCCTTGAGCCTCATGTGGGCCGCTCTCGCACCAATCCGTCGCCGCAACCTGGCTTACGTTGCATCCAAACTGGGTCCCTCGCTTTACTTGACCGGAGAGAGACTGCAAGCGATCGGAGATTGCAGTCCAAAACAAGCACAGCGACAAAGCTTGTGCCGGTTCGCGCGGCAATTGTTCAAAGAGTCGGAGGGATGGTCGGAGCCCAGGTGTTGAGGCTGCACAGGCCCGGATGGGGTCGTACGCATCTCCATCATCCCCACTGCCGAGAGCGTCTGTCGCATCTTGAAGTGAAGTATCTTCACCGACATGGCCCCGGCCGAAGAATACGCGTCGTCGAGTCGATATCCACAAGTCACGCGACCGTCACCAAGTTTCTGGCGCCCGGCTGTGCGGCACAACGGTCCCTGGAGCGCGTCGCTGAGTGCTTTGCGTTTGAATGCGGGGTGCGCATCAGAGGCGTTCACTTTGCACGTTAGGGATCTAGCAGGACGCCTTGTACAACGCCTACCGTCAGATGAGCATGTGAGAGCACGATCCGATCCATGTGTGCTCGAGGCCGTCTATCTCTTGGTGGGCTTCCCGGAACGTCGGGCGGATTTGGCTTGGCTATCGAATCGCGACCTGCTTCCCCACATACACGCCCCTTGTCCCCCAGCGGCTGCGTCGCATTGACAAGCCCACTACTGCAGTTTCAGACCCCCGGATCACTTTTGTTTGGCTGTGGAGGAGGTGAAGCCAAGCTGGTAAGGCCGCTCGCGCGCAATTTCGCGTGACGGCGTGGCGCGTATGACGTAGGAGCCCCGGAGTCGAACGC
This sequence comes from Alternaria ethzedia, assembly GCF_023757985.1. Lineage (NCBI taxonomy): Eukaryota > Fungi > Ascomycota > Dothideomycetes > Pleosporales > Pleosporaceae > Alternaria > Alternaria ethzedia. The sequence continues at coordinate 47,355 of NW_026056213.1, read as the reverse complement.
TCGGCGCGATGCTGGGCATTACCGCATTACGGGACACGGGACTGGAATTGGCATCGATACTTAAGATTCGTCGTGTGCCGAACAAGTAAATCCATCTTGTCTCGCACATCGGTCTTGTCGTGATCGAATCGTTACTACAACCATGGGTCTGGGCAAAGTGTACGTTTGACGCCGTTCGACTATGCATGAATGCTATATTGACTCTGAATAGTTCTGTCCGCGTTCGCGGTGCCGAGTGCGGTATCGAAGCCATCATTCTTGGTGTCATCACATCGATAGGTGGTTTCCTCTTCGGTTACGACACGGTATGCATCTGCCAATCTCTGCCTGTGAATGCGTGTGGCTCACGTAATGCAGGGTCAAATCAGTGGAATCCTCATCTTCAAGGACTTCATCCAGCGTTTTGGACAGGACCAGGGCAATGGCGAGAAAGCATTCGATCCCACGATTTCGTCCCTGCTTGTATCCCTCATGTCCATTGGTACTCTCATCGGCGCGCTCGCTGGTGCTTACACTGCCGACTGGTTTGGTCGTCGCCGCAATCTCTCCATCGGTGTGCTCATATTCGTCATTGGCAACATCATCCAGGTCACAGCGATGAACACCTGGGTCCACATGACTATTGGTCGTATCGTTGCTGGTCTCGGTGTCGGTATTCTCTCTATTGGTGTACCGATGTACCAGTCCGAGGTCTGCCCACGAGAGATTCGTGGTGCCGTAGTCGCATCTTACCAGCTTATGATCACTGTTGGCATCCTGAGTAGGTCTGGCCCAGATGTGTGCTTACAAAGTACTTACTATATGCAGTTTCCAACATTATCAACTTTGGTGTCCGTGACAATCCGGGCCAAGACAGCGATGCCGCCTGGAGAATCGTCATTGGCCTCGGAATCGGCTTCTCGCTCCCTCTTGGCTTCGGTGTACTCTTCACGCCAGAATCGCCCAGATGGTTGGCCGGTAAAGGCCGTTGGGAAGAAGCGCGCATGTCAATGGCTCGTCTCCGAGGCTTGGCACACGACCCCAACCACGAGTTGGTCAACTCGGACTTCAAGGAGATGGAGGATTCCATCAACGAGCAAAAGAGCGCCGGGCAAGGTACTTGGGTGGAATGCTTCACTGGCCAGCCATCCGGTATCCCGCGTCTTGCATACCGTACCCTCGTCGGATGTGCTATCCAATTCTTCCAGCAGTGGACTGGTGTCAACTACTTCTTCTACGTAAGTTCCCTCGAATAACGACCTCACATGCACGCCGCTAATCGTCACAGTATGGCGCGACTATCTTCCAATCCGCAGGCATTGATGATCCTCTCCAAGTTCAACTTATTCTTGGTGCTGTCAACGTGGCCATGACGATCCCCGGGTTGTACCTCATTGAGCGAGTCGGTCGCCGTGTGCCGCTCGTCATTGGCGGTCTCTGGCAAGCTACTTGGCTGCTCATCTTTGCCATCATCGGTGTTGCGCTCCCACCGCAAGACAACCCCACTGCCGGTATCGTCATGATCGTCGCTGCTTGCATGTTCATTGCAAGCTTCGCCGCCACCTGGGGTCCTTTCATTTGGGTAATCATTGGCGAAACTTTCCCGCTCAGAACTCGCGCGAAGCAAGCCTCTTTGGCTACAGCGTTCAACTGGCTCGGTAAGCAACATGCTTTCTTATGCCGACTTCGCTTACTAAAGACCATTCTTAGGCAACTTCCTGATCGGTTTCCTCACACCTTACGCTGACGACGGCATCGGATACGCCTTCGGTTTCGTTTTCTTCGCCTGCAACTTCGTCGCCGCCGGTGTCGTTTACTTCTTCGTCTTCGAGACCAAATCGTTGTCTCTTGAGAACGTCGATATCATGTACTCAGACCCGAGCCTATCTGCCAGGACCAGTAAGAAGTGGGTCCCGGCTGGATACATCAGCCGTAACGAACGCGACGACTCATATTGGGAGCGACGACACAGCGCTGTTGGCGCTACTGGTGCTGTTGGATCTGAGAAGTATGGCGACAAAGATGTCGATACTTCGCCCGAAAGGGGCATGTCAGTGCATCAGGAACACATTGACGAGGAGCGCCGAGGTTAGGGTTTCTCTCGATGCATACTCAGTTCATATCCTGGTATTTGGGACGAAGATGCATTCGCACAGCTCAGTGAACCGCTTCCTTTCAGCATGACGCCGCACTCTACCAAGCGGTATACATAATACACAGACTATCCCATTCAATACAATATCATCTACTGTTTCCAGTGTCCAAGTCTGCTTTGTCTCCTGTTCCGTGTACCTGATGACAAAATGCCGACACAGCCACATCCCTGCTAAATTTAGCGTGCTGCGTGGCGCATTCCACAAACAACGCGTCAGCTCCACGTCTTCTCCCCAGCCACTCTCCGCTTTCACTCACCAGAACAACAAGAACAGCATCTTCATTCCTCTGTACTTTGGCTACTCAGTACCCAGGCTTCCGCTCTGCCCACGCTCAAACACTTCATACCACAGAGACGTACAACTACACCGCCATGCCGCCAGCAGCGTCGCCTCGCAACACCAGCACGCTCGCCAAATTAGCGCGCCGGACCCTGGTCACAGCGGGGCCGGCTGTCGCCTCGCAGGCTTCGCATCACTTTGAGCGCCGCGGGTTGAGTGTAAATCACACCCAAGGGGTTACGCTGGGTGTTATTGCTGCGTATGTTGTCGTTATTGCGTTGTTGTGGAACTTGCCGTATGTACGGTGGGTGTTGTGGCCGTTCAAGGTATGTAGGTAGCGTGGGGCAATGGGAGATGTTGATAGCTGACGAAACCCACAGATGCTCGTCATAGCCTTTCATGAATTCTCTCATGCAATAACATCCTGCTGTACCGGCGGGCGAGTGGAGTCCATCTCCCTTGATCCCCATGAAGGCGGTGTAACGCATATGCGCGGCGGCAAGCAATTCATAACTCTGCCTGCTGGCTACTTGGGCTCCTCATTGATAGGTGCTCTGCTGACCTTCTGTGGCTTCAACATCGTGGCATCCAAAGTAGCGAGTATAGTGCTAGGCGTTTGCTTCTTGCTGACACTATGGTGGGCGAGAAAAGACTGGTTGACTATCGTCACAATTCTTCTCAGCGTAGGGCTACTGATAGCCTTCTGGTTCATCGAACATGGCGAGGCGTTGAGGTTCATGGTCGTAGGTGTCTTTCCCTGTCCCCTCGAAATGTCCTTACTAACACCGCTCCAGCTTTTCATCGGCGTCATGTCTTCTCTCTACAGCGTCTGGGATATCTGTGACGACCTCATTCTCCGTAAGGTCAACTCGTCTGATGCCAGCGTCTTCGCTAAGCGGTATGGCGGTTCGTCGCAATGCTGGGGTGTCATTTGGTCGCTTGTGTCGTTGGTGTTTATGGTATGCGGGATCCTTGCGGGGTTGGCAGCCTTTAAACAGAGCTTCGAACAGCAAGAGAAGGATAGTCAAGACTTTATTCCTACGGTACGGATGATGATGAGGGTGTGATCTGTCGTCCAATAAAAGGCCTTTTCTGGATTGGCGTCTGTAGATTCGGCATGTGTAGTTGGTGACGCTTGATATATCCGTATAGCATTGAGCCTCGCAAAACTCAGATCATTTATCACAGGGGAGTGACATTGACACTCGTAGTTCAAGGGTAACGAGAGTATTTTGCGGCAGTAATGGTTAGCCGAAAAAGTACCTTGGAGCGAATGGAGTTGGCGGATACGTATCCTCATTGACCCGGAAGAAGAAAGTTAAAGGTACAAGTTCCCGGTCATGCCCTGCATGTAGCTCACGACCACCCGTCATGGTAAAAGTAAGGAAGTCGTTACCATCGGAAAGAAAAGGGGTCTCACACTTTTGGTCCGCGGCGTCACCAAATCCAATCTCCAACGTGCTCATTCCTACATGCGTCTCTACCACCATCTCACTCGCCTCCAAAGAATCCACCAAACTGCAGTTCCAGAGCCCGCTTCATCCGCTCAAGTACAACCCTGTTTGCAAGATGAAGAGGAGATTGTGTTGGTGATTTGCAGGAGATGGACAAAGTTAAGGTAACGTCGGGAAGTCTAGATACCCACGCAAGTCTTGATCGAAGTGAAGGTGAGAAGAGGGTAAGTTCAGAACGGTTACACTATTCTGATACCAAGATGTCGCCGAATGGAGCTGCTGCTTATAAGTGCTCGTACATCGAAGAATGTGTAGCGCTTACTGCGGTTGGTCACGGGAGGTGGCTGGTGAAAGGGAAGAGTGAGGCTAAAAAGAGTGTCGACACGTTTACATGTGATTAGATGAAGATCCATATAGATTGCAATATCTCCCCTAACGCAATCCCACCCCCTTCACACTTTCGAAAAGCGCCTCCTCTCTAACGAGCACGGCGCGATTCAAATCCTTCTTTTGCACGCTCGGGATGCCGCTCAAATGCAATGTCAACTCGAGCTCACCCACCAGACTCTTGAGCACATGCTCCACGCCTTTCTCTCCTCCAAGCGCCAGACCATACACATACGGCCTACCAATCAGCACGCAGTCGGCTCCTAGCGCCATGGCCTTGGCAATGTCAGCACCCGATTGTATCCCGCTGTCGAAGAAAATGGTCAACCTATCCCCAACAGCATCAACAATATGTGGCAGCACGCCCAACGACGAATTCCCTCCATCGAGCTGCCTGCCCCCATGGTTACTCACAACGACGCCCTGCACGCCAATTTCCACCGCCTTCCTCGCATCAGCCAAGCTCTGAATGCCCTTGAGCACAATCGGCCCATGCCAGTGTTTCTGGAGAAACTCGACATCCTCCCAACTATGGCTCTCGCCCGGGAAAATCGTCCTCATCCATTCTGGCGCCGCAGCCTCCATCTTTCGTTCTACATCCACGCCATGTCTCGCTTTGAACTGTTTCCGGAACACAGGATCCGTCATGCCAAGTTCTACGCCTGTGCGGTCGGCGCGCATGAAGGGGTTGTATCCGTTGTCCATGTCTTCGGGTCTCCATCCGAGGATGTACGTATCTAGAGTTACAAACAGAGCTGTAAAGCCGGCGTTCTTTGCGCGTTCAAGTAGCGAAATGGTGATGTCGTCGTGTTCGCGTGACGGCCAGTAGAGTTGGTACCAGCGTTGACTGTTGGGGCCGTTGGCTGCGGCAGTATCTTCTATACTCGTACTACTTGCCGTACTTAGGATGTACGGGATGGCTTCTTTGGCTGCTGCTTTTGCAGCCGCGACCTCGCCTTCTGGGTTGAAGATTTTGAGTACACCGACGGGCGCCATGGCGATGGGTGCTACCATCTTCTCCCCAAAGATCTCGGATGTCAGGTCAGGGAAGCCGTCGTACCTGACTAGGCGGTTGGGTACAATCGACCATCTTCTAAAGGCACTGCGGTTCTTGTCTGTGGTCTCCCGTACGCCGGCGGATCCGTATACGTAGCCTTTTGAGTCGGCTGACATGCGACTGCAGGCCAGCTCTTCCCATTTGTCAGCCTGGAAGGTGAGCGGTGGGCGTTCAAAGTCCAGTCCGCGCGTATATGTCTGCATTTCGTAGTCGACGGCATCTTGCTCTGGCTTGCGAGTTTGGAACTTGGGATGGTGTTGGGTCGCTGTAGGTTCGGACATGGTGGCTTTGGGTCTCTAACGGGTTGAAGTGAGGATTGAAGTTGAAAGTCGCGAAGAAACCTTCCGAGGGATGGCGTATGGCTAATGCACGTCACACCATGGCAGCTTCGCGGATACTTTCGGAAACGACGCAGTGACGTCACGCGCTGTCATGGCAAAGCACCTAGGTATGCCTAAGCATGCTGACAGATGGAGTACTTGCGGACACAGGTCCGTGTGGTGATGCATTTCTACCCGTCTAATAAAGTGCCTCTATGTGTCGGCTCCGTGATGGCAGCCTGCGCAAAACATGCAGCCTCGGCCTGTGAAGAAAGGCGGGCATCCCAAACTCCATCCATGCAAATGACGACCATGGCAGTACAACAAGCAAGGCTACGTGGGACGTCTAGACAGCGACACAGCCGCCGTCAATCTTCAGGTGGCCGCCGGTCATGAACTTGCTGTCTTCGCTGACGAGGAAAGCGACGACGCTGGCCACGTCGTCGGGGCTGCTGAAGCGGTCGAGGGCAGTCTCCTCCTTGAGCTCGGCCAGCTTCTCCTTGCTCCAGCCGTCCTTGTAGCCGGGGGTCTGGATGATGCTGGTGTGGATGGTGTTGACGCGGATGTTGAGGGGGCCGAGCTCCTCGGCAGCGGTGAGGGCAATGCCGCGCAGGGCGAACTTGCTGGCGCTGTACGAGATGAGGTTGGGGAAGCCGCGCAGGCCGGCGATGGAGGAGCGGATGATGATGGAGCCGCCGGCGGCCGTCGTCTGCATGGCGGTGGCGGCGTACTTGACGCCGAGGAAAGCTGGCAGTGGTCAGCGGGTCACGTGGTGGGGTCACGTGGGGTCACGTGGGCGTACCGGACTTGGCGTTGATGGTCATGATGCGGTCAAAGTCGTCCTCGGTCACGTCGAAGATGCTCTTGGACTCGCCGCGGTGGCAGCAGTTGAGCAGGGCGGCGTCGAGCCTCTCGAAGCGCTGGACGACCTTCTTGGCGCAGGCCTCGACGTCGGGCTCCTTGGTGGCGTCGGCGACGATGGTCAGCAGGCGCGACTCGATGGGGATGCCCGTGGGGATGGCGGCCTTGAGCACGGGCACGGCGACCTCGAGGGCCGTCTGGTCGATGTCGATGAGGGCGACGTTGCAGCCCTCGATGAGCAGGCGGCCGGCCGACTCGACGCCCACCTTGCCGCCGCCGCCCGTGATCATGACGACCTTGCCCTCGAGGCGCTGGATGGGCAGCGGGCGCGTCAGGTTGGTCGACGTGGGCGCGCGCTCCATGCCCGGCCGCGGGGGCTTGTTGAGGTTGAGCGTCGAGATGGCGGCGCCGGGCGTGCGCAGGCTCTCGGTCGTGTTGGCGCGCTGCATCGTGTGTGTCGGCGTCGTCGGCGTCGTCGTCGTCGGCGTGCTGGGAGCGTCGGCGATGCTATTTCTACGTGCGGTGCTCCCTCTCACCGGACCCGTCGTCTCCCTCAAGATGACGTAGCGCCGGGGTTCCCTAGGCGAAATCTTTTCTGCAGCCCGCGCTGATCAAACCCGTCCGTTGAGCCTCCTGCTGGCGGCCGGACCCACCGCCCCGCCCTGGCAGCCAATGCCGCCCGCCGCCGCCATCACTTATCGCACCCCATGCGCACCGCGGTGGGTGCGGTGGGCAAGACACCTGTCGCGCAATCTGCGCCGTTCCACCACTCAGTGACGCCCGCCGCCGCCTCCCCCAGGTGTTCGAACAAGGCGGTCAAGCACTGCGCTATACTGCCAAAGCGGCAGGTAGTCCGGGTCCATTCGTCAAGCTACTGCCCCGTTGCGCCCGGCTAACGCGGAACTTAGGTACATGGACACGTTGACATCCCCTTGCTCTCCCACAACCTCGCACTCACTCACCAGTCCAGGAAGTAGTCGATGCCGTCCGCCAGAGCTGCCGCGCCTACTGCCGCGTGGTCACTGAACGGGTACTCGTGGATGCTGACATCCCTCAACGCCGGGCTGCCCTCCAGCCTGCTGTACAGCTTCTGGCTCAGATCCGTCATGCGCTGCGGCACGAGGATGCTCTGCCTGAACGCAAACTCCGCGTCCATCTCCGTCCGTCGCTTCACCAGCTTCTGTTCGAGCGCGCCGTAGCTTATCTGGAAAGCAGGCTTGGTCGCGTTGGCCGTGTCGCTGGCCGAAGGCGACACCAGCGGTGCAAGGAAGTCCGTGTTGTTGAAGACGTAGTCGTCGTTGAAGAAGAGGGCCGGAGAAGCGCTGAGGAACGTATCGAAGAGATCAGGCCGTACCGTGAGCGCATACAGGACGAAGAGGCCGCCAAAGGAGTGGCCGTAGAGTGCGTCGCGGTCAAACTCAGCTTTCGGGAAAGCCGTCTCCTGAACCCATGGCCGGAGAGCGTTGTCGATGAACTCGATGAACTCATCCGCATTGGACTGCACGCCAGGCACCGCAGGTAAGGGGCAGCCATCGCAGACTGGAGGCTGGAAGTCGTAGCTCCGCTGCGTGCTGTAGGGTGAATCTTCGATGGTCTCCGGGTAGCCTATGCTGACGACAATGCAGTCGGGCATGTTGAACTCGACGGGACGGCGGCGGCGGAAGGCTTCTGTGGCAGTCATACCCAGAGCATTGCCGTCCAGGACATACCTAGTAGCCGTGTCAGTCCGAAACCCCGTGGTGCCGCTGCCGCTGCCTGTGTCCTTACATTGTCTCCACAGTCGACGTCTCCTCCTGTGAGGTCCAGTTCAGCGGCCATGCCAGCTGAATCTGGTATTCCCAAGATCCGTTCTTCGCACTCCAGAACCCTAGGTTGGGCAACACATTGGTAGGAAACTCGGTCATGAGTGGCGTGAACTGCCAGGCACCCAGTGAACTCATCCTCGCGGTTGTAACGACGGTCCGTTTCGCGTACTGTTAAATTCAGGGCAGACTACCTTCCAGCCGGAAAATCGTGGTTTTAGTACCTGACAACTACCAGAGTAGTCGTCCTAGAAGTATAGACCCAAGGCGCGGGGTGCCAGCCCGTGTTCTATGCACACATCACGCCGCAATCGCAAGGGTCCCGCACTAACTTTGCTGTGGTGGGTTAGCATGGACGCGGCATGGCATTCTAGTCTCGGTACCTGTACTCTGACATCCCAGCGCCTTATTGGGACATGTATATATTGCCAAGACGGGGGATCATCCTTGTTGTCTCCCGTCTCTGCAGTCTGTTCGCCTTTCATGATGATATCAACGCGACTGGACATCTTGTGACACGGGTCGTCGTATAGGATCTAGGCGTCCGCTGCTACAGTCTCAAATTAGTGCGATGGAATTGCGAGTCAAGCAGCTATCCAAGTGGAGGAGGCGGGTCAGAAGAGTTCGTCTGCGTTCTGGCTCTTGAAGAACGGCGGTTGCATGCGCGCAGCCGACGAGCCTCAATCCTACTCGACGGAACTATCGAACGGTAAACCTGGCTACATCGCGTCCATGCAGAAGTCGTGATCAAGTCGCGATACGCGATGAATTCATTCGGGGGGATGTCTCCGGTGCAGCTAGGTGCGCTACATCCACGTGCTCCTACCATCGCAGATGCAGCCGCTGTCACAATCACCCCGGCAGTCCAATCGAATGACCGGGATATCGATCTGATATAACCGTTGCGGTGGGTTGTCCTTCGTCGGCGTTCTTACAAACAGTCGGTTGGCGCAGTCCTGGCTCACGACAAAATTCGTTGGTTGGCGTCAGCGCATCGGGCCGTAACCATAAACGTTAACGCCATCCGAACGAGGCAGGTCCTGGGGACCCAAGTGCCGGGAACACAACCTCTTCTGACACAGACTCAACGCCGGGTTCAACGGCGAGTCATCCAAGATTTGGATTTGTGATCTTATGCGACCAATTACGAGAGGATGCAGCGATGCGAATCGCATGAACGCAGACGACGATAGTTAGAACAAAGCGATGACAAACGTCACAAAGGTGTTGCTGAATAACATGCTAGAAGGGTGTCTACTTGATACAAATGTAACCATCTTTCTTTAAAAAGCACCTCGTCCAGGCAGCGGATCGTTTTTCGCGGGGCAAGATGCGTCATAGATTGTCGGATTGACAAACTTGGGCATAGGGTCGTTGTTATAAGCCAGCTCGACGAGTGTAGCATTGCCTTTGCACGTGTTAGCGTAGAAACAGGCGTTCGGGTGTTCCCAGTGCTTACCCGAGTTGTACATCGGCCATCCGTACTTGGTCAACCCCTCCTGCGAATCACGGGCAAACGCAGCCCAGGCGCCCTGGACATGCTTCATATACTGGTTCTCAGCAGGAGAATTGGGCAGGCCAGAGATGTCTTGAGCGGTACCGAAGACCAGGCCTAGGTCAGAGCCGTGGTAGGCCGCGCTTCCTCGAGGCCCGAGGCCTGCGCTGCCGTTGTAGAGGCGGAGGTTGTCCCAATCTCCGTGGTATCTGTATCGCCAGGTCGGGACGTCGTACTGCGCCCTGTATGCAGCGGACAAGGAGGATGGACATGTGAAGCCACGCTGGGTGAACAGATCCCATTGCGCGTTGGTAAAGTTCAGCTTGGCCGCCCACCCTGAAATGCGATACCAGCCGTCTTCGTGGTCCGCATTGCCGACCAAAAGCGGAATCTTGGCGAAGGAACCGTCCGCTGAGAGTTGCTGATAATCCGCAAAAACCGTCATGTTGTCGACGGTCGGATGGAAGGTCGCTTGAGTCAGACCGACGCTGGGAAGACCAGGAACCTTTGCCGAGGCAGCCAGAAGAGCAGACATGTTTGCAGAACGTACGCAAGATACGACATCGGCAGAGTCATTGGCAGCACCCCCACAACCGATGGTCTGGGACACATTGTACCAGATAGACTGCGAGTACTCGACTGTGTTGGGAACGAAGCTCAGTGAGGTTCCAGACATGGGGATGAGACCCGAGACAATTGGGTCGTTTTTCCAGGCGTATGCCCAGTAGTCGACAGCGGCGCCACCTGCACTTTGTCCAAAGACGACGATGCGCGAAGGGTCGCCTCCAAAGCCAGCGATATTATCGCGCACCCATTCGACAGCGCTACGGTGGTCGCGCAGGGCCGCGTTCTTCTCAACACCAGGAGCACCAGCGAAGCCGAAGATGCCCAATCGGTAACTGACCCAGTCAGTAGGTGTAGGGTCGACCACAGCGGGTGTCTTACTTGAATGTCACAACGACGACATCCTCAGCGTCGGCCAGATACTGCCCGTTGTAGAAGGGAGAGTGAGGGCCGGGGATCTGGAAACCTAGCGTGGCTGTTAGAAGTCATCCATGACAGCCGAAGGGACCACGTACGTCCTCCGTGAAGAAACACCAGCACTGGTTTCTTTGCATCGGCATCACCAGCACTCGCCGTCCAGACATTGAGCTTCAAGCAGTCCTCGGACACCGAATTGTTGTTCTGAGCTGCGAAGTTCTTCCACACACGCAAGCCGGATGGCTGTGTGAAGTTGGGGAAAGCTGATACTGGCGGCTTAACAGCAGGGCAGTCACTGTAAAGTCATTAGACGTATCCTACATGTTCGAACTCTCAACATACGGAGACTACAGTCTGTCAGTGATTGAGCACTACCCAGTGATGTCGTGATTACTGACCCACTCGGATGCCTCGAAAACGGTTCCTTTGGGCGCGTCGAACTTCTTCGGCGCAGCAAATCTCAGTTCGCCGACTGGCGCTTCTGCATATCGAATGCCCAAGAATTCAGTCACACGTGTCTTGTTAGACGATGGGTGACCGATCAAGGTACCGCTCGACGTCTCGATGTTGGAGCCATTCTTCGGCGCTGCGACGGCCGAACCGAATAGCGAAGCTACAGCTGCAGCGGTAAGGAGGAGGTGTTGCATAATTTCAATTCGAAACAGCAACTACCATGCGCTCGACGGAATAACTTCAAACAGCTGGAGGGCGGCCAGCTGACTTTATTGGAGCGAGATGTAAATCACGGCTCGGTGGCAAGCTGTTAGCTCCACGTTCCTGCGTGGCCAGCCGTCGACGATGGGACAACAGGGCTGCAACCAGACAAAGCTCCGACCAGGCAAAGTCCCGAGGCAGATGGCAGTGTTGCGAAAGACTCATGCCGAGTGCGCGCGGTCTTACGCCGGCGTCAAAAGCTTCGACGTTGTCAGACAGGACGGGTACGCACGAGGCTTCATCTCGGCTGCAGCCCTAGCAAGGACAACACTAGTCCCAATGCGCTACCCGTCTCCCAGTCGCCCGGAACCTTTCGATCTGGCGGACCTCTCCATCGTCGTGACATACGAACCCGAACACTTGGGACTTTGATGCTGTTCATTCCGCTCAAGCCTTTGCTTTTTCGATACAACTCAAGACCCAAACCTGACGGGCGTAGGCGATGAGTGCGATTTGCCTACATCCGGCACAATTCCGGGCACCGCTGATCGCCATCTGATGTCACCCACCCATACCTGTTCAGTACACTGCACCGAGCCGATTGGCAGTCAGCCCTGGCATTCACGGCAAACGCCTGGACCGTAGCAGGGAAAACCCTGAGCGCGCACGGCATTGTAGAGATCGACATGTGTGGTCCCCGAAGATTGGTACACCAGATCCAATCGCGTCGGATACGAATGCAGAGAAATTCGCCGTCAAAGCATTCCCGTGATGCCCCCACGGAAGGGTCATCAGCCGCTGCACACCCTATACCCTGCATCGCCGTATCTTCAGGGCCGGGTACCTGGAAAGTCCCATGCTGCACGAGGCCCATTAATGATTATACCGTAGGCTCCCGCTGTTCGTGGGTCATCCACAGGACTTGCTCTCCAAAACTTGAGTGTACCCTCATGCGACATGGCTCCCAACGTCGGCCTTGGAACTCAAGGCTCAGTTGAGCGTGGATGGGGCCTCTGGCTCACCAGCGTCTTAGCCGTCATTGTCGCGGGTCTCTTTGTCGCCGGACGCCTTGCACAGCGATTGACCAAGCGAAGTGGTCTGGGAATGGACGACTACATGATCGTCGCTGCCTTGATATCATCGGTCGTGCTCTCTGTAACAGAGTGTCAAGGTTAGTGGACTCGCATCACCTCGAGGGACACTCGTTAAATTCGAACAGCGGTAGTCTATGGCTACGGAAGACCATGGAAATCCTTACCCGCCGATTCCCGCATCATCGCTCGCCAATGGTTCTACGGAGCAAACAGTAAGTAGATTCTCAACGACCGTACAATCCTTCTGGACAGCATGGAGTGCTCCAGGAGCCCGGCCTGAATGGCTACAAAAGGTCATTTAGTGAAGATGGTGCAGAGTGTCACTACGAAGCTTACTGACCGTTGCAGTCGTCTACAAAGTCGTTCTGATGTTCAACAAGATCTCTGTAGTTTGTCTTTACTACCGAATCTTCGCCATAACCACCAAGTCGTTCCGTATTGCTTGTCACATCATGAGTAAGTGCTCTGACATGACACCAGTTCATCGACTGACTTTGGTGTAGACGCTTGGATCATCATCACCGGCTTCGCATTCACTATCGCGACCGTGTTCCAATGCACACCAATCGCGGCCTTCTGGGACAGGACCATACCCGGTGCCCGGTGTTTTAAGAATGAACCCTGGTGGATCTCCTATGCGACGGTTCAAATTACGACCGACTTTATGCTGCTTGCGATGCCTTTTCGGCAGATCTTGAGTCTTTCTATGGGACGGGCTGAAAAGTTGGGCGTGGCGCTTGTGTTTGGCACTGGAGGCTTGTACGTGTCTGGGAGTTCCGTCAAAGGCCCATTGCTAACTTGCTAGTGTCACTTTCGCGTCTATATATCGTGCCACCACAATCGCACGATCCGCAAACAACCCCGATCCAACCTGGGGTCCCGTACCCGCGACAATATGGTCGGTGATAGAAGCAAATGCGGGTATCGTATGTGCTTGCCTTCCTATGCTGCGCGCTCCATTCGTTCGCTTTTTCGGGCCACTTTTCGGCTCGGGCATAGGCACCAAGAACACTACGAAGCGTCAATCGTATCCCATGGGCTGGAAGAGCAACCATGGGCCGGCTGGAACCGGCAACAAGAGCAACGTGTCTGGCAAAAGTGCCTCTGAGCGAGAAAGCGAAGACGATGCACTGCCAGCGAGTAGGCTGGGCGAGCTTGATCGCCGGGGCAGTGGTATATTTGTCACGAACGAGTTCAGTATTGAGCGCAACGAGCTACAAAAGCAAGAGACGGACACAAGGTCGTGCGACCAAGACGGCGATACGAATACGGCGGTGAGCGTCAATGAAGAGAAGCCGGGGGGGAAGAGCCCATTCTACCATGTTTGAGATGACCACGCTACTTGTTCGCGCCCAGCGCGGCTGTGTTAGAGCTGGCTCTTCATCAGATACTGCAAATGCCGTCAAACAGACAGGCTGAGCGTTTTCGCCGATGTGCGCAGCCTGATCGTCAGCTCTCCCAATGGAGACAACTTAGTGTGTGTGTGTTTTCGGTCCTATACTAGACGGCCGCTAGCGAAAGCGACGCGCGATTTTCAATGGCCAATTCAGCAACCGCTTGCCTACTGACAGCCGGTCTACTCACATGGCCTCTTGACGAAACATGGCGCGGATGCTGGTTTCCATGCGTCTTCCACGCACACGGTGGTGCAGATGGCTGCCGAGCGTCGCGATGATTTCCTACCGTCGGGGCGACAAAGGAGGATGAGGTCAGGTACGACTGGACAGCCCGCGCGGCCTTGGTAGTGTTACGACGTCTTCCTGGCCCTCCCAGAAACCTAGAGAGCTAGATAGCAGATGCAATGCAACGCACACTAGATCCCAGACACTTCGCGCGCCAGCAAGCAACAGTTTCCGCGTCGTGTTGCCGCAGAGAACCAGATAAGCACCCAAGATGGCTGCACGATCTAGATCGCGAGCCGCAGCAGAAGAGTGAAAATTTGGCAGCCGAATCTGCGGTCGCACGTTGACTCCCAACAAAGAGAGGCCGAGCAGTGCGGCATTTATCTAGCCCTGGCAACGTGTGGCGTCGAAGACACACGAGTGCAGCAGGCAAAGGCGTGGCATGGACTGTCGCAATGCTTGGTTGCGGACAGCGGGCGTGTTCGCGAATGAAGAGCGTGCAGCGAAAGCCAAGACAGGACAGAGGCTTGCCGATCGGTGCCCCGCTTCCTCTGCGCCACAGTTGGATGTTGGTCTCTCCCCCAGACGTCATGCGCACATGCAGTGAATATCGACTTGACCGCATCCGTGATGTATCCTGATTTTCCTCCAGCTGGCGCGCGCGCTTCTGTGCTCTGCCATCGACATCTCTCGAGCTGAAGCCGCGACGAGCCCCGCCGACATGACGACCAAGAGTACCACCGACTTTGTCGAATCAACCGAGCCTGTCGGAGCCAAGACCAAGGCGCAGGTCCTCACCGACGTCTTCTCTCTCGCGACCCAGTTCAGCACTTGTGTTGAAGCTTTCAACCTCATCCATCCTTCCAAGGACCACGACCATGCGCAGAAGGTTGCGCTTGCCAAGCTCGGCCTTCAGCAGGGCAGGTTGCTGATCTTTGGCGATGCCGTGGGCATCTCTGCGCCGCCCGCGACCATTGCTCGACACATGATCCCCAGCCATCCGGGCATCACGAACCCGGATCCGCATCTGCCAGTCAACTTTGGCGTCCGAGACCCGAGGCTTGACGACGAGGTTATCAATGCAAAGGTGCGCAGGGCCCTGCATGAGATCGCCGGCCGCCCTAGCACTATGTCGCGCGATGAACTGATGAACGTATACGGCTTGAAGAGTCCAAAGACGTTCTCGCGCCTGGAATACCCAGCACTCGACACCAACCGACTAGAAGGCTTCCGCGAGAAGTTTGCCCTCCTCAAGGATCTCCTCGCACAGACGGGCGCGCGGGCGACTCTAAAGCGCAACCTGAGCATGACCACCTCGCATTGGACCGTCAAGGACACCACGCGCTTCAGCGAGTACGTCAAGGTTGTCCGCACCGAAGTCGATGCGCTCATTGATCTCATGGGCGTCAAGGAGCAGGTTGACCGGGGAATCCGATCCGATCTCAAGAGCATGGGCTGGCACCCTGACCTCACAGGGCCAGCAGTGCGGCAAGACTGGGAGAAGCTGCGTCTGATCCGGGAAGCCTGCGTCGTCGATTATCCAGAGTACATCGATGTCATCGACAAAGCCATGTCGTACATCACCGAAGAAGTCAAGGAATCCAATCTCGCCCGAAACCGTGCTGTACTGGGTCTTTCAGAATCCAATGTGGATGCAGCAGGCGCGCGCCGCAAGTCAGACTACGATGTCCGCTCCATTCCGGCTCCTTCGCCAGCCCACGTCGCCGGACTCAAGCCCTCAAAGCCAGAAGCAAAATCCCACATCCAGCTGGCTGCCGAACGTGCCCTGAATCCAAACGCTGGCAAGGAAAAGCGCCCGGGTTGGCTCTCGGCTTTCAAATTCAAGTCGTGGTCCAAGAGCAGCAAAACCGCACACGACAAGCAGCGCTCGAACAGCGTTCCACATACTCCGACCGTTGACCCTCAGCGCTCCCTCTCAGCAGGCGAGGCACCAAATCGCGCCTCGGAAGACTCCAACGCCCTCCAAGCCGTGCGCTCCAAGTCCCTTAGCGCAATCCCCAGCGACAACACACCACAGCCTCCGCCTTCAAATCTAGACTCTCGCGTCCGCAAGCTCAGTCTAGATCACGGAGACATGGCGGGTATCCCGCCCATCCAGGAGAATGGCGGCGAAGTGACTAGTTTCCCAGCAAGAAGCGGGCTAGCTGAGTTCGACGACGATATGGACAAGAACGCGCTGGTGCAGGTGGACACGGCCAAGAGTGAGGGGAGCAAAGATGAACTGGAGAATGTCAAGACCGTGAATAGTTACATTGATCGGCATGATATGTATCCAGCTATAGGTCGCATTGAAACCAAGGATATCAGGAATGTTGCGCATACGCCGGGTCTCTAAGGTCTGGCGCGTATGCTTACGAGGCCAGTCTAGCGAGAGACGGGGAGTAATTTGTAATCACTTAGTGCATTTTGGTTTCAGAGGAAGAGAAGATATAGTTATAGGGTAACTCAGTGTCAGCCTGTAGATGCTGATTGTGTTCCATAGCGAGGAGCTCACGAATGCTTCGCTACAGATTTATCATCATTTCCACGTCGACGGAGTACGTTCAGAGTCATCATTCCATTGTTGAGCTCAACCATGATCTCGCTTACCGAGGGCAGCATCCGAAAGTCGACCAAGTTGGATCACAGCCCCACACATCCATAGATTGAGCCTTTTCTGCTTACCGTATACTTGCAGAGATGCTATGTGGAATGCTAAAGAGGCTCACTTTAACCACAACACCATTTACATACCATCCGTCAAGTCAACACCACCAGACATATGCTCATGCCAGCCTTGTTCTTTCTTTCCCCACGTGTCTACTCATGAGTACCCGATTGGCAGTTGTTAGGAAGACAGACTACTCGAGCGAACGGCTCTGCATACTCTGGAACGTCTAATGGCGTCACTCGTCAACGCTTACATGCCTTTCGTGAAGACGCTCTACCCATCAAACATGAAGCCATGAGGCCTGGAAGATGGGGTCTCTCTCAATAGCGTTTTGACTTATTCGCGATACCTCATACAATGACCTGAAGTACACAAAAATCTACGAAATGCATCAGACGGGTGCATCTGAAAACGGTCATAGCTGAGGAAGTGGAGACGTTTATAGACACCATGTGCGTTTGGGATGGCTGAACACGGGGCGCTGATATACATCCAACTCTGTATCAAAAGAACTATGTTAACTCGCATGAATGAACCATCATCGCCGCTGAGATGTCCCGCTGTAACGGTCCCTCTACGACCGGCAAGCGATGTCCATGTATTCAGTGCCTCACGCTTCGGCCTCGACCGCACCTTTGCCAACACTACTATTGTCGACAATTAAATCGTATCAACAAATGTCTAAATCCTATTCAAGCGCCTAAGGCGTGGTGAAATCCAGATCTGTCACCGCCAGGGGAAGGGCTAAGTAGTAGCTGACGTCAAGATACCTAATGAAGGGAACAGGGTTCCGCAGAAATAATACGCATAGCTATATTATACCCGTGTTTCTATTATCCGAATAAACATCGTATGTCCTGCAATGCATGCAGCCGCGGGATCTGATAGTGGTGGTGCAGATTTGTTGATTCCCGCACCTCCACCATGACACACATCAAACGCTTTATCTAGTAGATCCTACTGAGCCACGTGATTGGAAAACGTCGTTGACTTCTCTGTCTTGGCATGGGCTACATTGGGATCCTTCGACACTCACCGTGAAGGTGAGTGCATGCTCTCGTCTTCACCTTCACCTTGAGTCCAGGCAGATCGCTTGTTGACTTTTCTCCCTCGCGACTTCCTCCCCATACTTTTGTCAACCTCGTCTCTCGCACCTTTCTACATTGTTCAAGCTCTTACTCCGCAACGTGAGGGCCAAGGTAGTCATCCCCCAGCCATTCTTCTGCGCGCACGCTCTAACTGGATTTGAAAAAGTTACACGTCGTCGCGCGCTCTTGCGGGCTCGATCGTGTTTTGTTTGCGCCCAGTCAACCTGGCAACAACAGCAAACCGCGTCAACAAACACGTTTCTGGAACAAAATCCACCCGCCACACACCAACAGCCATCGAAACGATGCCGCCTAACGGTCTCTACCGCATGCCGCAGCATCACCTGACTGGTCAAGGCGCCTCAATGAAGCGTCCGTCTTACAACAGCATGGACTTCAAAGAGGACGAGGAGCCGGCACCTATCAAAACCAACGATGGTGCGACGGATGAAGTTGCCGAGGAAGAGAAAGCTAAGAAGAAGCAAGAGAAGGCCGAGAGGAAGGAAGCCAGGAGACTGAAGAGGCTGTCCAAAGAAGCTAAAGCTACCAAGGAGCCCGAGAAGGTAGAAGGGAAGCAAAACACACCACCAGTCGATGCGACACCTACTGTCAAGCTTGCTGCGACTCCTCTCAAGAATGGGAAATATGGTCCACGCGGTCCGTACAAGAAGAGGGAGGTTGGACCCGACGGCACACCAGTTTCTGCTGCGAAGAAGCGCAAGCGAGAGAGCGAGGCCGCAGTCGCTATACCAGCTATCGTACCTACGGAGTCACCCAAGAAGAAGCCCGGACGGCCAAAGGCTTCGGACAAGAAGGATACTGTTGAGTCTAACAAGACGGCGAAGAAGGTCGTCAAGTCTGGCGAGAGCAAGGCTAAGAAGCAGAAACTGGAGAAAGCGCCTGCTGCCTCTGATTTGCAGAAGAGTTCCAACGTCATCAAGACCCCGGTACCAGCGCCCTCCGTCGCAGCGGCTCTGTCTTCTCGTCCGAGGCAGACTCCAGTTCCGCTGCCTCACAAGACAGCCGTCCCGCTTCCTCGAAAGACACCTGTCCCGCTTCCTCAGAAGACACCGGTTCCACTTCCTCAGAAGTCTCCCCATACTCTGAAGGACGGCGTCAGTAAGTCATCGGCCAAGGCGGCCAAGGCCGCTTCCGCTCAGTCTGAAGTCCTTGTCACCGAGACTCCTCTTTCGCAGATGAGCCGCACTCCTGCAACCACTCCTCGTGTGTCAGCGATTCCTTTCAGCCTTGCACCGGCACAGTCGTCAGCAGCGACCACAACCAAGAAAACCGAGGAAGCACCTACTGCCGACGAATCGTCTCCCGATATCCCTCTCATGACTATCGCAAGACTTGCCAAAGCCGACAAGCACGTGGTCGGTAGCCAAGGCTCCGTCAACCCACTCACTAACAGCCAAATCGAGAGCTTCACCTCTGCGAACCTCATGAACTTCAAAGAGCCCCTAAACGACGCCCCCAAACCACGCCCCCGAGGTCGTCGCGCTGTCAGCGAAGCAACCAGCACCACGTCGAGCACCTCTTCCTCCACAACCCAAAGTGTTCTGGACATGTATCTGCGCCCTAACAAGCCATACACTCGGCCCGACGAGGAGCTCTCGTCCTTCAGCAAGAAGAAGAAGCATGTTGAGAAGCACACCGAAGCCAGCTTTGACGTTTTCACTACTGCCTTCACCACTTCCCAGCGTACCATCAACTTCACCGAGGAAGCCGAGTACATGGAAGAGTATGACGACTGGCTCTACGACAGCAAAGAAGTAGGTCCCCTTCCTTGCCTACCCCAGTTAACAGGCTGCTCCTCCAAGAGCGAACAGCTGCTACAACTGCAACGCTCCGATGACACCAACACTGCCGCGCTCAAGGTGGTCGTCACAAACGCATTGCAAGTGGAAAAGGCCAACGCCGACATCAAGCGCGCCGAGACTGCATCCACCTTCTTCCGCTACAGTATCTTGACCCGTGTCCCCATGCCTCTTGGTGCGATTGAAGGATCCTGGAAGCTGTACTGCCCCATGTACACCGAGACCCACATCGACAACCACGGTTTCGGCCAGCGCACTCTCAGGGTTTCCTCCATTATTGGTCTGAGCGCCGCATCCGGTGCCCATAGTGCCAGTCTCAGTATTCCATCTCGTTCCTCGCCGTATGCCACCCACGCGTTTCATGCTCCCCCTCACGCATCTTTCCGCATTGTCCAGGCCAAGACAGTTGTCGGCAAATACAACATAGACATCATGTTTCTAGGGAATGGATACTTGAAGCTCAGGGTTGACATGCACCTTTTGACTACGGGTAAGACGGTTGCGGAGAAGAAGGCGGCCAAGAAGGGTAAGCAGGCTAAGATCAAGGCGGGACAGGGTATCTGGGAGTTCCTTGGTGTGCACGAGAAGGCAGTCGATTGGGAGCCCGAGGTCGATGAGGTGGAGAAGGAGGGTAGGAGACTGACTGCAAAGTATGATGGGCGCTAAGGAGAAGCGTGAGGTTGATGGATCGAGTCGGTGATTGGTGGGTGTGAGCTATACGCAACATGCATTGTCGGAGGACGAGTGGAGAGTTAATGAGGTCTTCGCGTTGGGGGAATCCTGGGGTAAGAGTTGGGCTTGCCTGTCGAAGGCTACTTGGGCTTCGCAGGAGCTTTGCAGACTGTTACTTACGGTTTTCATACGCCAGCCGATGAAGATACTCAGCACGGCAAGACTGCACTGTCGGTCGTCCAGACATGAACCGATGATGCCTGTCTATTGCACGTCTTTCTTGTACGATACTCATAATAAACATACAAGGCACGTATACTCGCTTCGCTGTGGCGTGACTGTTGTTCTATTCATACTGTTCGCATCTACGTCTACCACTCGTCATTGAACGAAGCAAAAACTCCTAGTCTCATGCAAGAGGTATCAAAACATCCCTTCCTCGCTATCTCCTAAAACACCTACTCCCCAATTTCTTGCTTCTATATGCAGGGTGACTATATTACGCGTTCCTTGACCAGATCAGAGCGGAGATGTGACCGTCCACTGACCCGTCTCAGCGAGTGAGAGGGAGAAGAAGAGGAAGAAGAGGAAGAAGAGGAAGAAGAGGAAGAAGACACCTAGTCCTTCTTCGCCCGGCCGTTTTGCTGTTCGACAAGCTCCAACTTCTCGTTACCCTTTTGGATAAAGAACTTGCGCTCGAGGAATTTGAGACCTTCGTCGATGATGCTGGTTTCATGTTAGCCTTGCTCTTTCGTTGATTCTAACAGACTGTGAGGATGACTTACATGATAGGCGCACTAATGGCCATGACCGCCTTCCACTCGTTGCCGTCTAGCGGGATGACACTGAAGAGTCCCTGCAAGAACGGAATGTAGAGGAGAGCAAAGTGCAAGGCCATGCTCAAACAGATGGCATAGACGAGCATCATATTTTCCCAGAGCGGCAGTGTCAGCAGACTCTCTGAGCTGCTCAAAGCGTTCATGGCATTGAGCATCTCGATTACGACCAGGATGCTCAAGCTGACGGTTGACGCAGCCTGGGCAGACGAGTTGCTAAACATTTCGCAGCCGATCTCAGGGAACTGGGTAGAGCAGCGGTGGAAGTGGCGGAGCTGGTAGAACGAGATTTGAGGACCGTCGCTATTGAACATGAACCACCACGCATAGCCACCGACAGTTGCGGCACCGACATAGGTACCAATAACCATGTAACGGAAGAACAACCAGCCGCTGATGAGAGGCTCGTCGCGCTTACGGGGCTGGCGCTTCATCACATCGTGGTCCGGAGGGTTGAAGGAGAGAGCGGTGGCGGGGAGACCGTCGGTAACGAGATTGACCCAGAGGAGTTGGACAGGAATCAAAGCTTCAGGCATACCCATAGCGGCAGTCAGGAAGATCGACACGACTTCTCCAATGTTGGACGAAATGAGGTAGCGAATGAACTGCTGAGTGTTGTTGTAGATAGAGCGGCCTTCTTCGACGGCGCCTTCGATGGTAGCGAAGTTGTCATCTACAAGGACCATATCAGCGGCGAGCTTGGCTACGTCGGTTCCGGAGCCCATGGCAACACCAATGTCAGCTTTCTTGAGTGCGGGAGCATCGTTCACACCGTCACCAGTCATAGCGACCACCTCACCGGCTTGCTGAAGGAGGTCGACGAGTTTGGACTTGTGCGTTGGCTCAGTGCGGGAGAAGAGGCTTGCGTGCTTAGCGGCTTCCATCTTTTCAGATTCGGAGAGATCATCGAATTGGCGACCAGTAAAAGACTTGCCAGTAAGATCCTCGTTGGGTCCGAAGACGCCAATCTGACGGCAGATGGACTCGGCAGTGTTTTGGTTGTCCCCAGTGATGACCACGACGCGGATACCAGCAGAGCGGCACTTTGCGATGGAGGCGCGGACTTCAGGACGAGGAGGATCCAACATGCCGACAAGACCGATGAGAGTCATCTTCTGCTCTAGCTGAGTGTACTCCTTGGTGGTCTTCGCCTTCGCCAGAAGCGGGTTCGATTCAACGTCTTCAACAGACGCCACAGCAATGACACGCAGACCGCGATTGCCGTACTCGACAATCTCCTTATTGATAAGACTGGCCAGTTGCTTGCTCATTGGTATCTTCTTGCCGTTCTTGCCAACGACGACATTGGTGCAACGATCAAGAATTGACTCGGGGGCGCCCTTTACGAGAAGCTTCTGCGAGTTGCCCTTCTTTACAAGGACAGACATGCTCTTACGGTCGCGGGAGAATTCGTAGGTTGCTAGGCGGGAATACTGGCTCTCGTAGTGCTTGGTGGCGAAATCGAGGCGTCCTTCAGGCGAGGTGCTGGCGCGCGTGGCATTGTGGGCAATGTCGGGAGTGCCAACCTTTTCTACTAGGACACGAAGGGCACCCTCAGTAGGCTCACCGACGAGGTTATACGTGCCATTCTTGAAGTCGTAGGCAAGGGCGGCATCGTTGCAAAGCGCCGTGACTTCACAGATCTGGCGGACAGTGTCGGATTGCGCCGCGAGGTTCTCGAGAGGATTGCCACGAAGTGAGATCTGGCCCTCGGGCGCAAAGCTAGTACCTTGGACGTCAAACTCTTCAAGGCCGCTGCCCTGTTCGTTGAGGAAGACCATCTTGTTGACGCTCATCTGGTTGGTGGTGAGGGTGCCAGTCTTGTCGGAGCAGATGACGCTGCAGCTGCCGAGAGTCTCGACAGAAGGCAAGCTCCGCACGACGGCGTTCCTCGCAGCCATCTTGCGCGTGCCCAGGGCCAAGCAGGTTGTGATGACGACGGCCAGACCCTCGGGGATGGCGGCGACACCGAGCGAGACGGCAATCTTGAGGTAGTAAATGGCGCCCTTGGTGAAGCTGCCATGCGAGGGGTCGTTGAAGTTGCGGATGTTGATGAGCCAGACGAGGATGCAGATGGCCGTGATGACCTTTGCGAGCTGGTCGCCGAAGTCGTTGAGCTTCTCCTTGAGGGGTGTGGGCTGCGAGATCTGTGCCGTGATGCTCTCATGGATGTCTCCAATTGCGGTGTTGGCGCCTGTCAGGACGACCAGCGCAGTCGCATGGCCCGTGACGACCGTGGTACCCGAGAAGAGCATGTTGACTTGGTCCTGCTTGACGGCGCTCTCATCTTTGACGGCCCGGGTGTCCTTGGACACGCTCTCGCTCTCTCCGGTCAAGATGGACTGGTCGATGTTGAAGCTGTTGCTCTGGATAGACAAGATCCTGCAGTCGGCGGGTATCCTGTCGCCGATTGTAACGGAGATGACATCTCCAGGAACCAGCTCGTCGGCCTTGACGCGTTTGACGTGGCCATCGCGCACGACCTTGGCTTCGTTGGCGGAGTATTCTTGCAGAGCCGCAATGGCCTTTTCGGCGCTGGTTTCCTGCGACACTCCGACGACGGCGTTGAGGACGAGGATGGTGAGAATCTATGGGGCCTGTCAGCG
Organism: Alternaria ethzedia; assembly: GCF_023757985.1. Classification (NCBI taxonomy): domain Eukaryota; kingdom Fungi; phylum Ascomycota; class Dothideomycetes; order Pleosporales; family Pleosporaceae; genus Alternaria; species Alternaria ethzedia. Next base: position 23,521 of record NW_026056213.1, on the reverse strand, counting down.
CAGTGCAGGCAGAGTCTGGTCTAGTACGTACGACTGCCGGGTCGACAAAAGCCGTCCAGCCTTCGTCCTCTTCAAAGAGGGCAAGTACGAACGACACTGCTGCCGAGCCTAGCAAGATGATGACCAGCTGGTCCTTGAACTGCTCCAGGATGAGCTCCCAGATGGGTGTCGGCGGGTCTTCTGGCAGCGCTGTCCCGCGTGTTAGTGATGGGCGGCCTCTGCGACGACGCTGACATACCGTTCTTGCCATGCTTCTCCCGTGCGCTCTGCACCTGCTGGGCGCTGAGGCCCTGTTGCTCCTCGACCTGGAACTGCCTCAGCGCCTCGGCAGGCGTCTTGGTGTACGCATTCTCCATGCCCACTGCTCTCGGTGCCGCGTCTGCGTCTCTCGGTGCTCTCGCTGTTGGATGGTCCGCGTGGCGCGGTGGTGGTGGTGGTCGCAGAGATAGTTCGGCTCGCGAAGTGTGTGGTCTTTGCCTATGACGTTGAGATGCACTGGGACAACGTCCGCCTTATTACTGGGAGCGGCAAGGGAGGGACCGTGTTTCCTGGCACAAGCAGCGTCACAGGAGAAGAGGATGGAAGATTCTGCGATTGTCCACGGCAGCAACGGCTGTACTGGCGGCGCAACAGCTCTTGTCTCGACTTCGGCGCGTCCCAAGAAATCTGTCCTCTAAAATCGACCCGCATGCGCCACAGCACTAGTCCGCTTGCAGCCTCTCCAGCCACCCTTCGCCCGCCAACACGTTTCGCGCACCTCGTTGCCATTCGCGCACCCGTCCGACTGCACCTCGAGCGGAATGTGGCTGGTGAGAGTCGCCGTTCGCAGCGACTCTGCAAGGCTTGGGGCGCGGCCAGATTCCGAGGCCAGGTGCCATGTTCGGCCATGCCCCGCGGCTCGAGCTCCCCACCTTGGACATCATGACTGCAGCTCACCGGGGCAAGACTGCCGTGCCTGCGGGTCGAGCTCGGCAATCCGCGTCTTAGCAGAGCTCACGTTGCCAGCACTGCAGTGTCACTCGCAAAGGAAGCAGCGAGTCGAATCATATGGTAAACGTTTCGTTGTATAGTAGCCCGCGTATGCTACTGCAGCCCATGTTCCAGGTCGTCCCGACATGCACAATTCATCAAAGGGTATTATGGCCTACCAAAGGTATCCCGCTCGCTAAACGCCGCAAAAAGCCTTCAAAGGCCCGGTCAAATGCTATCGTCATCATCATGTACCCAGTCCGATCCAGTCATGCCCGCTCTCTAGCATCACCACCTGTATCGTGTACGACTATAATCTATGTATCGTGAATAAACCCAGGCAGCCATAGCGCCGTGGGAGAAGTAGAAAGTGCAAGCTCATTGGCTTGCGCAGTATGTCCGAATCAATCGGGCAATGTCTCGGGTGATGAAGGGTTTGGTGACAAAGCCCTTCATCCCGCTCTTGACTGCTTTGTCCAGAGCGGCATCCGTAATGTCGGCGCTGACGGCCAGGATGGTCGGCTTTCGCACGAGCTCGGGCATCTTCAGAATCACCTCGGTAGCTTGGAAGCCGTCCAGCAGCGGCATCCACAGGTCCATGAGGACGACATCAAATGCTTCAGAAGCCGGCGCGAGCGCATTGCGACGAACCGTTTCGACGGCGTCGTTACCGTTGAATGCCGTGGTAATGTTCTTGTAGCCCAGCCTGCCGAGCATGCTCACCAAGACGCGTCGGTTGATAGCGTTGTCATCCACGACCAGAATGTTGAGGGGCAGCTGTTCGCCGAGATCGGTTGGCACGACGTCCCGCTCCAGAGATAGAGCGCGAGTAGAGTGTTGTCGTGGGGGCGATGAAGTGCGGCGGGGAGTAGCAAGGCCAATGTCATCTGGCGATCTTGCAGAGGGGGCGGTGATGACAGGTGTGATTGGTGGCCGACGTTCCCGCTCGTGTCTGAATGCATCAGAACTCAGCGGAGGGGTGACTGGGCCCCGGCCAAGGTCCAGACGAGGTACCTCGGGATCGATAGACATGCGAGACTTGATGGACAGGGTGGGGGACCCAAATGGTGTTGCAGGGCGACTGCATATTTCGCCTGGGGTAAGCGGGACTCGCATCTCAAATTCTGATCCTCTTCCGGGTCCCGACACATGCGAACGCAGGCAGAAGAGATCGCCACCGAGCTTCCTCGCAATGCCCTTCGCGACCATGAGACCAAGGCCCAGCCCCTCACTCTGCCGTGTCATGGAGTCGTCTTCTCTTGAAAACGGCTTGAACAGGTTAGGCAGAAACGCCGCTGGGATGCCGGAGCCCGTGTCCTTGATGTTGATGACAATGTAGCGACCTTTTGCGCTGAGTGTCGCTTGGAGTGTGATGGATCCGTCCTGTGTAAACTTGATAGCGTTGAGAGCAAGGCAAGAGACCATCTTAGCAAGGTCCCGTTCGTCAATGACGATTGTCTCTGGCACATCGGCGGAAACAGTCCACTCGATCCATTTGGTGTGTGCCTCTCCATTCGAGCTACGCGTCCGAACTTCAATGCGCTCTCCCGTGTCCGTGGCCTCGGCGATGGCGGAATCCGGTCGTCCTCCTACTTTGAGCGCATCGTTGATGACGTACTGAAGGACTTCTCGCAGGTTGGTGTGTCGCAGTCCAGGGACCTTGGAGTGTTCGGATGCGAAGATTGGCGAGGTGGTGGAGTCACACTTGCCCAACGATGTTCCGTGTGAGCAGGTGTGGTCTAGTCGGTCCAGTTCCAGAGCGCTTGCGTCTGGAGGACAGGACTTGGTGCCGCGCATGGGAGGCTCCTCTGAAAAGGTGTCTCGAACTCGTTGGCGGGCACTCTTGACCACGCGTGTCTTGTTAGCATGGTCTGCCCAGGAAACTTCGTGTCGTCTTCTTTTGATGCCGCGTAGCGGAGCGCGCATGTCGTTGCCGGTAATCATCAGATCCGGCCGCATCTCGCGCCAGAAGGTGTTCCACTGGTCGGGCGTCTTGTCTAGTGGCGAAAGTGGGGTCTCTGGTACGCCCATGTTCATATCATAGGCGTGGACAACATTGTCGGCTGCTTCGACTGCGCGTCTTGAGCTGTCTAATACGTAGTTAGCATGGCTCTGTTCAAGACTCGATGCTGGATTGGTGTTTCCCAGGAGGATCAAGCAGTGGTTTTGCAGGATTGTTACACACCTTGGACCGCCTCAATGTTCTCCCTGAGTGTGTCGAGTATCTCACGGGTCCGCGATTCAAGTTGCAGGGATTCTGATGCTTCTTTTACGTTTGCCATCATGACGTCTAGCATACCAACGACACCCTGCATCGGCGTCCTCAACTCATGGGATAGACTCCGGGCGTAAGGCTTCAATGACTGGGCAACTGAGACGGCTCTGTGGGGCACGATCCTGGGTATCTGAGCTCGGATTGGTTCAGCAGCCTCTGCAAAATCGTTGCCTTCCAAGACGCGCTCTAGGATCATGTCTTCCAGGCTATGGAACAGCATCTCAAGAAATCCCCAGCTCAACACGCGCCGAGCAGCCCCCTCTTTACCCCACATGACACCAAAGTGGGCGAAGCACTTTCCTTCCGCAAACAAGGGGATTCCGAGGTAGGCCTCGCCCGGGATGATGAGGTCGTTTGGATTGTCGAGAATAAAGTCGTTTAGTCTTTCGGGGATTATGAAGACTTTGTCGTGCTTCATGTAGGCACACGGACACTGGTAGGCATGGTACTTGAAGTTTCTCAGGTGGCCGGGTCCGTTGCCATGGTCGTCGTTGATGTAGAAAGCCTCGCCCATAAGGCAGGCTCCAGGCTCGCCGATGGGTGGCAGTTCGACGGCAACATTCTTGTCGTCGACGAGGATGCGCTTGGAGACGAAAGCGTACTGGGCGTCGGCAATCTTGGCCAGGCCTTGGGTGAGCTGGATCCAGAAGCTGTCGGTATCAGCCTTGCGGAGGGCATCCTTGAGTTTGACGAGCTGCTCGGCGGCGTTGCTCTCTGCCGGCACGTAGAGCTGGGACAGTCCCTCTCTGAAGCCGTTCTCGCCTTGCTGTACGACCATGCCAGGCATGGGGCGGGAGAAGCAGAGCGACTGACGCTCGATTATATCAGGTGGGATGGTAGTAGGTCCCTCCATCGTTCAGACTTCCATGCGGGCAGTCGGCACGGGGGTCCAGGATGGGCACAGGGGTCTGGGTCAGACGAGGTGGGCAGCTGGAGGGAGGATATGCAGAGGCGACCAAGGCAGGCGGAAACACATGCAGAAGCGGATTAGTAACGTGGGTGGGAAGGGCGAGGAAGGCGTGATGTGCGGGACTGAGAGAAGGAATGCGAGGAATGGCAGGCACGGCGGGCAGTCAGCGATATGGTTGGTCTTTTGCTAGAGTCGCACACAAGGGCTGGTGGACGATCTAGAACCTGTCCCGGAGCCGTGGCTTTGCGCGTCCTTGCACCTCGCGCCTGGCACCTTGCACCCTCGCCCTCCAGGCCCGCCGCTCGTTTTGGTGGTGACTCTGCTGGCTGCCTGGCGCGCTTCAAGAGGACAGCGGGCCCCGACCGCTGCTGCTGTCTCGCCGTGAGGCTCGCCGTGCTGCGAGCTGGCCTTGGACGCTGGGGCAGAGTTTGAGCGTCGAGGGACCCTGGCGGCTTTGGTCAGCACGCTCGGTGGGCCGCGCCTGCTGGAACAGTCTAGACGCGCTCGGCTGCCGGTCGCTCCTGCACGATTCCCAGCGCTACCCCAGTAGCCCCTTCCGCTTCGGCCCCTATGCAAACCTCGCCCGCACAGTCGCCGCCGACGCTCACGCCTGGCCCTACGCCATGACGATTACAGTCGCCCGCCCCAACATGCACATTACCCTTTCGCCGTCGTCTTTTCTTTTTGCCCATCCGCAAGTCCATGGCCAGCATGCTTTATTGTGGCGCCCCGAAGCTGCCTGTCTGCTGCTCAACAGCTGCCACGCCGCGGCGCCCACCCACGTCGGCGCCCTCCAGCCTTGGTCCAGCCTGACGTCAGCGGCTCCCGCTCCCACGCAGCGCACCGCGCCCGTTTGCTGCCCTCGCATTCCCCATGAAGCCGCACTGCCGTCGTGCAGCACAGTGTTTGCAGATGGACAGCGCCGCACCGGGCTTAGCGCCGCCGCTTGATGGCGCCAGATCGACGATCGGCCGAAACGGAAGCTAGCGCCCTTTGTTCTGCTGCCCAGGTGTCTGCTCGTGCTCGCGTCGTCCATCTCTGCCCTCACGCAGCTCCGACACCCGCCCACCAGTCGCCTGGCCCGACATTGCCCTCTTTTTCGACACCGTTGCTGCGGCCCTCTGCTTCACTCTGTGACGCCGCCCCTCTGCATGTCGCCCAGACTCTCGGCCCTCGAGCAAACAGTAACGTGTCATCTCTCAAGCCCAGGCCTCAGGCTGCATGCTCGGCCTTTTGCTACCCTTATTCCCTGCGCTAGGGACAAACCATCTTTGTCTGACGAATCAGCCGCTGCCCTTCCGCTGTCCGTATTCACTTCACAGCTTCCGTCTGCTGGCTCGACTTCCGCCAACGTCCAAAGGCCCTCGAGAGGCCTGAGGTCAGAGTAACGTTACATGGTGTCTGCTTCACGTCGTGACTTCTCCAGACCCGTGGGTGGGCTCCTGTTTGGGAACCCGTCGCACCAAGCATGTACCAACTAATCAGAACATGATCGACACGACATCGTGAACGGCGTCCTCCCATGCGAGTAATGATGTGCACCGTGTGCTGATCAGCTTCTCTAGCTGGGGCTCAGGCCATGTCAGCATTCATGCCCTTCTTTCTTTTATCTTCCCTTTTGGCCTCACCTACACCACCATTACCCGTGAACACTCGTCGCTACCAAGCTGCCATCCAACGAGTGCTGTGGACATGTGCGACGCCTGGCATGCGGCTATCCAATTTTCCGGCGCTAGCTGCACCGGACCACTCCAGGGCTGCAGAAGGAGCAGCCACAAACCATGAAAGCTGCCAGTACCCGCTACATCACGTTGCTAGGACTTTTCCAGTAAACGTCGGCGTCTTGGTTCTCACCGCAACTGCGATAGTGGAGAGGCATTCTTCAAGCGACGGCCGGCCGGCGGTAGCATCTAGATCGTGAGGCGAACATCGTCGAAATTTTACGACGACTCCTCAAGATCTTGCTGCAACCACGACCCACTCACCGGGTCGAGATAATGCGCTTGCCAATCACACCTCTAAGCAGACGTCTTGACACCACTGATTGAGCGGCGCTATCATCTATTGGTTCATCACAGCTGGCGAGGTCAAGAGCATATGAACCATGGTACGCATCTGACATGCCGCGCTAGAAGCTCTACCCGCGGAGCCGTCGAGCTGTCCAGACCATTGGCCAGCCCAAGGTCTGCCTACTCCAAGCCTTTGCTGCACATTTGTTTCTATATTGCTCCAGATGTTCAGCAGAGGCGTTCGCAACACACCTTGTACCAACGAAGACTCTCGATCTCTCGGGAATCTACTCCGCGATGATGACGGCATGGACATCCATGTTTGCTGTCTATACATTGCGCCCATCTCTAGAATCCTTGGCAACGGTCTGGGCCTACCCATATCGGGTACCTGGTCTGCCTCGTCGATATCAAAAGCCGCACGACCGTGCTCCTTAGGAAGCTTGCATCGACAGCTGACATGTAGACAGCATTACGGGCTTAACGCGCGAGCTCTCAAAAAAATCAAATGTTTTTACTCTGAACTACGACGCATCAGCCTGCAACATGGTGAAACGGCTCCGGCCCGCTCCAGAACAAGATGCTTCGTGCTACGCCGCCGCTCAGGACATAAAGCAAGCACGGCGAGCTGAGGGCGGCGGTGCGTCTCATTCGGCCAACTAATGTCAGACGGCAACGATGACAAGCCTAGGCTTTGACAGACCCTGAGCAGCTCCTGCATATCCCTTGCGCTTCTTACGTTGCACCGCGTCTCAGGCTCCGAACATGGCTATTGTGAAGCTCACAGAGAGCCCAGAACAGATCTATCTTATGGCGTGCGCTGTAGTGTCTGCTCGGGGTATCGATGGCTTGTACAGCCCGGGCCGCCAACGTGCCGAGTTCCGGACCGTCTCTAGGCCAGGGCATGAGGTCGTTCGCGGCTCGATTCACAACTACCAATACCGAGATTTGGCCGAATACCTGCTCAATTGACTTTGTGAGAGGGTACGCAGAGCATCGCGAAGCCGGCGTGTTGCAAGCTTGATCGTCGGCATGCTCAACGAGTTTCCATCTATCAGCTAGGACTGTACAAACCTTCAGTGCACATGTGTGATGGCGGGATGCCGGAAGAAGCGCAGTCTGATCAACAGGCAGACAGTCAGCTCCAGTGACATCGTCCTTGTACCATTCGATTTCACGCCGTTCGTAGCAAACGCACACCAACACTACGATGAGTACCAAAGTACTTTGCCACCCGTCTATCAGTTGGCAGTCCATACTATATGGTGTCCTCGATGGTAGTTTCCAACTGCCTAGATATGAGCATCGCGGTACTTGAGTGGTCGTGTACCATTGATGCATAGGACAGGGTCATACATGTACACCATTTCAAGGTACCTACAGTTCGGCACCTTGTTCAAAGATGTGATATCACACCATCACGGCCTAATCAATAGCCTGAGTATGCGCTCTTTTCGAGCACTGTACCCCTCACATACCACTAGTTCAGACTCATGAGCAGCTGAAGGACTCTTCAAAAGCATCCGGCCCACGCATCAGTTTATACGATGTCTCCACCCTCAAATCAACAAGTCAAGATCATGTCTCTCCCAATGCCATCTCATCAACTCTCGGCCAATCTGCTCCTCCTCCTCCTATTACCACTCAACACCGCTTCCGCAGTCCTGCAATCCGCCTGCACCATACCAACGATAACAACAACAGTCGCGATGGACACATCTACATTCGCTGCTCCAACCGACGCGACCGCCACGTCTCCGGCACCAGCGTCCACAACAGCGCTATGGCAGATTGACCCCATGTGCCTGCCCGGCGTGGCTCAATGTCACCATTTCGGTGATCGATTCCGGTACTGCAATGCCACAGGCTTCTGGGTCCCGAATTATTGTGGTGGGGATTGGATTTGCTGTGCGTATAGTGCGAGAAACGGGGCTGGGCCTATGTGTGAGAGTAGGGAGCAGTGTGAGGTAGTTGGCGGGCCGGGGATGGCCGTGGGCCTGTGGGAATAGAACGGTATATCGAGGTAGATGCTGGAATTGGGATGGGGACAACACATATGTGGGTGATGCAAGTAAGACGGCAATGCGTATGAGCAGTAGCAGACGGCCTGGGCGGTAGTAAATCGACTAATTGTACTTCCTCAGTCGTCGTGCAACGAGCTCACTGAACGTTACTCGGCCATAACACATCATTGGCCGTCTGTTACATTCATCTTGGTATTCTCTCTATTTATCAAGTGTATAGCCTTCGTTAGAAATGAAAGATACCCCACACTATGATGCTGCCTGGAGAAACCGATGTCGATCTTTCCATTATTCTCAGGCAGACCAAAGTAAAGCGTCTTTGTAGTTACGATGACAGCAGGAAGGCAGTGCTCGGTAGGGTCCACATGAAAACCCTTGACTTTGAATAAGCACAGCAACTCTAGACCGAACGCTCCACTCAATCGCGGATAAGGAGCATTTTGACAGGCAAACCCAAGAGATGCTGGCCTCTGGGCTTGTCGGAGATACTTCGAAGAAACGTCAATATTGGTAGTGGCAGTGGGGCGGATCGATTAGGTGTAGCTTGGGCTTCGTCGGGCTTGTAAGGGATTGTGTCTACTTTTACTGACAGGGCCGAGAAGAAAGGCTACAGACGATGGGTTCTCTTACGCACCGACCTCTCTACGTCCGCGCTTATTTTTTCTAGAAAGCGGGTAGTTCACATGCTGTAGCAACGTCACGGAAACCGTCATGTCAGAGTGAGTACAGCGTTGAGTACTTTGCGTTGAATACATGTCTCCCCGAGGTGATATACAGTGCATGAGTCAGAACAAAAACGTCCTCGGGTGATTCAGCTGCTAAGTAAACGCAAGGAGGTTCTGCAATAGCAACTTCGGGATCAGAGAGATGATGTTACGGGAGATGAGAAAATGTCAAGTCAACATATGCGTCAGGTTGCAATGCCTAATTGGGGAGCGGACATGTGTTGTGTAGGATATATTGTTGCATTTCGTGTACATATTTCCGTTCGCTCTGAACTTCATTATCGTCGCATCATCTCATGACCCTAGCACTACCGGACTCTGCAGACCAGTCGCTTACAAGTTCACGGCAGTCCTGAAGTTGTTGCCGGCATAGACGGCGTTGTCACCGAGTTCCTCCTCGATACGGAGGATCTGGTTAAGCTTGGCGAGACGCTCAGATCGGGCTGGCGCACCAGTCTTGATCTGACCAGATCGTAGACCGACAACGATATCGGCAATGGTGACATCCTCGGTCTCTCCGGAGCGGTGAGAAACCATGACACCCCAACCAGCACCGAAAGCGTCCTTGGCAGCCTGGATGGCCTCGGTGATAGTACCAATCTGGTTGACCTTGAGGAGAAGAGCATTGCAAGACTTGAGCTCGATGGCCTTCTTGATGAACTCGGGGTTGGTCACGGTCAAGTCGTCACCAACAATCTGGCCATCGTAGGTCTTGAAGAAGTAGGACCAGGCCTCCCAGTCGTCCTCAGCGAAGGGGTCCTCGATGCTGACGATAGGGTACTTCTCGGCCAGAGACTTGTACATCTCGGCGAGTTGCTCGTATGTGAGCCACTTGCTCTTGTCGCTGTCGGGGTTCTTGAAGTCGAGGTCGTACTTCTTCTCGTCGGCCTTGTAGAACTCGCTGGACGCAACATCCATAGCAATCTTGATCTTGCCAGTGTAGCCAGCCTCCTCGATGGCCTTAGTGATGAGGTCGAGAGCCTCCTCAGCGGTTTGGATGTCTGGGGCGACACCGCCCTCGTCACCGACGTTTCCAGCGGACTGTCCGTACGTCTTCTTGGCGAGAGCCTTGAGCTTCTGGTAGACTTCGGCTCCTTGGCGCATCGCCTCGGAGAAGGTGGGGGCTTCACTGGGAGCTGTTAGTGTCGAGTTCCACGGGCTGCACGGGTATGAAGTTACCAGGGAACGATCATGAACTCTTGGAAAGCAAGACGGCCACCGGCGTGCGAGCCACCGTTGAGGACGTTTTGGACTGCACAGTCAGTACGCAGTGACTGCATTGCTCGATAGGGATTGCCTACAGGGTACGGGGAGGACATAGGGCTTCTTGGTGCCAGCCAGGTCGGAGATGTGTGCGTAGAGGGGGACACCCTTCTCGGCGGCAGCGGCCTTTGCGATGGCCATTGAGACACCGAGGATGGCGTTGGCGCCCAGGTTGGTCTTGTTTGTTGTGCCATCGAGCTTGTTAAGGAACGCGTCTACGGCGGACTGGTCCTTGACGTCGAGCTTCTCCTTGATCAGGGCAGGGGCAATGGTGTCGTTGACGTTGGCGACGGCCTTGGTGACACCCTTGCCGCCCCACTTGGACTTGTCTCCATCGCGGAGTTCGCAGGCCTCGTGGGAGCCAGTGGAGGCGCCGGAGGGGACGATGGCGCGGTGAAGGCCGGTCTCGGTGACAATGTCGACCTCGACGGTCGGGTTACCCTAGAGCGGGTTAGCCGTGAAGCTCCGTGGTGGGAGATGCGTTGCTGGTGCACGACGTACCCGAGAGTCGTAGACGGAGCGGGCGTGGATTTTGGTGATGGTCATGGTGAAGGATTGCTGTTGGGAGAGTCAATTGGGGTGCTGGGGAGCCGCAGACGTGCAGGGCAGGAGATATAGAAGCAGGCCGGATGCGCGGGCAGCAGAGTCCGGCCGCGGAGAGGCTGCCGGCAGAAAATTCGACTTACTAGTTGTATGTGTAAGATCAAGTGTCGGTGTTGTTTTGTTTGGGTGGGGTGTTCCAGAGCTTAAGAGTCCAGCAAGGTTTTGGAGGGGTCGTTCAGCAGATTTCAGCCCCGCTATGACGCCGTCGCCTCATTGGCAGCCCACGCCCTCGTTTGTAAAAGCCATTATCGCAAGCCTTGGGTGGGACGACGCGCAAGCTGGCTTGGGCGAGCTGTGGCATGGGCGTGACAGGCGTCCGTGATACATGCCCTCTGCGGGCCTGCCGATTATGCACGGGAGATCGCCGTCCCAGGTAGCTTCTTTGGCAAACGACTCAAAACTCCATCGTCGCCAGCGTCTTGCAAGCCAAGCCAGACGAAACAGCAGCTCTCATAGCATACGCGACGGTCCGAAGATGTAGAACAAAGAGGAGTGTACAATGTATTAATAATCTATATAGAGGAAGAAACCCCTAGTATATATAATAGAGAGGTAACGCTAGTAAGTAAATATATAGTAGATAAGTAAATTATATATATAGATACCTAACTAATAGCTCTTCTAAATTTTAACTTAAAATATATACTATTTATATAATAAAAGACACTTAAAGTACTATAAATAGTATTAAACTTTATAGAGTTTAACGCTTTTATAAGTATATTAGCTAGATTTATTTTACTACTAATCTATATAATAGTAATATTACTATTATAAATATATTTATAAAGAAAATAGTAATAAATATTAATATATTTACTATATTAATAGAACTTAGAATTCTTTAATAGCTTAATAGTAGACTTATTATTAATATAAATAAAAATATTATTAAAATAAAAACTTATATATAAGTTATTAATAAATTCTTTAATTTATAATACTTTTTTAACTACTTTAAAAAAAGCTATATATTTAGCTTTATATATAAAAAGAGTAGTAACTTTCTAAATACTTAAAAACTATAATACTAGTTTTTTAGTAAAAGTAAAGATATATTCTATAGTAAAGTAATAAGTATTAAAATAACTAGCTTAGTTAGAGTTATAGTAGCTAAGTAGCTAAGTATTACTTTTATAATAAGTAATACCTATATTAGTAGTATACTATATATATATATAAGCGCGCGTAAAAGTATTAAAATAAGTTTAGTTAAAGTTAGTATTATACTAGCTATAAAGAGAAGTAGTATATATAAGGTTAATTTATATTATAGTAGAAAGGTAATTAAGTAAACTAAATTTCTAAAAGTACTTTTTATAGAATTATACTTTAGTAATAGTATTTTTTTTTTAATAGAGCTTATTATAATAGTTATAAAAAGTCTATATAGATAGAAAGTTATAGAAACTAAAATAGTCTAGTAGGTATTAAATATACTTAGCTTAATAAATCTTAATAGTACTTTATATATATTTAATATATATACTAAAGTAAAGAGTATTAGAATTTTTAGATATAATAGTAAATAACTTAGATAGTTTTTTATAAAAATTATAGATAAGTATATAGCTAGTAGTGTATATATAAATATTATTAATATATATAAAGATAATAAGTACTTTAGTAGTATAGATATAGATATATAAGTTAAAAAAAGATATATAAAACTTTATCTAAAGAAGTTATATAGTAAGTATATTATACTATATATAAAAGGCTTATATAAAACTATATAAAAACTTTATAAGTATCTAGACTTTGTCTAGAGCTAGTATTATAAGTAGAGGTAGTATAATATAAAGTATTTTTTAAAGAGTAGCGTTTAAGAAAGTAATATAAATATTAGATTAGCTTATAACTTAATTAAGTAGAGTATAGATTATAAGTAGAATATAAATAGATATAAACTATATAGTTAGAGAGAATATCTTATTATAGTTACTAAGATATTAGTAGTTTCTATAAATAATAATATAAGTTTTAAGTTTAGTAAAATTACTAGTAAAAGTAAATTTAGCTTTAAATATAATTTTTATTAAAAGAGTCTTAGTACTAGTAAAAAGAGTTACTACTTTATATACTCTCTTCTATAGAAGTAAGTTAAACTTAGTATATATTATAGTACGCTAGCTATCTACCTAGAGCGTAGTTATAGCTTTTTTATAATTCTATAGTATATAAATAAATATAGTAGAGATAAAAGGTATAGTAGCTATAGTAAGATTAAAATATAGATTATTAAGATTATTATTAAGAAGATAAGTACTAGGTAATAGACTTATAACTTATAGATATAAGTAATTAAGATTATTATCTAGCTAGTTATTATAGGCTAGTGCACTAATATCTTATAAAGAAAAAGATAAGAGGTAAGTAATATTATTATTAAGACTATTATAAACTTTAATATTATAGTTTAAAGAATATAAAAAATATAAAGTAGCTAAGAAATCTAAGTTAAGTAGATTATTATTAAAAAGACTTTTATCTATATCTATAGAGTTATTAGTATTATTATTAAGCTTACTTCTCTAATAAAGATTAGTAGTATATTTATATTCTATATAGAATATATTATAGATAATAGTATAGAGCTTAATATTCTTATTAAGAGAATAAGTAGCTTTCTCTTTTAATACTAAAGTATTATTATTAACTTTCTTAGAGTAGTATTTAGCGTAACTATAAGCTAATAAGTATTTAGTTAAACTAAGATATTAGTAATATAAGTAGTGCTAAGAGTAGTTACGTTTTACTATAAAGTATAAGAAATAAATATTATCTTATAACTAATTAAGCGCACTATTAGAATATATACTTATCTATTACGTACTATTATAGAAGAAGTAGCTATAGATAGTTTTAAAATATATATATCTAGAATATAGAATACTTAGATTATAGCTAGTTTAATAAAAGACGTAATAATTATATAGCTTATTATCTTTAGTAGAAAGAAATATATAAGCTTAGTTATTAGTAAGGTAGATATTATAAAAGTATTATCTATTATATTACCTAGAACTTAAGCTATATATCTTTAGAGTCTACTTAGATATTTTCTAGTATATAAAATAATAATCTATATTAGATAATATAGAGTAAGATATTAGAATTTATTATAGAATATAGATAAGATATTAGTTAGTAGATTTATAGTAATTATATAGTTCTTTAAATAAGTTATAAGTATATATATAAATTAGTATCTTTAAGCGTTTATATATTTAATATATATTTAATATATAGTTAGCTTACTCTACTACTTTATAAACTTTAGTTTTCTTCTCTTTAAGTTTCTAAGATAGTTATACTAGGTATAAAGCTATAAGAATATAGCTTCTATAAACTTTGCAGATTTACTTAAAGCTATCTTCTTACTTTAACTTTAAATATCTCTATCTTTAAAGCTACTAGACTTTACTAAAGCTACTAGACTTTACTAAAGCTACTAGACTCTACTAAAGCTACTAGACTCTTTAAAAAAAATATTTACTACTATAAGCTAGTACTATCTAGTACTAGCTTTTACTAGCTTTCTCTCTCTCTTTCTATATAGATCTAGCTAAACTTTTTTTCTCTTAAATTCTATATCTACTATTCTTAACTCTAAATATAAGCTATCTTTTAACTAGCTTACCTCTTTACGCATAAAGTCTATCTTATATAATAGTAGACTTTATAAGCATTTTTACTTACTATAGGCTTCTAGCCTTAATAAAAATAAGTAGCTTTTACTTATTTTTAGTTATTATATAGAATTATAGCTTTAGTTACTAGCTCTTTACTAAGTTTAGTGTCTTTAGATAGTAGAAGAGCGCGCTAAAATTTTAGCACTCTAATTACTACTAGTATAGGTTAGATTTAGACTCTATTTTAGTATACTATTAAGTAAAAAAGAATAGCTCTCTTACTATAGAATAGTCTTTACTACTTAATAGCCTAGAGCTATAGCCTTTACTCTACTTATCTACTTATCTTTACGCGCCTATACGCGCGCGCTTTATTTCTAGCTATAAACTTTTAAGTTTAGTAGGCTAGTAAATTTTAGAAATTTTATCTATTACGTAGATAGGCACTTATCTACTACTATCTTAGGCTACTCTACCTTTATAGTTTAAGAACTTATATAATTAAAACTTATCTTTCTCTATCTACGCACTTAGATAGAACTTTTAACTAACTTTAACTCTATTCTAAGTTATCTTTTATAAAGTTACTACTAATTTTTCTATCTTTCTTAAAAAGTACTACACGTAATAGCTAATACTAGTAATAAAAATAAGTTCTAGCGTAGCTATAGCGTTTCTACGTAGTACTAGATATTCTTTAATAGCTTTCTTTCTAAAGGTTATACCTATACTAAGATCTACTTTTAGTTTTATAACTAGTTACGTAAAGCTTTTATAGTTTTTTACTTAGCTCTTTCTACTTCTAACTCTAAAAACTCTATAGATACTAAATAGCCTACTATTAAAATTACTAAGAAGTCTTAGCCTATTACTAAGATTACTAAGAAGTCTTAGCTTATTATTAAAGTTACTAAGAAGTCTTAGTCTAAGAGCTATAACCTCTTTTACAGGCTTAACACTACTAGTTAAGCCTATTTTAGTTAACTCTCTTTTATTAAGTCTATTAGAAAGCTTTCTAGCTTTAACGCTACTAGCTAAGCGCTTTTTAATAAGTTTCTACTTTTAGAAATAACTTCTAGAAAGCTACTCTTTCTAGCTACTCTGCTCTACTACGTTAACTCTAGTATTAATACTACTTAGAATATTTAGAGTTATATAATTAAGTTACTAGATTTATCTACTAAAGTTCTAGATTCTAAACTTTTCTACTCTTTTTTTTTATTTCTAGATAAGAATACTTTATAGGCTAGCTACTCTAGCACTTTACTTCTTTACTCTAAGCTAGAAGTTACTACTTTCTAGCTTTCTACTATATCTAGCTATTTTAGTAAATAGCTTTTAGATATTAATAATTTATATATATTTTATCTACGTTCTATAGAGGCTATCTAGAACTACCTTACTAAGTATATAGCTAAGTTTAATCTAGATAAGTAAACCTTTCTAAGCTTTTATTTTATATATCTACTAGAAGCTACTAACTTATCTGCGTTTTTTACTTTAGACTATAACTATCTAGCTACTCTTACTTCTAGACTCTTTTATACTCTAGCTAACTATACTTTAGAGTATTATAATACTAAGAACTACTATACCTACTTAAGTAAGAACTTTAAATTACTTTAAAAGAACTTTAAAAACGTTTTTACCTATTACTTTTACTTAATTACGTAGCTTAATAAAAAGCGTATCTAGTATAATAACGCTACTAATAATACTAAGACCTAGTAAGAGTAGGCTACTAAGCTTTTAGCTTTACTTACTAAAATAAAGAATACGCTAGATTTTACCTAATATAATACTCTTCTAGAAGAATAGGTAAATTTATAGCTTTTATAACTTTCTTTATTTCTATTAGATAATTTACCTACTTAAACGCTCTTAGTTATACCTATTTCTACTTTTATAGAGGCTTCTTTAGATTTTACTTCTAAATTTCTATTTTTAATTATATAATATAGTAAACCTACTTCTACTACCTAGCTCTTTTCTTTTACTTAGCTAGTATTTATAGTTACTAAGAATAATAAATTTATTATTATTAAGAGTTAGGTAGTTATTCTTCTACTTACTTTTTATAAAATAAAGTATCTTATAGATAATATATAAGTCTACATAGATACTAATAATAGTAGTTTATCTAAGCTACGCCTCTTTAAGAGTAACTCTATATTATTAAACTTATTTTTTTTAGGTATATTTACTTACTAGATAGCTAAGAGTAAGTAGTTCTAAGATTCTAAGACTTAGGCTTAATCTATCTATTAGTATACTAATAAATTAGCTTATATTACTTTTTCTTTTCTAGAATTATAGTATAGCTATACTTTCTCTACTAAGATAGAGTACTTTCTTATTCTATATTAGATCTAGAGTAACTCTAACCTCTTTGCTATAAATAAAAATAAGATATTCTAGCTTTAATACCTTTATATACTTATTAATATTTAGACTAACTCTAAAGCCTAGGCCTCTTTTAAGATTAACTTTAGTATTCTAGCTATAGACCTTTATATTCTCTATAAGTTATATAGTATTAAGATTATAAGTAAACTTCTATTACGCTACGCTAATTTTCTTAATATATTATCTTAGGCTACTTCTACGTTAGAGGCCTTTTATTAGCTTTTAGAGTCTATTATAGTCTATATATATAACTTTAACTATACTTCTAGAGTAGCTTTCTATAAGCGCTTTTAGAATTATAATTACTATAGTTCTACTACTACTAATAACGCTACTATAGTAGAGAGTTCTAAGGTAAAAGACGCTTTTATATATTAAGGTATAGATTAGCTAGACGCTACTAAGCTAACTTTCTTAAAGTCTTATACCTCTAAGCTAGCTAATAATAAGCCTAAAGTTTATTTTACCTATTACTAGCCTAGTTATATTACCTATAATTACTTTAAGAAGCTTAAGAAAGAACTAGTTAAAGCTACTTAGCGTTAAGCTAGGTTTTTTCTAGAGTCTAACTATAGTAATAACTAGTTTAATCTTTTTAATATAGAAGACGCTTCTAAATCTAATTTAGAAAACTACTAACTCTAGAAAGTAGACTACCTTCTAGAGTTAAACTATAGCTATAGTAAAACGCTCTAGCTAAGTTATTTATAGATCTTACTACCTATAATACTAGTGCGCTACTTTAATAGACTTAGGTCTAGTAGTAGAAAAACTACTACTTAACTCTAAGCTTTATATAATTTACTTTTATATCTACTACTAGCTCTAGCTATATTACTCTCTATAATTTAGAATAGTTTACTTTTTCTTTCTTTATTAGCTCTACTCTAGTAGTTTCTTATAGGTATAAGACTTTAGCTAATAATAGTGTAGATAGTAATTTTGTTTTAAAGAAGTTTTTAAACTAAATCTACGCCTTTACTTTAATTCTACTATTATAACTTATTATATATAAGAGCTATAATAGTAAGACTACTAAATTAATTACTTACTAGATTAAATTCTTTTTTAAAATAGATATCTATATAGAATATATAACTACTTATATAGTAGAATCTTATAGTCTTTTTAATCTTATACTTAGGTTTAAATAAAGAAGGCTCTACTAACTTAAACTTAATTACTATATAGAAATAATTAAATTTACTAACTAGTACTATTGCTAGTTATATTAGCTTACTAGAGTTATACTATTAGTTATTTACAAGAAAAAGAAAATAGGCTCTATTAGTCTACTAGATTCTTATTATACGCATAACTCTCTAGAAGTAGAAACTTCTTCTAATATCTAGCCTTCTAGTTACACTAGACAGAATTTTAGTTTAATAGACTATAGTATTACTATTAAGAATATAGAGCCTCTACTACTACTCTAGTTTTCTAGTTATATAAAGGTTTTCTCTAAGCTTATAGATTCTAAAGTACTAACGCTACTACCTAAGCCTACTTCTAAAATTAATATTTAATAGGTTTTACTTAAGGTAATATAAAAGCTATATAAAAAGTAGAATTTAACTATTTACTTAATAGCTACTAGAGAGCTTTAGAACTTTTAATTTTAGCGCGCTATAGTAGATAAAGACTATACTAAGTTTATAGATACTTCTACTAAGGTTACTCTTAAGAATATTCTAATACTAGAACTTTTTAAGAAATATACTAATTATATTCTAGTGTTTAATAAAGCTACTACGTCTTAGTTATTTAAGTATTCTAAGTATAACTATAAGATTAAATTATACTCTAGAGCTAAGATCTCTAATTACTATCTACGCCTCTTCTCTAGCTAGTAAGAGAATACTATCTAAGTATATATTATTAAAATAGAAATAAAGAGTTTTATTAGCCTTTATAACTCTTCTACTTATAACTCTCTACTTATTATTAGTAAGTTTAATAGTAGTATTAGAGTATATATAGATTTCTAGAACTTTAATAACGCTACTATTAAGAACTAGTACCTAATTCTCTTCTTCTATAAGACTCTAGCTAAGCTAAATAAAGCTACTATTTTTTCTAAGTTTAATATTATTTACACTTTTTATTATATTTAGATAAAACCTAGTTCTAAGTAGCTTATAGCTTTTACTACTTAAATAGATACCTATAAGTATAAGGTTATACTTTTTAGCTTTTATAACGCTTTTATAACCTTTTAATAAGCTATTAATAGTATACTCTTTAAATACTTAGATTAGTTCTATACTACTTATCTAGATAATATTCTTATCTATTTAGAGACTATTAAAGAGTACGTTACTTATATTAAGAAAGTTTTAGCCTATCTAAAAGAATAAGGCTTTTATATTAACTCTAAGAAATCTAAGTTTTATATAAATAGAGTTAAATTCTTAGAGATAATTATTACTAATAAAGATATAGAGATAGATCTATCTAAAGTAGAGGCTATTTATAACTAGAAGTAGCTATAGAGCGTAAAAGAATTACTAGCTTTTCTTAGCTATATAGGCTTCTACTAGTAGTTTATTAAGCGCTACTTCTCTATTACTTTTCTACTTACTAAGTTAATTAAGGCTAAAGTTATACTAAATATTAAGAATTCTAGTAGTAAAGTATATACTATTTATAACCTACTAGTATAGACCTCTAAGTATTAGAAAGCTTTTAACGCACTAAAAGCTACCTTCTATAAGAGTCTAGTGCTTTAATATTTTAACCTCTCTAAGCCTATCTATATTACTACTAATATATCTACGTAGGCTACTAGTAGAGTTATAAAGTAACTTAATAGTTAGAGCGTTCTATAACTTATTGCTTTTTTCTTTAAAAAACACTTATTTATAGAATATAACTATAATATCTATAATCTTAAGCTTATAGAAATTATCTAGGTATTTAAAGAATAGAAGTCTAAACTTATAGATTCTAGCTACTCTATTATAGTAGTAACTAACTATAAAAACCTAGAAATATTTATAACTACTAAGACGCTTACCTAATATTAGGCCTACTAGTTCTTATTTTTATTCTAGTTTAACTTTAAGATAACCTACGTACCTAGTATTAAAAATGTTAAAGCTAATATACTTAGTTACTAACTCTAAGATATTCTCTTAGACTCTAAAGATCTATGTTATACTATTACCTTAATTATTCTAGAGCTAAAGACACTTTTACTAAGTATATAGCTAGTAATTACTACTACTCTTTATACACTAGCTTCTACTATATAATTTAATTTCTTTTTAAATCTAGAATAGTAGTATATTCTTTATATAGTTTTTACTAATAAGAATACTATTTTTAATAACTTAGATACTCTACTATCTAAAGGCGCTTATAATTCTAATCTTTCTACTTATAAAGATAACCTCTACTCTACTAAAGACCTTTTAGATACTATCTATAAGAATAACTCTATAGCCTAGTAAGCTTTTACTACTATTAATAGTTATAATACTAAACTTTCTAAATAGTTCTATAAAAACAGCTACTATTTTAGTATAGCTAATCTTATCTCTATTAGTACTAGATAGAGCTATTAAATTTTTATTAATTAAACTAGGCTTTATATTTTTAGAAACACTAGACTTTAGAGGTAGATTTTTAATCTATACTATAATTATAAGATTACTAGTTATAAGAGTCTCTAGTCTACGCTTTATCTAATATATAATTACTACTACTAGCCTAAAATAAGCTAGTCTATTATATAGTATTATAATACTTATACTACTTATAAATGTATAAAGAGCTTATAAAATAGAAAGTATAGCTACCTATAGCTACTTTCTATTCTCTATACTTAATAGTTAGACCTAACTATTAATTTTATTTAAGATCTACCTCTATTCTACCTTAATAGTAGAGAGTATTAAAATATTTTAGTTATTATTAATTACTTAACTAAACAAAAGCTTTTCTACTCTATTTATAGATAAACTACTTATAAAGCTTTACGCTACTTTATAGATATATTTAAAAATTATAAGCTACTTCTTACTATTATATCTAATTATAGTACTAACTTTATAGCTCTATTTTAGAAGTATATCTACTAGAGGTTAAGAATTAAACGCGTTCTATCTACTACTTACTACTCTAAGATAGATAGGTAAACTAAGCGCGCTAATTAGTCTCTTAAAACTTACTTATAGTAATATATTAACTATATATAAGATAACTAAGCTATCTAGCTTTATATTACTAAGTTCTAGGCAAATAATATAGTTAATTTAAGTATTAGTATAACTTTATTTTTAATAGACTTAGGCTACTACCTCTATAGTAGCGTCTACCTAGTTAAGAATATTAAAGCTAATCTCTTTCTACTTACTTAAAACTAATAATTATAGGCTAAGAAAATAATAAACTACTATAGTAACTTAGTAGCCTATTTAAAGAAATAACTTCTATAGTTATAGTAAGAATAAAGTACTTAAGCTAATTCTACTTACTATATAGTTTTACTATACTCTATTAGTAATAAAGTCTATATAAGTATAACTAACTAGTAAACTAAGTAGTGTTTTAAGAAACTTACGTATTAATAGACTAGCCTTTACGTAGTTATCTACGTTATCTATAAAGAGCGTGCGTATAAATTAAAGCTTTCTAATAAGATACTTTAAAATAGTATATTTCTAGTTTTCTACCTCTAACTACTATATCTATTAGCTACTAAAGCTCTTTCTAATTAAGCTTACGCTTAACTAGTTAGCGTAGAAGTAGTAGATAGTACTAGTAAGTATTATAAAGAGTAGCTTATAGATTTATTTAAGAATATAGCTCTACTAGAAGTAAATAAAATCTAAGAAGAGTAAGCTTACCTTATTAAGTAGACTAATTTCTCTAAAGCCTTCTAGTACATAGCTAGTAACTATCTTAGTTACTATAATACTAAACTTTTCTACTAGAAATTCTCTAATAAGCCTAAACCTTCTAGCCTTAATATACCTCTAAACTAGACCTTTTTATCTAAAGATATTAGTAATTAGAAGCTTAATTACGCTAGTAGTAATAAGATTTTAGTATAAAAGCCTCTAAAGAGGCCTACGTACGTAAGAGGTAAAGGCTACTTTTACGTCTACTACCTAAACTCTATACTATTAATATATACTATACCTAATTATTAAATAGCACTATAGTTAACTATTAATTACTTAGTATCTCTACTCTACTATCTTAAGTCTTCTAGAATATAGCCTTAATTAAGATACTATTTCTTATAAAGTATAGAAATATTATTTAGCTTAAATTTTACGTTCTAGAGTTAGAGTAGTAGAAAATACCTTAGAAGTGCGCTTTTTTATATAAGAAACTATATAGATATACGCACGCTTATATAAACTATAAGCTATATCTAAGAATTTTTAATATAGTTAAAATTTTAACTTTTTTCTTTGTTTTTTCTTTTCTTTTCTTTTACTATTAGTAGATTTAGCTAGAGAACTAGCTATAGCCTTTTTAAAAAAAGAGATATATATAAGAATATAGCCTCTATAAACCTTATAGATTTACTTAGAGCTATTTTCTTACTTTAACTTTAAATATCTTTATTTTTAAAGCTACTAGACTTTACTAAAGCTACTAGACTTTACTAAAGCTACTAAACTCTACTAAAGCTACTAGACTCTTTAAAAGAGATATTTACTACTATAAGCTAGTACTATTTAGTACTAGCTTCTACTAGCTTTCTCTCTCTCTTTCTATATAGATCTAGCTAGACTCTTTCTTTCTTAGATTCTATATTTACTATTCTTAACTCTAAATATAAGCTATCTTTTAACTAGCCTACTTCTTTATATATAAAGTCTACCTTATAAAAGCTACTCTTTACGCTAGTAATCTTTTACTTTAGATATATTACTTAACTACTAAAAATAGAAAAGAATACTAAACTTTATAGTAGTAATTATTATAGTTATACTATTCTATATAGAAACTTTTATAAAAAGCTTATATATTCTAAAGTAGTATAAAAACCTTTTCTTATACTTTACTATAGTATTATAAAGTAGTATAACTTATTTAGTCTAGTATATAGCTCTCTTTTATATACCTAGTAAAGAGTATAAAATACTAGTTTTAGAGACTAGTGTAATATTAGCTAGTACTACGCTATATATATTAAGAGAGTTAAATATCTTTAGATATTAGTGTTAATTAAGAAAGTTCTTTTTAATAAAGGTTTTACTATTTAATAAGTATTAGTATATATAAAAGAATTTATATAAAAGTTAAGTAGAAAGTTTATATATAAAAAGATATTTTATATACTATTTTACTACTATACTTTCTATAGTAGCCTTATATATAAGACTTAAACTATAGCTATAGTTATATACTATAGTTATAAGCTATAGTTACTAGCTATAGCTACTAGCTATACTTTTTTATTACTATTATTACTTATATAAAGCTAACTTACCTATCTTAAGAGCTATAGAAGTATTCTATACACTATTTTAATACTACTAGTTTAGAGAATTTAGCTATAAGCTTTATAATATAAAAAATATAAAATATATAAATACTACTTAGTTATTAATTAAAAAAATAGAGTAAAGTCTTAATTATAGCTATTATAACTAAAGTAATATAGAATAGAAATATTCTCTAACTAGTAAAAACTAATAGACTCTAAAAAAAAAAAAAAAAAAAAAAAAAAATTTAAATTAA